>NC_061117.1:155723063-156051177 GCF_002878395.1 Capsicum annuum
GATTGTAGGAGTATTTCCAAAATCAATAAAAGCACAAAAAAAAAAAAATATATCATATTTAGAATCACAAATAGATAGCCTAAAATACATATATCAACATGATCTATACACCATCAAGTAGATAAAATGAACAAAGAAGAATTTATAATAGATGAAAAAACATATGCAAATCATGAAGGATTAAAAATAAGAATAGTATTTTCCAATTTAGAAAGAAGATATAAGAAAATAGGTGAACATTTATATTTAATGTTAGAAAAAGAAGAATTAAAATTAGAAGATAAATTAACAACTATGGTAAGAATAGCAAAAGAAAACGAAGAAAGAGATATGAAAAAAGAAATAGATAAAATAAAACAACAGACTACAGAATATTATGAAAAAGCAAATGATAGATAACTTTAAAATACTTGTTTTATATATACTTAGAGATATAGAAATTATAGACATAAAGAAAATAATAAGGGAAAAGATATGGAATTATGAAAAAGAAGAGTTATTAAGTTCTATAGAAAACTTACACCTATATAATGAAAGCTACTGCTCATATTTAGGCAGTTATTATTCAGATGGATATTATACAGATTAAAAATGTTAGAATATATTAAAAGAGTTAGAGAAAAACAAAGTTGGCTATACGAAGAAATTAATTATAGAAACCAGCTTAGAAGAGGAAGAAAACAATTAAAAAAAAGATTAATTTGGATAGATAAAACCATAAAACAACTAGAGTTAAAGGATAGTTTAGAATATGATTTAGACATAGAATTATTCATAGAATAAAAAGACAGGATAATTAACGAAATAGATAACCTAGAATTTAATATCGATATAGTACAATTAGAATAAATTATTACAAAGAAATTTGCAGTATTACAACTACTTTAGGATAAAATGATAAACTACGAATACTTAGAATATTGGAGAAAAAATATGGAGAAAATAAGATTAACAGAAATACTTGTGAAAGAGAATCTACTTGACTATCTAAAAATTAGAAATATGGAACATACAAAATACCTTAAAAATAATATAGAAGAATTAATAAGGTTAAAACAAAAAACTAAGGAATATTATATCATAGCATTTCAATTAACATGATAAAACTAGTAAGTACTAGTTATCTACTAGTTATCCATGCAAATTACTCAAGTTATCCACACCTTCTCCTAATAATTCTTACCATATTTTAGAACTCTTTAATTTTAAATATTATAAAAATAATTAGTAAATAATTTAAGAAAAATAGTGAAAAGATGACAGAAGAGACTTTTAATGAAGGGTAAAAAGTTCAATTCACTTTTCTAAGGGTATTTACATTTTTAATATTATATATATATATATATATATATATATATATATATATATATTCTCTTATATTATAAGAGGGAGTGAGCAGCAGCTTCTGGTCGTCCTATTTGCCAACCGTTCAGCTGTTTGTTTTGAGATTTTACAATATCACCCTTAATTAATTAATATATGTCATTTATTTATTAGAAGATTAACAATATTTAATAAAAAAAAAGTAAAATAAACATTTATGACATGTCTGCTTCAATTGCTTCAACCTTAATTTTACTATATCACCCCTAACTAATTATTATATGTCATCTAATCATTAAAAAATTAATATTAGAAAATTATTATAAATTCACCTGAATATTAAAAAATTAATAATATTTAATATTAAATTAACTCGATATCTTATATGAAGTCCACTTATTTTTTTCCACGTGTATTTTTTTATAGTAATTTTATTATATAACTTTTAGTTAGTTGTTACAAGTCATTTAAGACATGTCTTATTCGCCGCTTCAATCGTGATTTTACTATATCACCCCTAATTAATTATTTTGATCATCTAAGCATTATGTCACTTAAATTGAAATAGAAAAAAAAGTATTATAAATCATAATAATAAAGAAATAAAATTATTTAAACAATATAATTGACTATCAATGCCACAAAATTTTAGACAAGGAGAGTAACATATATTATTTGAAAATTACATAAAAAGTATTATAAATTACGATAGTTAACAACTTAAAATATCTAAAAAAAAATTAATTTGTTATATATTTTAAGAAAATACATAAAAAGTACTATAAATTACAATAATTAAGAACTTTAAAAGTTTGAAGGTCAATCTGTTTGCTTTGGCACAACTTCATTGATCCTTTCTCTTGCCTTCATTTTTTACATCATTTTAATTTATTTGTCTTATTTTTTTTAAATTTTTTATATATTTCAAAAATTAAAAATTTCCTGTAAATAATAATAATTAATACCTTAAAAAATTTAAAATATATAAAGTATTTGGATGACTCTCAAAATTATATTAGTGTTACTTAAATTAAAATAGAAGAAAGAGTATTATAAATCACAATACTTAAAACTTAAATTATTTTAAAAATATAATTGACTAACAATGCCATAAAAGTTTGGACAAGGAGAGTAACATGAGAAAATTGAAGGAAAGGTGTCTTTTAAGTCTTTAATAAAGGATTGGTGACATTGACCAATTTAAAGGGTCAAACATAATTAAAAAAACTTGATTAGGTTAATTGTGGACCTGATTAATATTTTCTAAACTTTTTAATCTTTTCAAAAATATAAATTAACCCACACCCACAAAACTTCCCTCCCTCTGAAAATCAATCTCTCTCTTTTCTCTCTTCTCTCTTTATCTCGATAGTTTCTCTCTCTAACTTCTCCCAACCAACAACTTTTCAAATTTCTCCCTTCAATCTTGTACAAATTCAACCACTGGCAACAAATAGTTTTGAGTTCTTTCCCGTTCTTTTTTTACTTTCAACCATCAGTCGATGTGACAACATTCTCCGGCAACAACTTCTAGTTCTTCATCGTTTCTTTTCGATTTTTACAAGTAAAAAATTAGGGCTTTTAAGTAATGACAAAAATGAGGAACTTGATTTATTGGTGTTTGTTATTTTTTTATGTTTTTTGTTATTTTTTTAATGTTTGTTATTTTTTAGTTGAATTTCTCATCTCGATGTATCTGCTACTATTGTTTTTTAATAATGGATAAAACATGTATCGTGAATCCAACAGATGAGTATTTGTTGCAACATATATGACTAATCTGTTGCACAGATTAGTAATTGTTGCAGCATATATGACTATTATGTTGCGCAGATTAGTAATCTGTTGCAACATATATGACTAATCTGTTGCAACATATATGACTAATTTGTTGCAACAAATGAGAAATCTATTGCAACATATATGACTAATCTGTTGCAACATATATGACTAATTTGTTACAACAAATGAGTAATCTGTTGCAACAAATGAGTAATCTGTTGCAACATATATGACTAATCTATTGCAACAGATTACTCATCTATTGAATTCATTTTATGGTGTTGTAATATGAATCCAACATATGGGTTATCTGTTGCAACAGATTAGTCATATATTACGATAAATTACTCATGTGTTACAATAGATGACTCATAACAGGTTCTATCCATTGTAGCAGTAGCAGATACACCAAATAAGAAATTCAACAAAAATTATAATTTTACTTACAAAATAAGCTATGAAGTAATGTCCAAGTGGTATACGAACAAAATTTGACCTAAAATTTTTTTAAAAAATTTCAACAGGGGCACAACGAATAAGTAAAACACATGAAAAATTTCATGAAACAGGTAAAGAAGACAAAAATAATATACCATACATCAAATGCAAAAGGATCAAGGGGACAAACATTTGAGTTCTCCAAAAAACGTTTAAGTTCCCTAATATTTTAATTGCTTTCTAATAGTTGACCCATTTGTTACAACAGATTTTCTATCTGTTTGAAAATTTCCAACAGATGAATCATCTGATGCAACATGTTAGTCATCTGTTGATTCAAATTAAGCAATTATAAGTAATAACTAAATTGATTTAGCTAAAATTAAAGACGTCTCTACGACAATGGGACAAACATTTTTCTCCTAAAAATATTTGAGTTCTCTAGTATTTTAATTATTTACAACAGATTATCTATTTGTTGTAATAAGTTAGTCATCTATTGCAACAGATGTTTATAACAGGTTAACCATTTGTTTATTCAAATTAAGCAATTATTAATAATAACTAAATTAATTTAATTAAAATTGAAGACAAGTCTTTAATACAAGACCTTAGACATGGGGAAAATGTTTGAGTTCTCCTAAAA
The DNA here is from genome assembly GCF_002878395.1 of Capsicum annuum. Taxonomy (NCBI): domain Eukaryota; kingdom Viridiplantae; phylum Streptophyta; class Magnoliopsida; order Solanales; family Solanaceae; genus Capsicum; species Capsicum annuum. The sequence goes on from NC_061117.1 coordinate 155,727,253, forward strand.
ATATTTGAGCTTTAGTATTTTAAATTTCTTTTCAACATATATTGAATTCGGAATCAAAATAAGCCACAAAATTAAAAAAAAAAAAAACCAAAATAGGCCACCTATTTAAAAAGTTACCAAAATAGGCTAAACATAATAATTTATTACGTTTTCTAATTTTTTCTTAACAGTCAACTAATGGAATTGACTTTTAGAAAAACGTAAGAATTTCTTACGTTTTACATTATTTTTGTAAAACGTAAGAAATTCTTATGTTTTATAAAAAAAAATATAAAATATAAGAAATTCTTACGTGTTACATGATAATCGAGGAAAAAAATACAATGAATTATCAAATCAATTAAAAGATACTAAAAAAAAAAGTTGTTCCATGTAACAAAAAGTTACGTTCTTAACATTTTTATAGCAGTGGTCCTCCACCCACAATTTCTTTTTCCACAAATGTCCCATCACTTCTACTTTTTCCTCTTTTTACATATGATAATTATAAATTTTTTATTAGTTAAATTTATTTTTATTTTACATGTAGTTTAAATAATTTATTTTTCTAATAAATTTTTACGTTTTACATAAAAAAAAATTAAAAAAAGAAGTATCAATTACCTTATTAACTTAATAATTTTCTTATATTTATTCTATATCAAAAAATAATCACTTCTATTCTTAATTATTCGATTTCTCTTTTAAAAAAATTATACTTTTGAGTTTTTCTCTACTCCAAAATAGTGAAATATTGAATTATCGTCGATCAAATATGCTACTATATACAAGAATTATATTTTTTTAGGAGTGATCCTAAAAAAATATATTTTTCTATATTAATTTAGAAGTGTTCCTAAATTAAATTGTGATTTTTTACTCCATTAATTATAATATGAAACATATTTGTGCATGTGAGTCTCCTCAATATCCTAATCGAAACACTAATCGAAAACTACGATGAATCACTATCTGAACAAAATTAATTTCATATTTTTAACACACCAAAAAAAATATAATTATTGTATATAGTAGCATATTTGATAGACGATAATTCAACATTTTACTATTTTGGAGTAGAGAAAAACTCAAAAGTATAATTTTTTTTAGAGAGAAATTGAATAATTAAGGATAGAAGTGATTATTTTTTGATATAGAATAAATATAAGAAAATTGTTAAGTTAATGAGGTAATTGATACTTCTATTTTTTAAATTTTTTTATGTAAAACGTAAAAATTTATTACATAGATAAAAAAATAAATTATTTGAACTGCATGTAAAATATAAATAAATTTAACTAATCAAAAAATTCATAATTATCATATGTAAAAAGAGGAAAAAGTAGAAGAGATGGGACATTTGTGGAAAAAAAAAATTGTGGATGGGGGACCATTGCAATAAAAGAGTTAAGAACGTAACTTTTTTTTATGTTGAACAACTCATTTTTTAGTATCTTTTTAATTGATTTGATAATTCAATGCATTTTTTTCCTCGGTCATCATGTAAAATGTAAGAAATTCTTACGTTTTATATTTTTTTTATAAAATGTAAGATTTTTTTACGTTTTACAAAAAATATAAAATGTAAGAAATTGTAAAAGCCAACTCCGTTAATTGATCGTTAAGAAAAAAATAGAAAACGTAATAAAATATTACGTTTAGCCTATTTTGGTAACTTTTTAAACAGGTGACCTATTTTGGTCACTTTTTAAATTCTATGGGTCATTTTGGTTCTGAGTTCACATATATCTTATCTATTTAATAATTTCTAATAGATAAGTCATATGTTGCAATAATTTAGTCATCTGTTGCAACAAATGTCTATATTTGTTGGATAATTTTCAATAGATGAGTTAGCTATTGCAATAGGTTAGTCATCTGTTGCAACATATGTCTATATATGTTTGGTCATTTTCAAGAAATATCTTTAACTGTTTGATCTTTTCCAACAGATTACTCATCTATTGCAACATGTTAATTGAAATCATAATTGAACTTATCAATTCATCTTTAATTTTAGTTAAATCAATGTTTTTATTACTAATAATGTCTTAATTTGAATCATTTCAATTAAAATTGGTCAATTAACACTTTACTCAAGACTAATACACTTAGATGATCATGTATTTACTATGAGATTAATTGAAATGGTAATTAAACTATCAAGTCATCTTTAATTTAGTTAAATCCATTTAGTTATTACTAATAATTACTTAATTTTAATTATTTCAAATCAAATTGGTTAATTGATCATTCTACTTAAGACGAAACACTTAGTTGATCATGTAATTACTATAAAATTAATTGAAATTGTAAGTGAACTTACTAATTCATCTTTAATTTTAGTTAAATCCATATAGTTATTTCTAATTATGTCTTGGTTTGAATTATTTCAAATAAAATTGGTCAATTGATCACTCTATTCAGGACGAACACAATTAGTTGATCGTGTAATTACCATGAGATTAATTGAAACAGTAATTGAACTTATTAATACTAGTTAAATCAATTTAGTTATTACTAATATAATGGCTTAATATGAATAAATAGATGGCTAAGATGTTGCAAAAAATGAGTAATCTGTTGAAAATAACCAAACAGATAAAGACATCTGTTGTAACAGATTAGTCACCTATTGCAACAGATTAGTAATCTATTGGAAATAACAAATAGGTAAAGTCATATGTTGCAACAGATTGGTCATCTGTTGTAAATGACCAATAGATAAAGACATTTGTTACAACAGATGACTAATCTATTGCAACATATGTGTATATCTGTTTGATAATTTTCAACAAATGACTCATCTGTTGCAACAGATTTAATCTGTTGCAATAGGTTATACACTTAAATGATCATGTAATTACTATGAGATTAATTGAAATTGTAATTATTAAATCAATTTGGCTATTACTAATAATAGCTTAATTTGAACCATTTCAAATAAAATTAGTCAATTGATCACTCTACTCAGAACGAACACACTAAGATGATCGTGTAATTAATATGACAATAATTGTAATCATAATGGAACTTATCAACTCATCTTTAATTTTAGTTATATCAATGTAGTTATTACTAATAATATCTTAATTTGAATCAATTCAAATAAATTGGTCAATTAACACTTTACTCAAGATGAATACACTTAGATGATCATGTAATTACTAACTATGAGATTAATTAAAATTGTAATTAGAATTATCAATTCATCTTTAATTTTAGTTAAATTAATTTAATTATTACTAATAATTTTTTATTTTAATTATTTCAAATAAAATTGGTCAATTGATCATTCTACTTAAGACGAAACACTTAGTTGATTATGTAATTACTATAAAATTAATTGAAATTGTATGTCAACTTACTAATTCATCTTTAATTTAGTTAAATTAATATATTTATTTCTAATTATGGTTTGGTTTTAATCATTTCAAATAAAATTGGTCAATTGATCACACTACTCAGGACGAACACACTTAGTTGATAGTATAATTACCATGAGATTAATTGAAACTGTAATTGAACTTATTAATTCATGTTTAATTCTAGTTAAATAAATTTAGTAATTACTAATATAATGGCTTAATATGAATCAATAGATGACTAACATGTTGCAAAAGATGAGTAATCTGTTGAAAATGACTAAACAGATAAAGACATCTGTTGAAAATGACCAAACAAAGAAAGACATCTATTGGAAATGACCAAACAAATATAGACATATATTGCAACAGATGACTAACCTGTTGCAATAAATGACTCATCTATTCAAAATTATCAAACAAATATAGACATATGTTGCAATAGATAACTAAGTTGTTGCAACAGATGACTCATCTGTTGAAAATTATCAAACATATAGGATATATGTTGGAAAATAATTTAAAATAGTAAAGCTCAGATGTTTTTAAGAGAACTCAAATGTTTGTCCCCTTGTCTAAGGTCTTGTCTTTAATTTTAGTTAAATCAATTTAGTTATTACTAATAATTGCTTAATTTGAATCATTTTAAATAAAATTTATCAATTGATCATTCTATTAAGGACGAATACATTAATTGAAATTGTAAGTGGACTTATCAATTCATTTTTAATTTAGTCAAAATCAATTTATTTATTACTAATAATGACTTAATTTGAATCATTTGAAATAAAATTGGTCGATTGATCAAGCTCCTCGAGATGAATACACATAGTTGATCATGTAATTAGTATGAGGTTAATTGAAATTGTAAGTGAACTTGTCAATTCATCTTTAATTTTAGTTTTATCAATTTAGTTATTACGAATAATGGCTTAATTTGATTTATTTCAAATAAAATTGGTCAATTGATCACTCTAATCATGACGAATACACTTAGTTGATTAATTTAATTACTATGAGATTAATTGAAATTGTAAGTTTATCTTAAATTTTAGTTAAATCAATTTAGTTATTACTAATAATATTTTAATTTGAATTATTTCAAATAAAATTGGTCGATTCATCACTCTACTCTGGACGAATACACTTAGTTAATCATGTAATTACGATGAGATTAATTGAAATTGTAAGTGAACTCATTAATTCATGTTTAATTTTAGTTAAATAAACAAAGTTATTACTAATAATGACTTAATTTGAATTATTTAAAATAAAATTGGTCAATTAATTATTCTACTAAGGATGAAACACTTAATTGATCATTTCATTATTGAGATTAATTGAAATTATAATTGAACTTACTAAGTCATCTTTAATTTTAGTTAAATCAATGTAGTTATTTCTAATAATGTTTTAATTTGAATCATTTCACATAAAATTTGTCAATTAATAATTCTACTTAGTACGAAACACTTAATTGATCATGTAATTACTATGAAATTAATTGAAATCGTAATTGAACTTACTAATTCATCTTTAGTTTTAGTTAAATCAATATAGTTATTTATAATGATGACTTAGTTTGGATCATTTCAAATAAAATTGGTCAATTGATCACTCTACTCAGAACGAACATACTTAGTTGATCATGTAATTACCATGAGATTAATTGAAACTATAGTTGAACGTATTAATTCATATTTTATTTTAGTAATCAATTTAGTTATTACTAATAATGACTTAATGTGAATCAATAGATGACTAACATGTTACAACAGATGAGTAATCTGTTGGAAATGACCAAACAAATAAAAACATATGTTGAAAATGACTAAACAGATATAGACATCTGTTGAAACAAATGACTCACTTGTTGCAACAACTAATTCATCTATTGAAAATTGTCAAACAGATATAGACATCTATTGCAATAGATGACTAACATGTTACAACAGATGAGTAATCTGTTGGAAATGACCAAACAAATAAAACATATGTTGAAAATGACTAAACAGATATAGACATCTATTGAAACAAATGACTCACTTGTTGCAACAACTAATTCATCTATTGAAAATTGTCAAACAGATATAGATATCTATTGCAACAGATGACTAAGTTGTTGCAACATATGACTCATCTGCTGGAAATTACTAAATAGACAAAATATGTGTTGAAAAATAATTTAAAATACTAAAGCTCAAATATTTTTTAGGAGAACTCAAATGTTTTCCCCCTTGTCTAAGGTCTTGTCTTCAATTTTAGTTTAATCAATTTAATTATTATTAATAATTGCTTAATTTGAATCAACAAATGACTAAACTATTATCAGCATTTATTGCAACAGATGACTAACTTGTTGCAACAAATAGGCGATCTGTTGAAAAATAATTAAAATACTAAGGAACTCAAACATTTTTAGGAGAACTCAAATATTTGTCCTATTGTCTAAAATATGTCTTTAATTTTAGCTAAATAAATTTAGTTATTACTAATAATTGCTTAATTTGAATCAACAGATGACTGATATATTGCAACAGATGATTCATCTGTTGGAAATTATAAAACAGATAGAAAATCTGTTATAATAGATGGGTTATCCATTAGAAAGTAATTAAAATACTAGGGAACTTAAATATTTTTAGGAGAACTCAAACGTTTGTCCCCTCTATCTTTTTGCATTTGATGTATGATACACTATTTTTATCTTTTTTTACCCATTTCATGATATTTTTCATGTGTTTCACTTATTTGTTGTACCCTTTTTGAAATTTTTATAATTTTTTAGGTCAAATTTTGTTCGTATATCACTTGGACATTATTTCATAGGTGATTTTGTTAGTATAATTATGATTTTAGTTGAATTTTTTATTTGGTATATTTGCTACTGCTACAATGGATAGAACCTGCAACATGAATCCAATATATGAGTCATTTATTGCAATAAGTGAGTAATCTGTTGCAACAGATGACCCACATGTTGGATTCATGTTACAACACTATAATACAAATCCAACAGATGAGTAATCTGTTGCAACAGATTAGTCAATATGTTGCAATAGATTAGTCAATATGTTGCAACAGATTAGTCAATATGCTGCAATAGGTTACTCATCTGTGCAACAGATTACTCATCTGTTGGATTCACGTTACATATTTTATCTATTGTTGAAAAAATAGCAGTAGCAGATATATCCAGATGAGAAATTCAACTAAAAATTATAATTTTACTTACTAAAATCACCTATAAGTAATTCCCAAGTGATATACGAATAAAATTTGACCTAAAAAAATTTGATCAAGTAGCAATAGTAGCGGTAACAACAATGTTCAACAACAATAAGATGATGATGATGAACAAAAAGAGATGATAATGAAGAACAAGATGATGATAATGAAGAAGAAGATGGCGAATAAAGCAACAACAACAATGAACAACAAAAATCACGAAGAGATAAAAAACTCCAATGAATGAGAAGAGAGAGAAACATGTCTTTTTTCCCTCCATTTCTAGTTATATTAGGTTTTACATTGGATCAAAGTGTAAATTAAAAAACTTGTAGGTTATTTTCAAACTTTTCTTACTTTCTTAATCCTTAATAAAGTAATTGTCACCCCCACTCAATTATTAAGACTTGTGTCACCCATACTTCATTTTAAACTTCTTTTGTCACCTAGAGCCCAAGGCCCCGAGTAACATATAGTATTTAAAAATCACATAAAAAGTATTATAAATACAATATTTAATAACGTAAAATATTTAAACAAAATTAATCTATTATATATTTTTAAAAAATAACGTAAAAATACTATAAATCACAATAATTAAAAACTTGAAAAGTTTAAAAGATATAAAATATTTGGTTGACTATCAAAATTATATCAGTGCCACTTAAATTGAAATAGTTAAAAATATAATTGACAATCAATGCTACAAAAATTTGGACAAAAATAGTATTATAAATTATAATAGTTAACCTCTTTTTCCAAAAATCCTCTTCCATTTGGAGTATACGGTTGTAATCATTACTGAGGTCAGTTTTTAAGTTGTGTAAGAAATTGCTATGAGGCCAATTAACAGAGTTATGAAGACCCTTAAAACGAGCAAGAATTACACGCTTTTTTCTTAAGATTATCGCCAAAAGTTTGAAGACTCCAGCTTTTCAAGGTTTTAACAAAGTCTACAATAGGAGGAGTAAAAGCTCTATTTCGCCAACACTAAGTAGTGATATTCCAAAAATCAACATGGGATGACGAAAATTTTTCTAGATGAAAAGGACGATCTGATTAAGTGGGATGATTAGTAGTTAGGTGAAGTAAAAGGGGATTATGATCAGAAACCAATCGGGGGAGATGTGTTACTCCAGCATCAGGATATTGGGAAATCCATTCAACATTTGCTACTACACGATCCAGGCGTTCAAGAATAAGACCACGACTATAGCGGAAATTAGACCACGTAAATTTACTCCCTTTAAAACCTAAACTAGTCAAACCACATGCATTAAGGCAAGAATGAAAAGTATGAGCTCTAGTATTATTTATGGGTTTCCCTCCCCACTTTTCGTCTTGAGAAAACACTTCATTAAAATCAACCCCCACCATCCAAGGTAGAGGAAAGGATAGTAATTTCTTGAAGACTATTCCATAAGGACAATCTATGAGCAAAGTTCGTACTAGCATATATAATACTAAAAAGCCAAGGATTAGAGAGAGGAATGACCTTAACCATAACATACAACTCTTAAGATAATTGACAGACCCCAGATACTGTAATAAGATTATCTTGACAAAGAAGGACAATTCCTCCCGATCTACCACAGCAGGAACTTCGATGAAGTTGGAAAAGTTAAACTCATCTTTGATGGCAGCATGTTGTTCCATTCGAGTTTCCAATAGAGCTATCATGCAAGGATGTAAAGAGTTGAGAAATTCCCTAAACTTTCTCTTAAAGATAGAACTGTAAGAACCCCTAATGTTACACATAAGGATAGACATAGCGCGATTCACGAAATCAGGAATGGGAAAGGGTGAAGGATCAGCATTGATCTCCAACCGTGGAGACCTTTTGAAGGTCGAGTTCAGGACTATTGCATGCTTCCTCGCTCCCTTGACGATCGAAGGACGGATATCCATCGACCACTTAGTCATGTTCTTCCGGCACCAATAGATAAACTTCTTATCTAGCATTTCTGGAAAGAGCATAAGGGTTACTTTTTGAGTATGGCAATTTCGGTTAACGAGGTGAGATCTAGTTCTTGCTCACCTAGTAATAGTGTCTGACCCTCCTGCTGATCCTCCATGGGGGTTTTCATGTTGGGGTTGGATACTGGCACCCAAGGAAAGGACAGTGGATTGGAGTTAAAAGTCTCATGGGGACAAAAAAATGGAAGAGTTGTTTGAAGAGTTCGACCCATTATAGGGTTAATGTGCATCGACATTCCCCAGTGAGGTCTCATCACTACCAGAAATTACCCCTATGGTGACAGTTGCAAAATCGTTGCAATAGATAGAAAAACCGTTGTCATAGCTCTACCACAACGGTTTGGCAACCATCCTATAGGTGGGTGTTGCAATAGGTCTATGACAATGGTTTATGCGACAGTTGTCTAAACCGTCACCATAGGTTAAGCTATGGCGATGATTTTAGAAAACCGTCGCCATAGCTTGACCTATGGCGACGGTTATTTTTTGACTTATTGAGACGCCTATTTTCATCTATTGCAATGGTTACAACTGTCGCCATAGCTTTATTTTTTGACTTATTGAGACGCCTATTTTCATCTATTGCAATTGTTACAACCGTTGCAATAGAAGATATTACAACGACATTAAATCATTGCAACAACATCTATTGCGACGTTTGCAATATTGCAACAACATCTATTGCGACGTATTGTAAATTAGTATTTACATACATAATAAATTACAATAAACAATTATACACACATCATAAAACAAAATCATTCATTAATAATCACATAATCCAAAATATGGAACAAATTAAACTAGTAATCTAAATCCAAAAGCAAAATGTATGTTAAGTACTCAAATGATTAGTTAAGTTTTTACATAGTATCAAGTTCTAGTCACGATAAGTTTCAAGAAATTCTATGTAGCCTGTATTCTTCTTCTTGTGTTCTAGCATCTATTTTTTCCGTAAAGCTGCAAATGATCCAGCTGAAAAAAAGTTCTTTAACTTTTGATGATTTCTTGAACACCCTTGTAGATTCATAATTGTTTAAGTCACTGCAATTTCAAAAAATAAAATATCAAATAGGTTCACAGTAAGTTCAGATAGCATGTTATGAGTTTCTACCCCAGCTTAACGTTTACAAAAGAAACTGAAAAAATATGTCTGCATATTTGCATAAAACTTCTAAACACTAGTTTTATGCAACTCCTTCAATGGAGTAACTCGTTCATGTCAATGATTTCAAGAAATCTTGCCAGAATAATTCCTATTTGTCAAACTAATAAAGTGCAGTTATCAGACTTACAGATACTGATATTTTAATTAGTGATTCAGGATAAGAACCTTCAAAACCTGCAACAAAATGATAGGACCACCTTGCCACAAAAAGAATGACTCTGCTATCATAAGATCAATTATCTTCCTAACGTAGCACTCCATCTCCTTCTAGGAAAAATGTTTTGATTTGTCAAATTGCAATCTTCCAGCAGCCAAAATAATACACTTAAACTACGACAACTGCAATTTAACCAACAAAGTATTGGAAAGCCAACTTATTTTTTGCTGCATCAATCAGTCAACCAACAATGCCACAATTTCAAATGAATATTACTAAACAGATACAAAATTTAACTGTAAACAAGGAATGCGAATGCCTAACAATGAACTTGAAATAGCAGATTTATCATACAATACAAACTAGGGGAAAAGGAAAAAGTATAATACTTACTTCTCACACTTGTTTTTATTGTTTCCATCCAAAACCTCAGGCTGAAAAAATTTCTGTAAAGCATCCTCTTGTCCCCCATACCTAAAGTGTTGAGCAAAATCATGAAGTAATTACTAATCTTGGACGGAGTATCTAGAGCCGAATCAATACTCAAATACCTAGCTATTTGCTTCTCTAATATACAAAAGAGACAAACAGCTGCAGCTCCAGAATCACTTGCACAAAAAAAATGGGATTCAAGAAAATCTAAAAATAACTAGGGCATCAAAATCAAACAATCTACCAACTACACCTCAACTATTGAAAAAAATCAGCTTAATAGATAGTTTGACCCAGTGTATGGATTTAGTGGATATGTTAGGCAGAAGAGTATAAGAGGATATTTTTTATTTTTATGGTGTTTCTATTTCTTTTCCTGTACCATCTTGGTACCTATTAATTAAATATCTACCTTTACAACTGATTATGCAGAGAAGAGCTTATTATTTAATAGCAAACAACCAACAATGAAGTGTCAGATAATATTTATAGTGAAGATGGACATAAAGCAGTCTTTATGAGAACTCGATATAAAATATTCTATACTAGGCTATTTTCTATGCATAAAACTTAGTAAAAGCATGTTATCACTATAGCGGCCCATTAGCTTCACCAAACTGATGTCGTTCTCAGCACTTTGAGCTTCAACATCCGCTGCATTGATGGCACGTTGAGCCTCCTCTATGGTAGTATCAAAGCCAAATGACTTGTTGATGACCTGATAACAGAACAAACTATCTTTATATAACAACAGTCCAAACTAAGGACCACTATAAAATACTAGCTGCTTAACTCAAATGAGAGGGGAAGCTACCAAAATGATATTTCTAGATAGTACTTTAAAAAGAAAAAGGCAGCCCGGTGCAGTAAAGATCTTCTGCACTCACTTGAAATATTTGTGATGATATTAACACACTTTTGAGCAGAGAATAAAGTGAGAAATTTAAATAAAGAAATTAGAATTATGGATAAAAAGACACTTCAATATAACTTTTAATTAGTACAAATGCTAACAATTCAAGACATCAATTTTAATCTGGCTAGTAGAAGAACTAACATGTGCAATCATACAGGGTTGCTAGGCTTAAGTGCTTGCTTGTGGACATACGAGAAAGGATTAAAGGGGAAATTGTATCATTTCCCTACCAGAAGCCCATGAAGAGTGGCAATGCATATCAACAATTAGTTAATCCTAGCTTTCCTATAGCATATGTGGTGAGCTCTTGCAACTTGCAATGTGATGATCAGGTTTATTGCCTCTACCCAGGCGCAGAAAGTAAAAGTTCAGACGGTACTGTAGTAAATGAACAAGGCTTCAATAACTGTGAATTTGACACTCTTTAATACTTAAGTAATCAAACTTCTAAACTGGAGGAGGTTCCTAGATGTACTGTGGTAGTAGCACGCCTACTACCAACATAGGTCGAAGCAAGCAAAGAGGAGGATCACGTGCAATAATAGGAAGTTGATGAACTTTTTAGGAAGAGCATCTTTGTAATTGAGAAATAAGTATGGTTTATTATGTGAAGATCTGGAATCTTTATTCCCGGCTGTTGTATTTATTCATTGTTTGATCTTGGCTCTTAGATCTGTGTTCGTCTTATATGTAGATACTTTTTTTCATTTCCTGCGTTTTTACTTACGATTTGGTGAGGTATACTTGGGTTTGTCTTACAATCTTCTTTTCACGACCATCTCTTTTTCTTCTATTTCTATTCATAAACTATTAGTCACAGTTAGAAGGAAAACACGAGAGACATTACTTGAAATAAATTCTTCCTCTAACACCCAAAGTCACCAATTTGTGGTAGTGATATCAAACAATTCTTACCTTTGTAAGACCAAGAGAACAACAAAGTCATTCCCCCATCTCTCAATACGTTAAGCCTCTCGATTGCATCTATAAAAGTATTAAGAACGCCAATAAATTTCAAAAGCAAATACAAAAAAGCTGTAACTTAGATTCTACAGTCAATATGCCTTCACCTCATCGAAGGTTTAGAAGCATCATTCGCTCCTTTCTGTCTTTTCATTGTCCGCCTCTTACGGAAAATGGATATAGATGATAAGAATTTCACATCATAATCAAAATTGCATTACCCAAGCACAGTAAACATGGGTACAAGTTCATAACAAGAAGCTTTTTGATGGCAATCACCACTTCTGGATTATGTTTCTCAGTTGTATCTAACATTAAAATGGTTCCAATCAGTATAAAATTTTTTCATGCAACTCCAAATTTTATATACATATATGTTACTTCAAAAATAAGAGACTGTATTTAACATCAGCAGATCATTTCAATCACCAATAAAATACGGTGCGGTCATGAAAGTCATACTATATAGAGGATATTAATTTTGAATCTTGTGATCTTAAATTAGATGTGCCTTTAAATCTTGTGGTCCTAAAAGTATCATGTAGTTCTGGTAAGGGAGTGTCATTAGGGGTAAAAGGGGAATATCAGAAATAAAAAGTTATTAAATATAGAAAGTCAACGTTCTTTTTTTGAGATAGATTATGAAGCAAAGACAGACATATACCTTATGTGACATTGTTTCTATCAACTCCTTGCCATGTAATTTTCTAGCCACCACATTGATCTGAGATCTTGTGAACTCAATCTTCAAAGATGAAAAAGAAATGAACAAAAAAGCAAAAGAAGGATTAGTTGAAACTTTCAGAAGGTTTCTTTGATTGGACAAATTTGAATACATATCTATCACCTCTTCATATGCTTCAAGAATCATAGGTTCCTGCTAGGATGATTCGCTTGAATTACAAATCATTACCCCTTGCTGGAATAAATTGTTTTAGGCGCTGTGAATGAAAAATAGAGCAAAATTCAGCCGACATGTTCTCCACAGGAAAGCAAGGATTTTCACTGAAGGTTTCAATTAAACAGATGAAGAAGAAACCAAGTACTACAAGTAATAGATTTAGTAGTGAGAACTCAAAAACATATATCATCTTACCACCCTCTCATTGCACATTGGTATCTGTAGAAACACCATCAGATAATCCTCTACATTTAGATTTTCTACATAAAAAAGGTACTCAATCTGAGCTAAAGGTTTAAGGCGTCGGAACATGATCTAAAAGTAACCAAGTACACGAATCACTCTATCTACCGACTGTATTAGGAACAACACAATACACATCTTGGTCAACCTCTACAACGGTGGTGCCAAATAGTTGGCCCTAGTGTCTAACCAATTGGCGTACACATATTCCACTAAGTCACCACCTCTGCCGAAGCTGATTCCACTGTCAGAGGATTGAAATCCCATTCTCTAAAGTAAGCAACCAGCTCAAACACTAACAATATCATTGAAACTGTCAAAAACACCTTAATTACGCAATCGAGTTTAGAATCCGACCTAGGAGGAGCTGATTTAGATGTAATGATTAGATGATTGGCGGTGCAAACAATGGAAATGAAGCCATTTGTGAGAAATGCAATTGAATTAGCAATTTGCTGAAACTTGAGAATGTAAAAGAGTAAAAAGTTAATTGGAAGTATGTAAAAATAGTGTAACATTTTGTCTCCGTTCAGATGAACCTCTCGACCTTGTACTAAACATCAAAAACAACATCGAAGTTTGTTTCTTTTCGATCAGATTCTCGCAAAGAATAAGAAAATAAAATGATCAAACACCACTGTAGCAATAGTAGCTATAGGAATTCCACCATATTAAAAACCAATAATATCATCATCATCGGGGACTTAAGGCAATAAAATTGAAGCCAACATAATTAAGAAAAGAACTTTATGAATAAAAGAATTACTCAATTATATAAGTACTAATAAAATATAGAGGAAGGGACCATTGCCTCAATTTTATTGATAAGGCAAAACGATCCGACAGCTCAAAGTGTTAAAAGGTCTCGTCAACAAAAAGTAAAGTTACTAATAGATGCGTTGATAAAGTGCAACTAATAAATATTGGAACTTGTTATAGATTACCACTGCAGGTAGCGAAGAAATACATGTTCATATAATATTAAAGATCAACTAAAACAATACCTTTGGAATGTGGCCGTGATGAATTAGTTAGCATGAGTTCAAAGTGTCTTCAATTTTACCAATACCCATAAAATAAAAACAGGAAAAATCAAATCTTTGTCAATTCTCATAATAATGTAAGCTAAGACCAGTTAAGGTTAACATTCATTAAAAAATATTTCAATGTCTAGGAATAAACAGAAGTTCATGTAAAAAAGTAAATAGTTTAAAGTGTAAAACCAACACAAGATTTGTTAACTCAAAATAAAAATTACTTTATGACAGATAAGGAGTTCATTGATGTGGTTGCTATGACAGAACGTTGTTAAGCAAGAATTGACCTGATCTTTGACTACAAGATCACCAATTCAATATTGCGTTGATTGAAATGGATAGGGACTTTTCAGTTCCATAACGGATTACCCAAGGTTTCCTTGATACAAACAAAACTGCTCAACCAAGGTTTCAAACTCGCAAGCATATGACTAACTAAAGTACAATAATATACCTAGTGTAATCCCATAAGTCGGGTATGGGCGAGGTATAGTGTATGGAGACCTTACCCCTAGCCTCATAGAGATAGAGAGGTTGCTTACAACAGTCCCTCGACTTAGAACATGACTAACTAAACTACAACAATAATATATCCAGTGTAATCCCATATACATATGTTACCCCTACTTAGAGATAGAGAAGTTGTTTCCCATAGACCCTCTACCTAAAGCATGACTAACTAAAGTGTCTATATATATATATTACAGGTAGTCAACAAAGTTGGGCATAGTTTTATAATATTTCACAACTCCAATTCAATATCAATTGAATATGAAAGGAGGAGGTACATAAAAACAGAAGCTAAACTACTCACTTGTTTGTCATTGATAATATGGTTTTGGGTTATAACAGTGTCTACAAGTTTTTCATTGATAATATGGTTTTTGGCTATAACAATGTCTACAATGGTTGGATCTACGTAAGCGATGAAACCAGAACCTCTGGGTCTACCTGTATGCCTATCTTTCATAATCACCAAGCCTATTATCTCTCTATACCTCTCAAAGTACTTCACAAATTATTCTACCAAATCTAGTTTTCATTAACACTCTCATCAGTAAATCAAAAACCCACTACGAAAAAAAAAATTTAGTAATAATACATTAAAATAATGAAGAAGAAGAGCAAAGTAACAACTTTGTTTAAACGAAAAAAAAGATTAAGGATGTTATTATATGACGACCCAAACTATGACTTTTGTGTTCTTATCTCAATTCTCAGCAACAACAAACCGTACAACTTCCGATGAACTGAGTGAAGAAAAAGAACAAAGCATGAAAATCAAAGATTAATGATGTTTTTAGATTGAGGAATAATGGATTTTCGATTGATTGAGAAATGGGTTTTCTAGAAAATCACACTACTGTATCCTCAATGACAAATGGATTTTCTAGCAAATCACAGAGTAACTTCATCTCTTTTGCTCGATGAGAAATAAATTTTTGATAGTGTAATTACAATCAATTTTTGTTTATGAGAAAGAAGTAGCGTTACGTTTTTTATGAGAAAAAAAGAGGGTTTTTGATTATTTCTATTGAGAAATGTATGTATGGCTGAGTAAAATATTGTAGAGGGAAATTAAGAAGTGTTGCCATAGATAATTTTTCCTGATTAAGCGTTGCCATAGATGTTTTATGGCAACGGTTTTAAAAAGCATTGCTATACATATATCTATTGTAACGGTTCATTCTCCATAACAACGTTTATAGTGCTAGTAGAATAATTATTTTTTGCAACGGTTGGAAGCATTGCCATAGATTGTCTATGGAAATGCTTTTACAATCATAGCCAAAAAGTTCGTTGCCATAGGCTAATTTCTGGTAGTGCATTATAGTAAAAAGTAACGGGGCTATCGCTGGAGAAATGGAGTTAAGCACATTTTTAACCATAGATGATTCCAATAATTCTCCATTCCTATTTTTAACCCTTCTGTCACTAGTTGGGATAGAAAGTTTTGGTTCTGTATGATGATCATCACTTCGTGCCTATCCAAGTCTCCGGTGAAGAACATATCTTAGCCATGGAGTGCATGTTCGATCCAAGATTATGGAGGTTGGGATGCAAGAATAGGGACTGTCGTATAAACAATCGGTAGATTGGGAATATTAAGATTTTTCATGTTCGAGTGGGGTAGAAAGAAGATTTGTTCTCTTTGTTATTTAACGGAAGTACTAGTTTTTGCATTTGGACCGGTGAGGGAGTTGTGAAAGCAATTTGAGGGTTTGTCCAATATTTGGTTAATAGGTTCTAATGATTGCATACATTTAGTGAAAAATATGGAGTGAAATCCATTGGGTGTTGGAAAACTTGCTGCACTGGGTTTCAATTTAACTAGAGAAATGCATGGTGGAATAGCTAAGAAATTATCCATATGGCAAAGAGAAGTTGACATTTGTTTGAGGTTTAAGGATGAGTGTCTCTTCGTTAGGATTTTTCTAGGGGTAGAAATTTCAGTTTTACTTAAGTGTTGGCAGCCAGATGTGTTGACAACTAGAGTAACAGTTATCAAATTAGTAACAAAGAGAGGAACAGTGGGGTCTACGTGTTGAGAGGAGGCGGAAACTATAGAATAGAAATACATGTAAGAGTTGATACGCTGGATCGAGTGGCAGGTTTGTTCCTGGGGAATTGATGTAGCTGCCTTCATGTGATAATCCTCATCAATTTGCATTAAAAGATCAAATTTATTAATGGCCAAATGTGCAGACTTAGGAGATGAAGCGTTTCCTTGAAAAAAGGTTTCAATTGTAGTATTAATATTGGGAATCGGGGGTGGACCTTGATCCATAACGGCAGTTACTTTATTACACGCATTACTAAAAGGTTCCAAGTACCGATTCCCTGTGATCTCTGGCAAGAGTTATTTGGTAGGGATAGCTTTGCGCAGAGCCTTTCTTTTATAATAAAAAAATACTTTGATCCATGCTTGAGATTGGTTGTCGTGTACTTCAAGGGAAGCCTCCTATGATTGTCAATATTGTGGAGTTGGTGGAATTTTTTAAATGAACAAAAATGCTACGTGTGGCCCAATCGGCCACAGTTGAGCAAAGTTGGACTTCACCTTCAAAGGTAATGAGCTATTTCTGAAGACCAATGAAAATATATGATTTCAAGGGTGTATCTAGTGGAACTTGTACACAAAAATGTGCATAACGTCCCGTAAGGGTGTCACTAGTGAAAGCATCCACTCTAAGAAACTTACCAATAGAATTTCCAATCTTTTAAAAAATGATTGCATCATGAAATTCCATTAGTAACTCCAGCAATTGCGCCCAAATCATACTATAAAGCTGTTTAGCTCCAGATATAAAAAAATTGGGGGCCCTGCATTGAACAGAGAGGCGATTGCCATTAATAAACCAAGACCCTTGTTTGATAATGTTGGTGAAGTTTTCTTCCTTGGTAAATTTGACTATGAAATTCATACTCCAAATCAATGAGATTGATCGATTCCGCGGGCTTCCAAAGGGTCTGTAATTTGGGCCTCCAATGTTCCTCCCATTATCAATCAAAACCACCTTTGTCTCATACCAAAGTTTAAAACTGTCAACTACTTAAAATTTTTTTGGCCTATTAGTTTATGCAATGCTAGTTATAAAATTATCACTAAAATTATTGTTAATCGTCTCAAGCGTTTCCTACTAGACCTTATCGGCCCTTTCCAAGCTGCTTTTCTTAAGGGATGAAAGGCCATGGATAACAAACAATATTATAATTCAAGAGATTATTACTCTCCTCAACAAATTTTCCAGTTAAAAGGGTTATCTCCTGGCAAAAATAGATCTTGAAAAAGCTTACGGTAAACTTGAATGGTGCTTTATTTATCGTACACTAATTTTCTTCAATTTCCCCCCCAAAAATTAGCAACCTCATCATGAACTGTATCTCCTCCTCTAGCATAGCAGTTCTTGTTATTGGGTCCAAAACATCCCTTTTCAATCTCAGTAAAGGAATTCATCAGGGTGATCCCATGTCCTTGTATATTTTTATTCTATGTTTAGAAATGCTTTCAAAACTTATTGACCACCATGTTCAGTTAGGTCTATGAAGTAGCCTCCACCGGGCCTCATCTCTCCCATTTTTTTTCGTTGACGATTTCAGATTCATGACTAAAGTAAATGTGAAATCTATTCATTCTCTCAATAATTGTTTGACTACTTTTTGCTTACTATCTAGGCAGACTATCAACAACACAAAATCAAAACTGTTTTTCTCCAAAAAGTGCAGCACTAATCCAAACCTTGCTTCTTCCACTCATAATATCTCATAAACTTTGCCTTTTTGGAAATATTTGGGTTATCCTATCCTTAATCGTCCACCAAAATCCTTGGACATTCATTATATTACTGACAACATGTACTTAAAGCTATCCTCCTGGAAGACTAAATTTCTTACCCCGTCTGGAAGAATTACTCTTATTAATGTGACTTTGAATTCCAAACCAGTGTATTCTATGCAATATTTTCATCTTCCCAACAAGATTACTAAGTATATCGACAAAATCTAGTGTAACTTTTTGTGGGGTTCTTCACTAGACAATAGGAAACTTTATCTCTTAGACTGGTCCACCGTTACAAGACCTTATAATAAAAGAGGCCTTTCCATTAAGAAAGACTCTCAAAAAAATTTAGTTTTTCTTAGCAGCCTTGCTTGGCATCTTTTTACTAGTCCTAATCTTTTTTGGGTTCAGTGTCTCATCAATTAATATTCCTACCTTCGTTCCTTAACTTTCCATTCCTTTACTTGGAAAAATGTTCTTTTAGGATAGAAAAAAAGTCAATAGGGAGTCTTTTGGAATGTTAGGAATGGTACGTCCATTAATATATGGAACTTCAACTAGATATCCCCCAATATTATTCTCCATCTCTTATCCAAGGTCTTCTTCTGTAACACGAGTCTTTCAGAAAAATAGCTGACTATAAAACTCATAATGCTTGGTCCTGGGACTCTTTCCCTTTTATTATCCCCGATGATATCAAAAACTTAATCAATCAAGTTTCTATTAATGAACTTGCTCACCAAATAGACTCCACTTGTTAAGGTCTTGAAAAGAATGGCTTATTCACCACTTCTTCCATCTATAGCCTCTTAACTCCTACCAATGAGTAAATTCCTAATTTCCAATGGATTTGGGATTCCCCAACCTTAGGAAAAATAAAATTCTTCCTATTATTTTGTGCTCATGATCGTTTACCTATGAAAAATATCTTTGATGTTTGGAAATTATCATAAATGATCTTTGTTTTCGATGTCATCTCAAGGTTGAGGGCGCTTATGATATTCTTATTGATTGAACTATAGTGTGTTTCTTTTGGGCCACTTGGAATATTTCATTGGATCAATGTCCTCCAGCTCCCATCAAATAATGGCTTGTCTTCTTAAGAGATCTATCTCACTCTCTACCTAACCCCTATATCAACTGGACTCTCTTTTACTCTTTTGCTATTTGGTTCACCTTGAATAATCAAAATCATGCCTATTTCAATAACACCATGTGTACTCCTTCACCTAATCACCTTATTCAAATTGTGCGTGAGTTTTACTTCTTCACTGATACTCACATCTCTAGTAATAAATATGTTAATATTATGATTAAATGGTACCCTCCGTAGAAAGGCTGGTTTAAATTAAATATTAAAGGTGCATTCCATTCTCACACTCTCCGAGGTGGTATTGGAGGAGTTTTGTGAAATCATGAAGGTAAGTGGTGTTTGGGCTTCAATGGTGCTACAACAGCTGTGACATGCCTACAGATGGAACTTAAAGCTCTCTAGGCGTGCGTTAAACTCTCTTACATTCATCACTTTCAAGCTCTTGAGGTGGAAACTGATTCAGTTGATCTTTTACATTTGATTAATCAAACTAATCCCCAATTTTCTTGTCTTATCATGCAATGCAGGTACTATTTGAAGAAGCTGTTGTATCCTCTGCTTCGCCACAACTTCAGGGAAGCAAATAGAGTGCCTTATCAACTATCTATGGAAGGAAAAATAAGTTTGGAAACTACTCCTGTAGTGTTTTACTCCCAGATAGTCCATGAGGACTTGCAACTGCATACTATTTGTAGGAAAGTGTCTACAATGGCTTGTACTACTCTTTCTAGGTCGGGTAATCTTTGTGTAATCAAATATAATGTAGTGCTTTGAATAGTATAAATAAATAACTTCGGCTTTCCAAAAAAAAACACAGCTTAAAATATCTAAGAAAAATTTAATCTATTATATATTTCAAGAAAATATGTAAAAAAAACTATAAATCACAATAATTAACAACTTAAATTTTTTTTAAGGATATGAAATATTTGGTTGACTCTCAAAATTTTATCAGTGCTATTTAAATTGTAATAGAGAAAAGGTATTATAAATCTCAATAATTAAAAACTTAAATTATTTTAAAAATACAATTGACTATCAATGCCACAAAAGTTTGAAGAATGAGAGTACAACAACAACAACAAAAAACCCAGTGTATTCCCACATAGTGAGGTCTGGGGAGGGTAAGATGTACGAAGTCCATACCACTACCTCCGAAGAAGTAGCAAGGCTGTTTTCGATAGACCCCGAACTTAAGATAAAACAAGTCATCAAAAATGTACACAAAGCATGGAACAATATGACATGACATAAATACGCCACCTATAAGGAGTAGTAAACAAATAATAGTAAGCAATCGTAATGCAGCATAACAAGAATACTGCACCGGCCAAGTAAAGCCCTATCCTACCTATCGAAAAAGTCACTAGCCTTCTATCCTAATACGCTTCCTCTAGATCTTCCTATCTAGGGTCATTTCCTCAGTAAGCTGTAACTGCTCCATGTCCCGCTTAATCACCTCTCTCCAGTATTTCTTTGGCCTACCCCAGCTCCGCTTGACACCATCCAAAGCAAGCCTCTCACACCTACGAACTAGAGCATCCGTGTCCCTTCTCATCACATGTCCGAACCATCTCAAACGGACCTCCCACATCTTGTCCTCTACTGAAGCTACACCAACCTTATCTCGAATAGTCTCATTTCGAACCCTATCCCCCCTAGTAAGCCCACACATCCAGTACAAACATCCGTATTTCCACTACTTTTAGTTTTTGAATGTGAGAGTTCTTGACAGGCCAACACTCCGCTCTATATAACATGGCCGGATGGACTGCCACCCTATAAAATTTGCCTTTAAGCTTGGGCGGCAGCTTCTTATCACACAACACCCCTGAGGAGAGCTTCCACTTCATACATCCCGCCTCGATCTGGTGAGAGACATCCTCGTCAATCTTACCATTCCCCTGAATCATGCCCCCTAAGTACTTGAAACTCTCTTACACACCACCTGAGAATAAAACCTTACTACCACCTTGTCCACCTCCCTCAAGATATTAAACTTACATTCCAAATATTCGGTCTTGCTCTTACTTAACCTGAATCCTTTAGACTCAAGGGTCTGTCTCCACACCTCTAATTTATCATTCATACCTCTCTGAGTCTCATCAATCAAAACCACATCGTCTGTAAAAGCATACACCAAGGCACCTCGCCTTTGATATGCCGTGTCAACATATCCATAACCAAAGAAAACAAAAATGGGCTAAGAGTATATCCTTGATGCAACCCTGTCAAGACTGAAAATATTCTGAATCACCTCCCTCCATCCTTACCTGGGTCTTAGATCCATCATACATGTCCTTGATCTCTCTGGTATACACCACCGGGACCCCACGTACCTCTAAGCATCTCCAAAGGACTTTTCTAGGGACTTTGTCATATGCCTTCTCCAAATCGATAAACACCATGTGCAGGTCCTTCTTTCTTTCCCTGTACTATTCCACTAGTCTCCGAGCTAGGTGAATTGCCTCCATCATCGAGCGCTCGGGCATAAATCCAAACTGGTTTTCCGAAATAGATACAATTCTCCTCAACCTCCACTCGACCACTCTCTCCCAAATCTTCATCGTGTGGCACAATAACTTAATACCCCTATAGTTGTTACAACTCTGAATATCACCCTTATTCTTATACTGAGGGATTATAGTGCTCCATCTCCAGGCCTCAGGAATTTTTGCCAACTTGAAAATGTCGTTGAATAAATCCGTCAACCACCTCAAACCAGCCTCGCCAGAAAACTTCCAAAAATCCACGGGGATCTCATCAGGCCCCATCTCCCCACCCCTTCATATCCTACAAACGACCTCTCTGACCTCCTCCACCTTAACATGTCTATAATAACTAAAATCACGACACTCCTTCGAATGCTCTAGCTCACCCAACTCAATAACTCTCTCCCCTTCATCATTCAAAAGCCTATGAAAATACGACTACCACCTTTTCTTAATATGACCATCCTCTACCAAAATTCTACCATCCTCCTCCTTAATGCACTTTACTTGGTCTAGGTTACGACCCTTTCTCTCCCTACCATTAGCCAGTCTAAACAACCTTTTTCCCCTCATTTCTCTTCTAACCCCGCATACAAGCTCTTAAACGTTGCCGTCTTAGCTGCTGTAATAGCAAGCTTAGCCCCCTTCCTTGCTGCTTGTACTTCTGCCTAAAAATCCACTTCTCTTCATCATCCTTACTCTTAACCAACTTTGCATACTCCCCCTTCTTAGTCTCCACTTTCTTCTTTACTTCATCATTCTACCACCAATCACCCCTATGGTGCCCGGCCCGGCCCCTAGACATACCCAAAACCTCACTAGCAGTCTCCTTGATGCACCTAGCCGCCCTATCTCACCTACCATCTATATTATTTAAGAATTACATAAAAAGTATTATAAATTATGGCAATTAACAACTTAAAATATTTAAAGCATATTAAAAGTATGATTAATTATCTAAATTCTATTTATGTCACATAAATTGAGACGAAAAAATAATATATATTGGACCTGTGCTACATGGGCCTGGACTTCTAGTATATATATATATACATATATAATTTTATTAATTAAATCTAAAACATTTTTTAAGATTGGGTTTAGTCCATAATAGTCTCAAATTGATATTATATTTAAAATAATAAAGTTTACCATTAAGTATTATATATATATATATACATATATATATATATATATATATATATATATATATATATATATATATATATATATTTTCATGATCTAATTTCTCAGGTCATGATGGTGTCTACTATAACCTGCCTGTAGGCAAACCAACCCCGTAGTCAGGAGCTACTAGTAACGGACTGCCAAGAGAATGAAGGAAGGAATACGGAATAGATCTAATAAAAGACTAACATATATAATATAATTCCAAAACCTGGTGGAATCAATACAAGAGCTTCTACAATTATCAAGGATACAAATAAGGTACTAAATAAATATATCGATACAACCATCTCTAAATAAAATACAGAGACTAGTTTAGTACATAAGAGGGAGGAAAATAATACTCCAAATGTTAGGAGCTCACCCTATATCTCCGAACCGTAGATACTTGATATTTTATGAATTTATAGCACTTTTTATGCTTAAAATTATGAAAATATGCATGATTCTAAGGGTGTTTTGTTAGATATGATATGTTTTGAGTATGTTTTGCAGGAAATTAGGTTTTGGATGCTAAGTTCAAGAAAAGGATGAAAAATGGAGTTTTTGGCTTTTACTTAAGCATTTTTGAGTGTATGTAGAACTTATCAGGCGTATGTGACCAAATCATGTACTAGAAATTGAAGTCCTAGGACTTGGTTGCAGGAATTTTAAGACTCTGGCACTTACCTGGGTCCACTGGATGGCCATATGTTGCACCTATGGACTATAAGTGGCTAATGTAAGTACCAGAAGTCAAGATCTAGAGAGCACAAGTCTGGAAGAAAACTTTCTGGCACTTACCTGGGTCCACTTGTGGGACCGTCTGTAGTACATACGAGCCATATGTGGCCCAACTAAGTAGCCACTGACTCTACTTTTTTTTATTTGGCTTTTATGTTTAGGGTTTCCTTATGTACTATAAATACCCTTTATTTATTTTTAGTAGAGGTTACGTACTCTATATATAAACATATATTCTGATTCTGAGATCTGAATTTGGTATTGGAATTATTTTTTATTAACTTTGGTTGTTAATTAGTTAAAGGTTTGGGTTTTCAGATGTGATTATTCTGATTTCATCTAATGCTTGCAATTATGAATATTATTGATTATTTCACAAGCATGAGCAGCTAAAACCTTAGCTAGGGTTATGAAAACCTTAGCGAATTAATAAAGTAGGGAAGTGCTATGTTGATCTAAATCGATACTCATGCATGTATTTTATTATCTTCAGTTTAATAGATGTCTTAGCAGTTGCAAATATTGAGATCCCTCCTAGATTATTGCTACTTACATTAAAAGAGGAGTAGTAACTAGAAAACATAATTATACTAGTAATTTGAAGATTAACCATCGATCCACACTAATAGATATTATCTAATTAAGATTGTTAACAATAATTTAATAACTAGATACCTAAAAGGTAATAATTAACTAGGATCCAGGATAAGGGTTAGTAAGGTGACATCCTAAGACTCAAAAGGTTAAGGGTGAAATCGATCAACTAATCCAAAAGATAGTTGATGGTACTTAACTTTTCAGATTCTGCATACAGGGTAGCTAGCTGGTTTAATAAAGCAAGATAAGCCTACTGAGTTGTGAAGATAGAGGGAACACACTCCTAGTATTAATCTATGATTAATGAAAACCAGAGTTGATATTTTTTACTTGTTTGATATTGCCACTACTATCCCCCCATTTATTTTTCTAGTTTTGCTTGTTGATTACAAGAGTTAAGAGCCATAATTTTGCATATTTCCTTGGGATTCGACCCCAATATTTTTTGGGTTACTATATTTAACAGTGACCACATAGTTTTCATATTAAAGATATAGCTTGGACAGTATCAATAATTAGCACCGTTGCGGGGGAATATGTGTTGAGTTGTGAATTAGAGTTGTTGCAATTTGTGGATTTTTATGTTCTTTTTCTTAGTTGGGTATATGCCAGTGTATGTCTAGAATATGGAGTAGAGGCAATCCCTTACTCCTATTTAATCCAAATCTAGAAAAGATCCTATAAACACCTAGTAGGAGGATATATCCCAAGAGAGATGTTATTCCTGAAGCGGTTCGTGATGGTGCACACCAGGTAAGTCCCCCTTCTCCTGAAGGATTTTAGGAAATTCTTGACCAGAAGAATGGGGTGCTGTAAGTATAAGCTACTAATTAGAAGAGGGAAGAAGATGCTTAGTTCATAGCAAGAGGGGCAGAGCTGGTTGTGCATAGATCGAAAGAAGACCATTGAGTAGAGCTTGGTGATAATCAGTATAGAATTTTAGGTGATCGAGACCATGTGATACCAGTGTACCAATATTTGTATCCATATGAGGATGATGAAGAGGATCTGGGTTACGTTGAGCTGACAAAGACTGAAGCTATCATTCCTTCTGCTTTTGCTCCCAAGTGTCAAGATTGATATAACTAGTTCAATGATACATCTCTTAAACTTGAAGGGTGTATTTATGAGTTTGCTTACTAATGACGTAAATATGCACCTTACAAATTCATTAGGATTTACTATTTGTACACAAACCCAGGGGTAAATTAGGAGGTGCTTAGATTGAGGTTGTGCCCTTTCTCACTTACAGGAGAAGCATCTTTATGGTTAGGGAAACTTTCAAGAGGATCTATCACTATATGGAATGAGTTACATAGATAGTTTTTGAACCAATTCATTCCTCTATCCAAGATGTTGTAGCTTAAGGATGAGATTTTTAATTTCATATAGATGTAGTCTGAGTCTATGTATTAGGCTTGGTTCAAGTTCAAGAAGAAGCTGAGTATGGTGCCCAACCATCAAATTTAAGGGACGAGCTTATTAAAGATACTCTACATAGCCCTGATCATCAGTTCCAGAGCTATGGTAGACACTATCTCTGGAGGAGCTTTTATGCGACTAAACTAGGAGATAGTTCTAGTATCCTATACCAGACCTCTCTCACTAACTGAGGTGGAAATCTTGGGAGGCTAAGAAGGGTTCTTCACTTATGCTATTAGTTCCACTGGTGACTAGAGAGTAGTTGATGACACTTTAATACAAGAGATTGCATTGCTGAGAACTGATCTAGGGTTGTTGGCTCAACAGTTTGAGGTTGCGTGTTTCGAGAAAGTGAATGCAGTAGGAGCATAGGACTCAACTTCTAGAGCTTATGAGTCTGATTTGGAGGAGAAAGATAAGTATTTTAATCATGAGTTGGTGGGTTTCTAAGCCTAGGGGAAATAAAATTGAGGTTGGAACTATTATGGTGATAGATATAGGGACCACAGTAGGGAGCGAGATGGTGATTAAAGGAAAAAGGATGACTATTGAGAGAATGAAGATAGGTATATTGCACCAGGCAGCCAAGATACAGAATCTAGAATGGAGGCTATGCTGACCAAGATGGTTAAAGGTCAGAAAATAAAGATAACAAACTAGAGGATTTTAGGTCTCATATTTCAGGTTTGGCCCAAAAGGTGGAATCTCATACGAACGCTACCAAGTAGTTGGAGAGCCAGTTTGGGCAAATGTCGGTGACATTGAACCAGAGGCAACCGAGTACCCTTCTAAGAAACATTATCCAAAATCTAAAAAATGATGGCCATGTTCTTGCTATTACCAGACGGAGTGGTATGATCTTCCTGTACCTGCAGTGAAAGTGTCAAGAAAGGATGCTGCTGCTGTTGATAAGACACCTATTATAGATTAAAAAAAGGCAACAATTATTAATTAAAGTTGATGAGGATAAAATTATAGGTGATGTAAGCGACCCAGTAATCAAGTTGATCCCATGACCTCTCCCACCTTTTACTCAACAGCTAAAATAAAAGGCAGATGAAGAAAAGTTCAAGAAGTTTATTAAAATGCTTAAATACTTGAGATTGAATATCCCTCTCCTTGAAGTATTAAAGGAGATGCATGGGTATGATAGGTTTATGAAAGAGTTAGTGACCAAGAAGCGGACTGAGAGTTTTGGGGATGTGGGTGGACTACACCACTGCAGTAAAGTTACTTGTAGATCTTTGGCATAGAAAAAGGGTGATCTCGGTGCATTCACAATTCTATGTACAATTGGGACCACTAGCTAGAGTTCTTTGTGACTTAGGAGCCAACATAAATCAGATGCCGCTGACCGTGTTAAGACAATTTGGTTTGAGCCCTCCCAAGCTAACTACTAGATTGTAAGGTCGATTTTGAGAGGCTTATAATTTTAGGAAGAACATTTATGGCTACAGACAGAGCAATAGTTGGCATAGAGAAGGGATAACTAACGTTTAGAGTTAATAAGGAAGAAGTCACATTCAATGTCCAAAAAATGATGAAGCAGCCGACTGACATGAGAGTGGTGCCAGTCATTGATTGTATTTATGACCTAAGAGGGTACCCTTTTGGATATCTTGATGAATTATGAGTAGTCAAGATACCCACATCATGCCACGACGTTAAATCAAGCACTTTATGGGAGGAAACTCATGGGCTTGTTGGTGAAGTCTGAGTAACCAATACATCCATGCTGTGCCGCAACTTTAAACCAAGTGCTGGGTGGGAGACAACCTACTATATTAATGTTAACTTTTGTTTGTTTTGCTTTTGTAGGTTTATAGCTTATGGAAAGACATGGAATGCTGTAAGATTTCTACATTCATAATTTTCTAGGTAAGGGGACTGTATGATCAACTTATTAGGCTCATAAGTCCCACGTGGGATAGGTAAGTTGTGTTCAACTAAAAAAATGAAATTTTGAGAAGTTTCAGGGAATATTTCAGGAATTATATCTAAGAAATTACTTACAGGGTCAAAAATACCATTTATGACCTCGTAGGTAGCAGAGTACATAGTAAAATAAAAAGTTCAGAAAGCCAGGAAATTGCCAAAAAAGGGGACCCACATACGATCCCTACTATACCACTTGCAGACCGCAAATGGGTACCGTAAGTAGGAAACTTTTGGGCCCAAATTTTATTTAAAATTTTGGGCCTACCCATGCTTAAATAAGACCTAAACCATTCCCCCTTGCTATTTGGGCCTTGTTTAACTCATTTTTAACTTAGCAATTCCTCAAAATTTCATTCTTTCCCTTAAAATATAAATTTCCCTCTCAAAGTATAAACTTTCCCCACACTTAGAAAAAGGTTAAATGGGAACTTTTTTGTGGTACCAAATTTTCCAAAAGTGCTATACATGTTTTCCAACTTTGAGTTTGCTTTACTTCTTTGTAGTGCACTTCTGATTTTTACTTCTAAAAGGTAATGTTCTTGGCACCTACTCATAGTACTATATATGTTAAAATTGAAAAAAATTAGTTGGTATTGTTACTTACATGCAATATATTTTATTACCAACGAAGTTGTTATTTAGGATCCTTGAACTATACTAGACTTGTAATGTAGGGCGTGGTTCTTTGTTTAAACTCTAAAATTATGCCCTAACCAGAAGTAGCACTTGAAGAAGTAGGGGAATACTTAGAGTTTGACATGATAGTAGGTAGTGATGGACATATTTCTTGATGTATGCATGCACATTGGACTCATTAGGACTGCATTCAAAGATGTGAAAATTGAAGGAAAATTCAAAGTTGTCAAATTTTGAGTTTTTCTTCAAATTTTACAGTCCCTGATTATCTATTAAAAATTAACTCATAGTCTTTCAAGTACACATGACTCCTAAAATTGCAAAGAAAAAGGTTGTTGCATCAAGGAGATGGGATGAGTCCCACCAATTCTAGTAGCTCGGTGGAGGAGTACCCTATTACATAGATTAAAGTAGCTATATTTGGGGAGACACATCGAGTGACTAGATCCCATATGCTAGAGGTATCTAAGTTTTTTATTTTGGGAACTATGGGTGTACGGTTTCTAGAGGACTCAAAGTCGGGCAAAAAGCTAGCCTTTACTCAGACTAGGTCTCAGACTAAGGCCATTCAGGCTGTCTAAGTGGTCCAGGCATCTCTAGCCCAACTGAGGATAAAGTCATCTTAGAGATAACCCCTATACTTTTCTCTACCAAATGATGATGGTGATACTGAAGAGGAGGTAGAGTTAGAGCCAACTTTATAGGTTGATACCCAGGACCCCTAGTTTGAGAAGGGGTCCGAGGATGAGTCTGATGCTGCAACCAGGAGGAGTCATAAGTAGTACCCCAGTATGAGGAGGGTACTACAACTCATGTACAACCATCAGGTGTATCCAGTCTGAGGAGGATACAGGGCAGTGTTCTCATCAGGAGCTAGTTCCAGATTCAGAGACATCAGCATAGTAGGGTCAGAGCTCCACGCCTACACATATCTTGGAGGTAAAGCTTGAGAGGGAAAACCCAATATAGTGTATGGATAAGATTTGTATGGTATTTGAGAAATATTATTAGATTATAGAGACCAGCCGACCCAAGAGGGTCATTTATATAAGGAGTGCGGGATTGAGCTATCTGGTTTAAGCAGTGCACCACTATTATGGGTAGCCTTTAAGCATTATCAATTAGAGTAGATAACTACACCACTCGGTTTTTATAGTTCGACCATGGTGCAAGTATTTTATGCATCGTATTATGCCATAGTAGCTCTTACTATGCCTAGGAGGGATATTCTGAGGCACACCGAGCAGCTACAGCTTGAGCAAACCCTGGTATAAGGGATCATGGTTGATATTTCAGTAGTGACCATCCATCGAGTTATCTTTGGCCTAGACTATATTGCCCCAACATCCATAGTAAAGTATGTCTACAAATTAAGAGTCGTACATGACAGACATGTTATGAGGAATGCTGAGCTTAAACATGAGAGATTCGATATGGAGAGGTAGATCATAGGTTATATTTCACCCTTGGGTGATGAGACCCCGTGGATCGAGGAAAAGAGCATGATAAATAAGGAAACATTAACTTTTGCTGCTAAGTTTTACTGGTTGCTCATCAGATATAAACTATGCCTAACTTCTTCAGATAATGTATTGACTTGGGTGGGAGCTGCTCAGTTGTACCCAAGCACATATGCAAAGTGGCCTTTTACAAGCCAAATGTCAATCCCACAGGGACTTATGTTTACAACTATCTAATTGAAGTTTAAGTATAGATATTATATTAGTGCAAAGGTAATCAAAAGATTTGGAAGTTTAAAACTAAAGTAAACTTAACAATCCGGTAAATTAAAGATCTTCGACAATCAATGTGGAGAAATCCAGGGTTAAGGATCTGCAAACAATCATACTATTCTATTAAACTTTATTAGTTATGTTACTTATCTTGGTTGTTGATTCACGGGGTTGATATTATGATTATGGTCTTTTGAGGCTCTAATCACCCATCTAACTTAGACCCACAACTACATCGTTGAGTGAGGATGTGACAACTAAGTTAAATGCATTTATATTTCCTCCCATAAGTGAACCAAATAGGTCACTTAGGTATATTCCTATCCTAAATGCAAATTATAACTTTACTATGTAGAAGATTACAATCCTATCCTATTTACCCTACGTTCTATCCCCTTGTTCCTCCTTCCAGGCTCATAAGATAACTATGGATGTATTCTAAGGGTCGTGAATTCTTAAAATAGTAATAAAAAGGATAAATAAATAACAAAATATGATGAATAATCAAAAACAAATCAATTCATAACAAGAGTAATCATGTTCTTGGCCTTAACCCCAGAAAAGAGTGCTTTGCTTCTCAAGGACATAATTATAATTGTAATGATTAAATACATGTTAAAATCCATAAAAAAACCAAATTAATGGAAGAAAAACCCAAATTGAATTTTTCTCCAGCCTCCCTCAAATTTTTAAGGTTATCCAAGGTATGAAACATAATGTATACGGGTCCTATTTATAGGAGGACACAAGCTACCAATTTTGACATAACAGCGTGCTACAACCATATCGCGCTGCTTAAGGTCCGTGTCATGCAAAAATCATAGTTATATACTGGAATTTGTAATTTAGAAAGCCCCCAAGTCTGTGTCACGACCCTAACACGGTGCCTAGGCTCCGTAGCATGCAAATAACTCCAAAACATTTGTTTTTGGTCAAAACTTGTCCCATGTGTTTGTCTCATTATTATCAACTTAAAAAGAATCCTATAGCATCAAACACCATGAAGTAGAGCTCAAAATAACATATAATCCAAGATGATGAACTAGTAACTTAAGCTAAGAGTACTAGTTTTATCCCTTTGATCTTTAGCTTAGTGTTTTGTCTCTTGGATTGTTTCAGTTGAACATTAAAAGCTATAAACAAGTTATTCCATAGATAATTACACAATCATACACTTAGTAACTCATTACGCACACTAGAATCCATCGAGATCAACTAGAACAATACATAACTTAAGCTAGTAACGCTAGTTTTCTTGTCTAAACTCTAAGTGACAAAATTTATTCTATAACACCTTGGATATTCGACCAATGGAAAAATCTAAAATTTTATCACCACTGTCCAGACTATGACTCCTTTTATAAGTCATAGGGGGTCTTGATGAGTAGTTGGACCTAAATCATAGCCTGGCCAGTGTTTGTAACCAAGTTTTCTGTTCTGAGTACGAGTGGCTCCCAATGAGTCGTAGTATCATGAAAAGTCATAATGTCCCAACCTTATTCAAATTGGTATGTGTTCCAAGTTTTGCTATCTTGGTGACGACTAGGACCCTACGAGTCATATGATATAAGTCGTATGGTCAACTATATATATGCCAAATGACACTATATTGGATGTGACTCATGGTGATGGGTTGTAATATGCAATTATGAGTCACAGTGTGACCCATAGTCACTGGCAGCAATTTTTTAGTTTTTAAGTTGAGGGCACTTTAGACAGTTCCCTCCTTTCCCTACTTAATACCCATGACCATAAAACACCCTTGGGGTATTTTTTCCATACTTTAATACATCAAATAAACACTCTCGTCTCTCTAAAATCTCCAAGTTTAAGATACTTAGGTTATCCAAGAAGTAGTTTATCTAAGGGCATAAGGGTTGATTTCTCTCCATAAACTTGGATATTTCAGGAATGTTACTCTTTGCCATCTATTATTTCTTAAAAACATGTATTTTGAATAATTTTTCATGATGTTTTGATATTGGTTTTGGAATATGGGCTGAGAGTTTTGAATGATTGTTGTTTAAGTAATGTTTCATGTTTACATATGCATTAATTATGTTTTAAATGGTGGTTTTAAAATAAATTTGATGCATGGGTATGGTGAATAAGCTAGGGGATTGTGATTTTCCCAAATTTTGTGAATATTGACAATTGAATTGGTAATAACCCCAACCTTAATTTTTTGAAGTGGTTTTGAGTTTGAGTAAAATTGCATCAAACTATTTTTGGAATAATCCATGATATAAAGAGGTTATTAAAATATGATGGTTTGATTTAATGAACAAAGAGAGTAGTTTTTCCCAAGTTAATGGAATTATGATGGCATATTAATGTTACTTTGCAAGCGTAGTTGGTATGATGATACCAACATTGTAGTCCTAAATGTGTATTATGGTTCAATGAATGGGAATATGTGATAAATGTTTTAATGGGGCTTAAAAAAGGGTTGTGTAGCTAAGTCAAGAAAGTGGAGGTCTTGAGGGACCGATACTGGAAATCTCGATTGCGTATGCGGGGGTCAAAATGATCGGCTAGTTTGAGCCCCGTTTATTATATAATTGAAAGGTTTAAGTCCCTCATATTATATCATATGATTGGGTGCTTAAGTTACCTTGGTATGCTGGGAGGTTCAAGTCCCCATGGTGCATATGTACATCCTTCAGTTCGTGCGGCTATACGCATTGAAACCTTTCAGTTGGGGAAGAGCTTGACCTATATAGCTTGTGGGTGCTTTCTTATAACGGTTGAGCTACACAAATCCAATTTAAAGTTTTAAAGTGCATACTAAGCCTTGTTCCCTTTACCAACATATTATTTATGTATGTATATGATGATGTTTACCTTATTTTGATTTGAATTTGACTTGGATTTATTTTATCCCTAAACCCTGAGTTACGTGCTAGTGTTCAATCTACTAACCATCTATGGATGCTATATCCCCACGTGAATAAGGCATCAGAGATACTTGTACATTTTCTGCACAATGCCAGATGGATCAGCTTGGTTTGTCGATCACTGGTGGTGAATTGGAATGATTCCATTCTCTGAATGACTTGGATATATCTGTAGTATCTAATTATATATTAGAACTCAGATTTTATATTATCATTAACATTGTTATTTTTATTATCAGGGTCGGGGGCATGTCCCCAACTCTATTGATTTTGGTTTTGTTAGAAGGTTTTATGGATATTATTATGGACTTGGATGATATTGGTTGAATGTTTTTGGTCGATTACCAGTCATCAATTATAGACATGTCTTAAATTCTTTGAGCTCATCTTATGCTATCTTGTTATATGTTTGAAATTCATTCGACGTTTGAGCTATTATGTTTTGTTTGGATAGAAGTAGAGGGTGGTCTTCAGTCCTTGTTGGACTTAAAATACCCATCACAACTAGGCCCTATTTTGGGTCATGATAAAGTTGGTATCAGAGACTTGGTTTGGTTTCATTGGGTGTCCATAAAGCTCTGCCAAGTAGAGTTTCTTTTATGGGTATATAGCTCGCAACACTTATAAGGAAGAGGCTACGAGGTATTTAGAAGTATTTCCCTTTCTTGTTGTTCTATTTTAGACTATAGATTCTATGATCTTGAAATCTCCTCTAATTTCTACATGTTCGCTTTTCAGATCATGCCTTCAATAAGATTTGATGCTCGTGAAAACTCTTCTATCTTATTTGAGGACAATATCATTGGAGCTCATACTACTTATTGATTTTAGACCTGATCTAGAGCTCCAGCCCCTAATTGTACTATTCCACATAGAGTTCTACCAGGTCCCCCTAGACCTCAGCAGATATGTCAAGCTAATGTGTCTAATATTAAGATTTGCCAGTCGATCCATTTGCTTACCCAGTTGGTGGCCTCTCAGACTGAGAGTGTTGCTTTTATTTCTCCATCTTCTAAGGTCACTAGAGTTGGACAATTTATGAGGTTGAATTTTTCTTCTTTCACTTGTTCTAAATTTAAGGAAGATCCTCAAAATTTCATTAATAAGATGGAAAAGATTTTTCGTGTGATGCATGCTACTAATACAAAGGGTATGGATTTTGCTTGTTATAAGTTAAAGGATGTGGCATAACATTGGTATAAGGAATAAAATAGTCTAGGGATGATGATGCTGAGTCTGATTTATGGGATGAATTCTCTAGTGCTTTTCTGGTTCCCTTTGTCCTTAGGAATTGAGGGAGGTGAAGGCTGAGAAATTCATTAATTTGAAGCAAGGTAGGATAACAGTAAATGAGTATGCCTTGAAGTTCCATCAACTATTGAGATATGCTTCAAAATTACTGTCTAGCGTAAGGGCTAGAATGAGAAAGTTTGCTTTTGAGTTATCTCATGATTTTATTTTTGAAAGTAAGGCTACCTTGTTGAACAAGTATATAGACGTCTTTAGACTTATGGTGTATAGCCAACAAGTGGAAGAGGATAAGTAGAAGCAAGCAGAGATGAGTGAAAGGCAAAACAAGAAGTTTTGCTATTTAGATTAGGGTAGAGGTCAGTAGTAGAGTGGTAGAGACAATGGAAAATGGTCTGAGAAGAAGTAGGGAAATTTTGGTTCCTACTCTACAGCTAGTGCTCCTTATCTAAAGTCATTATGTGATTGTCATTTTCAGAATGGTGTTGGTCCTAGGGTACTGGTTTCCCAGACTCAGGCTAGTGGGGCTTAGTTAACTCTGTTACATCCCTCTTGTAGCTTTTATTGTTAGGTACATTGCAGTGTCTATGAAAAGTAGAGGAATAAGTGCTTTAAATATGGTCAGATTGGTCATATGCAGAGGTATTGTCCTTCTAGGTTTGCTTCTGGGGCAAATAAGATCCTTTTTTCTACTTGATTAGCTCCTACATCAAAGGGTTTTACTTCTGCTTCTGGTTCCGATACTGGTCGAAACTGTCTGTACGCTCTTGCCACCCATCAAGATTTTGAGGCGTCCCCTAATGTTCTTACTAGTATGTTCAAACTTTTCTCTTATATATTAGACTTTGATGTGATTTTGGGTATGGATTGGTTGTATTCATGCAATGTGTCTCTTGATTGTCAGACCCAAAGGGTTAGTTTTCACTTCCTTAATGAGTCGGTGACTAAGTAGAAAGGTAGTTCCATAGTGCCTAAGGGAAGGTTCATTTCATACCTTAGGGTCCAAAAATTGATTTCCAAGGTGTGCCTCTACCATCTACATCATGCTAAAATTCTAGATCCGAAGGTCATTCTTTGCAATATGTCCCTATGGTCTATGAATTTCCCAAGGTGTTACCTGATGATCTTTTTGGTGTTCCTCTCAATAGGGAAATAGATTTTCAGATTGATCTTCTTCTGAACACTTATCCTATTTCTATCCCTACCTATAGAATTGCTCCAGCTGAGTTAAAGAACTCAAGGAGCAGTTGAAAGATCTTTTGGATAAGGGTTTTATTCGCCAGAGTATTTCTCCTTATGGTGTTTCAATTCTATTCGTGCGTAAGAAGGATGGGTCTCTTTGGACATGTAAAGATTGCCACTAGTTGAATAAGGTGACTATGAAGAATAAGTATCTGCTTTCTAGGATTGATGATCTCTTTGCTCAGCTTCAGGGTGTAAAGTACTTTTGCAAGATTGATCTTCGGTCAAGTTATCATCAGTTGAAGATTAGGAAGGTGGACATCCCTAAGATTGCCTTCCGAACCCGGTATGGTCATTTTGAGTTTTTGGTGATGTCCTTTGGTTTTGCCCTAGCGATATTTATGGATCTTACGAACTAGGTATTCCATCTTCTTAGATTTGTTTGTAAGTGTGTTTATTGTTGATATTTTGGTGTATCCCAAAAGTGAGATGGATAATGTTAATCACCTCTGCCTTGTGTTGCAAACCTTGAAGGATCAACGATTGTATGCGAAGTTCTCAAACTGTGAGTTTTGGTTAAATGCTGTGACTTATATAGGTCATGTTGTTTCTAGTGAAGGGATCA
This sequence comes from Capsicum annuum, assembly GCF_002878395.1. Classification (NCBI taxonomy): domain Eukaryota; kingdom Viridiplantae; phylum Streptophyta; class Magnoliopsida; order Solanales; family Solanaceae; genus Capsicum; species Capsicum annuum. Next base: position 155,763,672 of record NC_061117.1, read on the forward strand.
TGGTGGATCCACAGAAAGTTGTAGTGGTTAAGAAGTGGCCTAGACCCACGCTGCAATCGATATTCGAAGTTTATTAGCTTTATCTAGTTATTATAGGAGGTTTAAGGAAAGCTTCTCTTCTATTACAGCCCCATTGACTAAGTTGACTCAGAAGAAGGTGAGGTTTTTATTATCGGATGCTTGTGGGGGTAGCTTTGAGAAGTTGAAAGGTAAGTTAACTTTAGCTTCAAATTTGACCCTACCTGAGGGTACCAATGGTTTTATTGTTTATTGTGATGTGTCCCTGGTGGGGACTGGGTTGTGTGTTGCTGCAGCATGGCAAAGTGGTTGCATATTCTTTTAGGAAGTTAAAGGTAAATAAGAAGAAATATCTGACTCATGATTTAGAGTTGTTGAATATGGTCTTTGGTTTGAAGATTTGGCGCCATTATTTTTATGGGGTTTATGTTGACATCTTCTCAGACCATAAGAGTTTGCAATATATATTCACCCAGAAAAAGTTGAATCTTAGACAAAGGGGATGGCTTGAGTTACTCAAGGACTACGATATGAGTCTTCAGTATCATCCAGGTAAAGCTAACGTGGTTGTTGATGCTCTTAGCAGGTTGTTGATGGGAAGCATAGCTCAGGTGGATGAGAAAAAGTAAGATTTGGTAAAGGATATTCACTATCTGTCTAATCTTGGAGTTTATCTCTTGGACTTTGAGGATGGTGGCGTGATAGTGCAAGAGGTGGTAAAGTCATCTCTATACACCGAGGTGAACGAGAAATAGGTTTGGGATACTATATTAATATGGTCAAGGATGATGTGGGTCACTAAAAGGTGATGGCTTGGGAGATTAATGGTGATGGTATCTTACAGGTTATGTGTTCCAGATGTTGATGGGTTGTGAGAGAGGATTTTGGCTGAAGCTCATGAGTTGAGGTATACTGTTCATCCTAGTTCAACGAATATGTATCATGGATTAAGAGAAATTTATTGGTGAAATAACTTAAAGAGGGATGTTGTCAATTTTATGGCTAAGTGGTTGGTTTATCAGCAAGTGAAGGTGGAACACTTGAGACCCGATAGGTTGTCTTAAGAGATTAAATTGCCCGTGTGGAAATGAAAAGTGATTAATATGGATTTTTTATTGGTATTCCACAGTCCTGTCATCAACTTAATCCCATTTGGTCATCGTGGATAGGATGACTAAGTTCGCTCACTTCTTGCCAGTAAGGTCTAATTATTTGGTGGAGGATTACCCTAAGCTATTCATTGAGGAGATCGTGAAGTTGCATGGTGCTCCAGTTTCCATCATATCTGATCGTGGTACTCAGTTTTCATCTCACTTTTGGCATTTCTTTCAGCGAGGTTTAAGGACTAAGGTGAACCTTAGCGACGGTTTCCACCCTCAGACAGATGGGTAAGAGGAGAGGGCGATACAGACTTTAGAAGATATACTGAAATCTTCTGTGATCAATTTTGGTGGTAGTTGGGTTTATAATTTTCCCCTCATTTAGTTTACATATTATAATAGCTATCATTTGAGTATTGGGGTGGCTCTATTTGAGGCTTTGTACGGTTGGAGGTAGAGGTCTCCTATTGGGTGGTTCGAAGTTGGTGCGGCTGGTTTGTTTGTCCACCCAAAGTTGCCAAAAGTCCTATGCATCTATGAACAGAAGGGATTTGGAGTTTAGTGTGGAAGATTTGGTGTTCTTGAAGGTGTCTCCCATGAAGGGACTGATGCAGTTTGGAAAGAAGGGGAAGCTCAGTCCTTGATATATTGGTCCTTACCATGTTTTAAGATGAGTGGGAAAGGTGGATTATGAGTTGGAATTGCCTTTGAGTTTAGGTTTCGTTCATCCGGTCTTCCATGTGTCGATGTTTAAAATTGTGTGGGCGATTCTTTCTTGATTATTTCTTTGGGGAGTGTGAGTGTCTCAAATTCCTTGTCTTATGAGGAGGTCCCAATTGAGATTTTGGATTGGCAAGTTTCCCGATTACAAACAAAGGATGTGGCTTCGGTAAAGGTTCTCTGAAGGAACCAAAGGCACGAAAAAGCTACTTGGGAAGCCGAGGAGGACATAAAGCCCAAGTACCCATTCTTGTTTCCTGCTTTGGATAGTCATTCTTGAGGTATGCATAAATCCTTAATATCTTTATTATTTGTCTTTGTTAAATGTAAGTGTGGATTTATTTTGTGTTAAATCATGTTACTAAATGCCTTATCCTGGCATTCGAGGATGAATGATCCTGGAGGAGAGGGGAGAATGTATTTAATACCCCATATTTTCTTAGCTTAATTTAACTCTCAGTACATGAGTATTCCTATGTAAAAAATTTAAAATACTCAGTTTTTTTTAGTTTAGAGATCACCAATTCGTAGAAAATTCAGTCAGCTTTCCAACGATATAAGATTCGTCCAAATCCTATACCCGGGCAAGGAGTTAGGGCCATTTTAGTAAAACAGTGTGCCAACGGGCACTTCAGCACGCCACGGAGGCATGTCAAATGGCAATTGTCAAAAACAAGTGAGCCAACGCGATAACCCCACATCGCGGTGAGCTTTCAGGTCTCATCTAGTGTGGCAACGCGATACCACCGCATTGCGCCACCAGTCATTTTCATAATTGTCATTTTCCAGTGTCTCATCACGATCATGGGGTATGGCACCAAGGGTAAAAATTGGGAATTTTTAGTTAATTCCGAGTTTTAAATTCCAAGGGCTTTTAGGTCCTTTTCCCTCATTCTAGTCAGCCTAAGCACGAGATTAAAACCCTAAATAGCTTAATATCTAATTATTTGCTCACTTATCTCAAGAAAGAAATCATTCTCTCTCAATTATCAAACCCTAACTCTCAAGAAATCAAGAACAAATCTCAAGCAACTCACCAAGAACTCCAAGAACTTATCAATTCAGGTATGTTAGGTGTTCATTCATGGGTTCCTTTCACCCAAGAAGTCCAAGAACCCTTTTTAAACATACAAGATCTCAGATTCATGATTTCCATGTTTGAATTAGATTGAATTCATGTTCATGATATTAGTTAGGTTTTAATCCATGATTTAATAGTAAGTTTCATGAAATTGAATATCATGTGTGATGAATATGTGATTATCTTGATAAGCCCTTGAATTTACAAATTGATTAATGTATCATGATGCTCATGTGTTGGCCATTATCATGTAAATAATCCATGCTGCCCAAGTGTTTGCTAAATTACCTATCTGAAGTAAATAGTGGAATCATGACATGTCATTATGTGGTTCTAATCATGTACAAGGTTATGCCTTGCAATTTTTTGATAAAACGTCTCTATGGATGAATTATGAACAAGTGAACATTGTTATGCTTTTCAAGATCATGTTATATTTTACTTTTCATGCTATCGAGTCCTGGTGGTATTTAATACCCAAAAATCTAGCTGTTTACCTAGAGTTACAGTAGTTACAAAATAGTATCAGTCATGTCACGATCAGTAGTACTCAGTCTGTTAGTAGAATTCAGTAAACTTAGTCGGTTTCCGAACTCAATAAAGCTTAGTGTCAGTCCAGTTTAGTTCAGTTTAATAATCAATGTCTTTCAGTTGGGAGTAGGATTTAGCACTAAGTGATTGTAGGGATGATGACTTTCCTGTCAGAGAGGTAGAGTCGTTAGTAGAAGTCCCTGTACTGCAGAAATGCATAGCCAGCGCAGGATGAGGAGTCACCCAGCAGACTAACCTTAACTACCTCCTAGAGGTCACCCGTTATATTAGACTTGACTCTGCCCAGGTATCACCAGTCAGTTAGGCTTGGCATACTGGTTTTCCAGTGTTAGTACCCATGGCATGGTATTATCACCCTTCCAACTAGGGTCACAGGTTGGACCCCTATCAGCTCAGATTTAGGGTATGTCAATTAGATAATTACCTCCCATAGTCTCACTTTTAGTCTCAGTTTAGAACTTAGTTCAGTTCTAAAGAATCAGGACTATTAGACATAGTCACTCCGTATTATTACTTTAGTTATCAAAAACTTTAGATATCAGTTACTCAGTTATCAGACTAAATACTTAGCTTCAGAAAATCTCAAATACAACATATATATATGTATGTGCACAGTATTACATACTCAGTATTTATAGTAGTTTCAGTTATCCATGTACTCTTATATTTATTTACTCTATATCATTTAGTTAGTTACTGTTCATGCATATAAACCCTTGCATTCATCCTTACCTCATCTATCATACCATTACATTCCACGTACTGATGCATACTCTTTCTTTGCACTATGATGTCTCATATCATAGGTTTGGATACTCAGGTTCCTGACCGCGCTTAGACAGATCTAGTCAGCAGTTGCAAATTTAGTAGTGAGTCCTCATCTATCGAGGATATGCTTTTATTTCAGTAATTTAGTAGTGTTAGTATTGCATTAGTTGGAATTACTTTGGGGCTTATCCCATCAACTCTATATTCAGATAGTTTAGTTAGAGGCTTTCAGATTAGACCAGTTCAGATAGTGTTTAGTTTTCAGATATTTTTACCAGATGTTATTATTTATCAGTATTTAGAGTTTGAACCTTATGGTAATTTAGTCTAATTTCATATTTATTTCAGTATTATTATTCAGTGCTCACAACAGATATCAGTCATGGGTTAGCTTGTGGTCCTTTGAGGTTGTAAGCACCGTATAGCATCTGAAGTACAGACTCAGGGTGCTATAAAGTTTTTATTAGAGCTTAAGGTTCAACAGAATCCTAGGGAGTCTGAAATCAGCATCAAGTAGAGTCTTGTGCATGGGGGTGTAGCACGCCACACTTATGGACAGGAGGCTATGCGATATTTTTAGGAAAAGTTTCCCTTCTTTCAGTATTCATGTCCTGCGAGTGAGCTTAAGATCAGGCTAAATTCTCAGTCTAATCATTTGCTTTCTTTAGGTTATAGAACATGCCTCCCAAAAAGACTAATAGAAGATGAAATGGAAATTAGTCAGAACCTCAGCCCGTTCAGATAGATCCCCTGGACGAGCTTGTCTCCCATGCAAAATTTAGAGCTGCATTCACTACTCTAGCCAATTTTATAGCATCTCAGAATGAACGGCCAGCTGCTGTTCAGGCCAACCCAGTGGCCAATACTATTGCAGCCAGGATTCAGGACTTCACCCGAATGAATCCTCCCCTATTCTCAGGTCTAAGTCAGAAGAGGATCTACAGGAGTTCCTCGATCAGGTTCAGAAAGTCACAGATATTATGGGAGTGACTTCCAGTGAGAGTGCTGAGTTGGCTGCCTATCAGCTACAAGATATAGTTCATACATGGTTTAAGCAGTGGAAGGTAGATAGGGGCACATATGCACAACCCATAGAGTAGGAGGAGTTTGCTATTTCTTTCTTGATAAATTCTTTACCTTAGAGCTGAGAAAGGCCAAGGTGTTAGAGTTCATCAATCTCAGGCAAGGCAGTATGAGTGTGAAAGAGTATTCCCTTAAGTTTACTCAGTTAGCTAGGTATGCTCCCATTTAGTAGAAGACAATAGGTCCAGAATGAGCAAGTTTGTGTCTGGGGTATCTGATAGTATGGTCAAGGAGTGGAGGACTGTGATGTTAATTAAAGAGATGGATATATTTAGGCTTATGGTCCATGCTCAATAGATTTAGGAGTAGAAGCTTAAGAGGAAGGAGAGAGATAATAAGAAAGCCAGAACGGGTAGCATTAGTTTTACTCAGCCAGGTTCAAATAGCGGAAACCATCCTCAGCTTAGTCAGAAGTTTTTAGTTCCAGCTCTATCCTTAGCACTAGTACCAAAGTTCAGGAATGACAGCCGAGATGGGGCACCAGGCTCCAAAACCTAGGTTAGTGTGAGCAGTGGTCCTACCCATCTACTTTGCAAAAAATGTGATAGAAATCACCTAGGTACGTGTAGAGCTGGTAGTGATGTATGTTTTGGATATGGTAAGCCAGACCACAGGATCTAAGAGTGTAGAGTAATGGCTCAGAGGGAAAGGTATTTACGCCAATAGGGTTAGTCCAACCGTTCTTTAACTCAGTCTGATTGCCTAAACCAGCAGGGTGCCACTTCCAGTGCCGCCAGTGGGAAACACCCAAATAGGCTTTGTGCCCTTCAGTCTCGATAAGATCAGGAAAGTTCTCCTGATATGGTTACTGGTACATTACAGATCTTCCATTTACATATTTTTTCTTATTAGATCCAGGAGCTTCTATGTGTTTTGTAACTCCATACATAGCAGTCAATTTAAAATTTAGACCAGAAACCTTAACAGAACCTTTCTCAGTCTCCACCCTAGTGGGTCAGTCTATCATAGCCTGGCGGGTATACAGGAACTGTTCCATTATGATATCTCAAAAAGTCACATCTTTAGATTTTAGTTACAATATCAGTATGTGTAGAAAGGAAGTGGGAGAGGATGATGCCCAACCCGTCTTTTCATCAGTGCAAAATTTTGTACTTCAGCTATAATGATAACTACCCATGCCTTACATGTTAACTTTATGATCATAGCTCATATTTGTGCAAATTAAGGAAAATCATATACCCTTAAAATTCCTAATATAAGAAGTTCCAAATCACCTAGTGTTATGAATCATGTTCCATGAACATAGAAACTCCAAACTCAGGTCATGCAACTCATAACTCATGTATTCATGCCTTACAACATACTCAGTTCCCATGACTCATGCTACGCTCCTAATGATCAGATAAATTTAAACTATGTCATGTATATTCTCAGTTTAGACCTCTTGATAAATTCGTGATGTTGGTATTCTATTTCTCAAACCTCAGTTAAGTGTCAAGTTCTTAATAGTGTCCACTCATGCTTCAGGTCCTCATGTTTTAACCTCCAGTGAACTCTCCTTATGAAATAATCTAGTGATGAGTAGATGTTTAGATGGGAGAGAGTAAATGTTTTATGTTATAAAAAAATTGTTGCATGTTTTTTTTACACGAGACTGTAGTTATGATGATAGGCTTGAAGGTCATGATGATGTGTAAAGGGCTAAAGGTATTTTAGAGATTTGAGTAGGCTTGAACATAGTAGGAAAATTCAGTCCAGATTAGACCTCAGTAGGTAGAGTTATCAGTGGCAATACAAATCTTTTCAGTAGCCCCAAGTGAAATACGATGTTAAAGTAGAAATTACAGTTGAGGGAATAGTTGAGAAATGTGGATAGTATGGCAAGTTAATAGTTTTAGTGCATGAGGCTCAGTAACTCTATCTTAGATGACATTTTGTAGGTCTTGCTCCATATTATAGAATTGGAGCCGTGTTATGATTTTTTATTCAGATGTCTTATTAAGACCATGCCAAGATTTTCTTGCTCCCTAAAATTAGTAGAACTTTATAGAAAGAGTGTCAAGAAATACTCCAGTTGAGTATAAGTTTTCAGTATGAGTTAGCCCGTAAAGCCAGGAATTTAGTTTAGCAGTCAGGAAGACAAGTTCATACAGTTTCCCCATCCTTCCACCCAGTTGTACTATTCAAAGATTCATGAATATAACTGTTCCAAGATAGAGCATCCTAGTAGTTACGAGTTCAGCCCAGTTCATGTATCATACCTCAATTTCAGATCTTAGATATTCATTCATGATTTAGTTCAAGGTGCCTGTGTATCGTCTCATTCTTTCCCAGTATCTTAGCCAAGTCAACATTCTTTGGGGGAGATAATGTTCCAAGGAGGAGATGTACTATAACCCCCGAGATTTCATGACCTAAACCTTCCATTTTTTCTTTAGGTAATAAGATCTAGTGTGAAGTAACTGGTACTTATAAGTTGACTCTCTCATTCCAATCTCAGCTGTATGACCAGTCCCATGTCATGAAATATATTCAAGAAATTAGTTCAGTTCATGGTATTCAGTTCATATATCATGTTTCAGACTCAGTCATGTTCTCATGTTCCCGTTCATGCATGTTAAGTAAATGATCTCAGGTTCATCAGTATTCTTAGCTTAAGGTGACAGTATTCCTTAGATTTACTCAGTTCCATGATTTAGTTATAGTTGTAAACTTGGTATTCCTTACCGTCGCATATTCAGTCATGCATTCATGAATCAGTTCAGTCATGTACTCATGCATCAGATATGTATGTTCAGTATGAAACTCAACTTATCACTAGTTTCAGTCACATATTCCATGGATCAGATATGCATGTTCAGTGTGTAAACTCGGTCTATCAGTGTTTCTCAGCTTAATCAGTCTCATTCGAGGATAAATGTTCCCAAGGGGGAGATATTGTAATACCCCGTATTTCCCTAGCTTAATTTAGTCCTCAGTAATAAGCATTCCTTTGTAAAATTTTTAAAATACTCAGCATTTTTTAGTTTAGAGCTCACCAATGCGTAGGAAATTCAGTCAGCTTTCCAATGATATAAGATTCTCCCAAATCTGATACTCGGGTGAGGAGTTAAAACTATTTTAGTAAAATAGTGTGCCAATTGGCACTTCAGCGTGTCGCGGAGGCATTCCAAATGGCAATTGTCAAAAACCAGTGAGCTAATGCGATAAACCCACATTGCGGTGAGCTTCCAGGTCTCATCTAATATCTTAATGCGATACCACCGCGTTGCGCCACCAATTATTTTTATAATTTTCATTTTCCAATGTCTTATGGCGATCATGGCATGTCGTGCCAAGGGCAAAAATCAAGAATTTTCAGTTAATTTCAAGTTTTAAATTCCAAGAACTTTTAGGTCTTTATCCCTCATTCTAGTCAGCCTAAACACGAGATTAAAGCCCTAAATAGCTTAATATCTCATTATTTGCTCACTTATCCCAAGAGAGAAATCCTTCTCTCTCAATTAGCGAACCCTAGCTCTCAAGAAATCAAGAACAAAGCTCGAGAAACTCACCAAGAACTCCAAGGACTTATCAATTCAGGTATGTTAGGTGTTATTCATGGGTTTCTTTAACCCATGAAGTCCAAGAACCCTTTTTAAACATACAAGATCTCAGATTCATGATTTCCATATTTGAATTAGATTGAATTCATGTTCATGATATTAGTTAGGTTTCAATCCATGATTTAATTGCAATTTTTATGAAAATTTAATAACATGTGTGATGAATATGTGATTATCTTGATAAACCCTTGAATTTACAAATTGATTAATGTATCATGATGTTTATATGTTGTCCATTATCATATAAATAATACATGCTTCCTAAGTGTTTGCTAAATTGCCTATGTGAAGTAAATAGTGAAATCATGACATGTCAATATGTAGTCCCAATCATGCACAAGCTTATGCCTTGCAAGTATTTGATAAAATTTCTCTATGGATGAATTATCAACAAGTGAACATTGTTATGCTTTTTAAGTTCATGTTATGTTTTACTTTTCATGCTATAGAGTACTGGGGGATGTTTAATACCCAAAAATCTAGCTGTTTATCTAGAGATTTAGTGTTATAGAATAGTATCAGTCATTCAGGATTAGTAGTACTCAGTCTGTTAAGAGAATTCAGTAAACTCAGTCAGTTGCTGAACTTAATAACGCTCAAGATCAGTCCAGTTCAGTTTAGTTTAATTATCAGTGTCTTTCAGTTGGGATTAGGATTTAGCACCAAGTGAGTGCAAGGATGACGGCTTCCCCGTCAGAGAGGTAGAGTCATTAGTAGCAGTCCTATACTCTAGAACTGTGTAGCCAGCACAGGATAAGGAGTCACCCATCTGACTTAGCTTGACTACCTCCCAGGAGTTACCCGTTAGATTAGGCTTGACTCCGCCCAAGTGTCACCTGTCAGTTAGGCTTGGCATCTTGGTTTTCTAGTGTTAGTACCCATGACATGGTATTAGCACCCTTCCAACTGGAGTCATAGGTTGGACCCCTATCAGCTCAGATTTGGGGCATGTCGGTTAGATGATTACCTCCCATAGTCTCAGTTTCAGTCTCAGTTTAGAACTTAATTTAGTTCTACAGAATTAGGACTGTCAGACACAGTCACTCAATATTAGTAATTTAGTTATCAGAAACTTCAAATATCAGTTACTCAGTTATCAAAACTCAGTACTTAGCTTCAGAAAAGCTCAGATATAACATATATATGTATATGCACAATATTTCATACTCTGTATTTATAGCAATTTTAGTTATCCATGTACAATCATATTCGGTTACTCTATATCATTCATTCAGTTACTGTTCATGCATATAAACCCTTGCAATCAGCCTTACCTCATCTAGCATACCAGTACATTCCACGTACTGATGCATAATCTTTCTTTGCGCTATGATGTCTCATATCATAAGTTTGGACTCTTAGGTTCCTGACCTTGCTTAGACAGATCCAGTCAACAGTCGTAAATTTAATAATGAGTCCTCATCTATTGAAGATATTCTTTTATTTTAGTTGTTCAGTAGTGTCAGTATTGCATTAGTTGGAGTTAGTTGGGGGCTTATCCCATTAACTCCATATCCAGATAGTTCAGTTAAAGGCTTTCAGACTACACCATTTCAGACAATGTTTAGTTTTCAGATGTTTTTACCATATGTTATTATTTATTAGTATTTAGATTCTAAACCTTATGGTAATTCAGCATAATTCTGTATTTTTTTTAGTATTATTATTCAGTGCTCACAACAGATATCAGTTATGGGTTAGCTTGTGGTCCTTCAAGGTCGTAAGCACTGTGTAGCATCCGGGGTACAGACTCGGGGAGTTATAAAGTAACAACCCAAATATTTAGCCCTTCAAAGTTTCTAAAATTTTATCCTCACTGTCCATACTGCTACTCCCTTACAATTTGTAGGAAGTCTTGATGAGTCGTTGGACTTAAATCATAGCCAGACCAGTGTGTGTGGCCAACTTTTCTATTTTGAGTATAAGTGGCTCCTAACAAGTCGTATGTATTCTTTACAACTCATAATGTCCAAGCCGTAGTCAAACCAGTGTGTGTTCCAAGTGTTTTTGTCCTGGTGACGACTAGGACCCTACGAGTCGTGTGATGTAAGTCGTAGGGTGAACACTATATATGCCTAATGAAACTATCATAGAAACGAATTGTAGTGATGAGTTGTAATGTCTCTTTATATGTTGCAGCATGACTCATAGTCATTGGCGACAATTTTTTAGTTTTTAAGTTGCGGGCATTTTAGACATTTTCCTTCTTTCCTTACTTATTAACCACGACCATAAATACTCTTGGAGCATTCCTTCTACACTTAAAATATCAAAAATATGTTCTCTTATCTTTGAACTATCCAAGGTCAAGATACTGAGGGTTTCCAAGAAATAGTTCATACAAGGGAACAGGGGTTGATTTCTCTCCATAAATGTAATGCCCCAAGTCTGTACCCAAACGCTACACGGTGCTTACGACCCTGAAGGACTACAAGCTAAATCATGACTGATATCTCCTGTGAGCACTGAATAATAATACTTTAAAATGCAAAAATAGGCTGAAATGCCATAGGTTCAAAATCTAAAATACTGATAAAAATAACATCTGATAAAACGTCTGAATCTGAAATGCTATCTGAATAAATCTAGTCTGAAAAGCCTCTAACTAAACTGTCTAAAAGTGGAGTTAATGGGGATAAGCCCCCGACTAAATCTGACTAATGCAGTGCTGAAACTACTGTAGTGCTGAAATAAAACACATTCTCGATAGATGACGGCTCACTACTAAAGCTGCGACTGCTGACTGGATCTATCTAAGCATTGTCGAGAACCTGAGCGTTCGAACCTATGATATGAGACATAATAGCGCAAAGAAAGAGTATGCATCAGTATGTGGAATGTACTGGTATGCTAGATGAGGTAAGGATAAATGTAAGGGTTCATATGCATGAATAGTAATTGATTGAATGATCTAGAATAATTGAATATAAGAGTACATGGATAACTGATACTACTAAAATGACTATTTATGCAATACTATGGACATGCATAGACATATACTGTAATTGAGTTTTTCTGAAGTTGAGCATTGAGTTTTGATAATTGACTAACTAATATCTGAAGTTACTGATAACTAAATTACTGATACTGATTGACTGTGACTGATAGTTCTAATTCTGTAAAACTAAACTAAGCTCTATCCTGAAGACTGAAACTAAAACTGTGGGAGGTAATCATCTAACCAACATACCCCAAACAAGATAAGATAACTGAGTTAGGGTCCAATTTGTAACCCCAATTAGAAAGGTGTTAGCACTGTTCCACGGGTACTAACAACTGCTGTGGAGTCAGCCCTAACTAATGCATAACCCCTGAGATCAGTCCTAAACTAGCGGGTGATCCCTGAGTATGTCAGTCTTATCTAACGGGTGATATCTCATAACCTACACTGGCTACGTAGTTTTGGAACTTAGGGATTGCTTCTAGGGATTCAGTCCTAACTAATGGGTAAGACCCCATCTCTAGGATCGCTCGGTGCTAAATCCTACTCCCAACTGAAAGACACTGAGTTGATTATACTGAACTAGACTAGACTGATATTAATTTTACTGAGTTTTTTTGAGTTCTATAACTGACTAAGCTCTACTGGGTTCTGTAACTGACTAAGAGCACTACTGATCATGACATGATTGACACTGTTCTGTAACTGACACTGGCTCTAGGTAAATATCTAAATTGTCGGGTATTAAATATCCCCAGGACTCAATAGCATGAAAAGTAAGGAAAAGCATAATCTTGAATAACACAACAATGTTCACTTAGTCATAATTCATTCATAGAGATATTTCATGAAACACTTGTAATGCATTAACTTGTACATGAATGGGGAATACATGTTAGCATGCTATAATAGGATTATTTCATTCTCATAGATAATTTATCAAACACATGTGAAGCATACTTGTTTTACTAAATCATAAACACTTGGGGTAAACATGGTTATAACAATCAACTTGCAAATTGAAGGGTTTATCATGAATATCATGTAAATCAACACGTATAATGATTTATTTCATGAAGGCTTGTAATTTAATCATAGACTAAGACCCCATAATAACATGAACATGAATTCAATTCAATTCAAACATGAAAGTTCATAATTCAATAATCTTGTAATTTGAAAATGGATTAGTGGACTCTATGGGTGAAAGGAATCCATAGATGAACACTTAACATACCTTAGAAGATTCTTTCTTGAAGGTTTTTGGAGGAACTCTTAGGCTTGTTCTTGATTTCTTGAACTAGGGTTTTTGCCTCTTGAGAGAGAGTATTTTTAATCTTGAGAGAAAATGAGGAAATAATGAGGCAATAGGTTATTTAGGAATTTAATTTTGTGTTTAGATTGATTTGGACTGTAGAAAAATACCAAACTACCCCTGGGAATAATGGAAAATTCATCACTGAAAAATACTGATTTTGGGCTTTGGCGCGATGCGAAACTATCGTGCCGTGCCACTGAAAAATGAAAATTGGGAACTGGGGCCTGGCGTGACATGGTGGAATCATGGTGCCACTTTTATTTTGAATTTTGGACTCAGCGCAACGCGATAGAATTGCGTTGGGACAATGGAAAAGAAAAATTATGAATTGAACATTGGTACACCAATATCACGATGGAGCACTGGAAAGTGATAATTGCCATTTGGCTTGGCTTCGTGACGCGTTGACGTTCCAGGTGGTACACTGTCTTACAAAAATGGCTCTAACTCTTCACCCGGGTATCGGATTTGGGCGAATTTTATATCATTGGAAAGCTAATTAAATTTTCTATGCATTGGAAGGATATAAACTAAAAAAATACTAAGTATTTAAAAAAATTATATTGGATCACTCATGCACTGAGAGTTAATCTAGGATAAGGAAATATGGGGTATTACAATAAACTTGGATATTCTAGGTATGTTACTCTTCCCCATCTATTATTTTGTAAAAGCATGTGTTTTAAATAGTTATTCATAAGGTTTTGATGTTTCTTTTGAAACATATATTGGGTGTTTTGAATGATTTTTTTATGTGATGTTTTATGTTTACATATGCATTGATTATTTTTTAAATTATGGTTTTGAAATCAATTTGATGTATGGGTATGGTGAATAAACTAGGGGATTGTGATTTCTCCAAATTTTGTGAATATTGACAATTGAATTGGTTATAACCCCAACCCCAATTTGTGAAAGTGGTTTTGAGTATGAGTAAAATTACATCGAATTATTTTTGGAACAATTGCATGATATAAAGAGGTTATTGAAACATAGTGGTTTGATTTAATGAACAAAAAGAGTTATTTTTCCCAAGTTAATAGAATTGTGATGGCATGTTAATAATACTTTACAAGTGTAGTTGGTATCACGGTACTAGCACCGTAGTCCAACATGTGTATTATCGTTCAATGAATGGGAATGTGTGATAAATATTTTAATAGGGCTTAAAAGAGGGTTGTATAGTTGAGTCATGAAAGTAGAGGTCCTGAGGGACCAATACTAGAAACCGTGGTTGCTGATGCGGGGGTCTAAATGACGGGGTAGTTCAAGTCCCTCTTATTATATGATAGTGGTTTGAGTCCCCCATATTATATTACATGATTGGGTTCTTAAGTCACCTTGGTATGTCAGGAGGTTCGAGTCCACCATGGTGTATATGTACATCCTTTGGTTTGTGTGCTACATGTACTGGGGCCCTTTCAGCTGGGGAAGAGCTGGAACATATAGCCCGTAGGTTCCTTATTATGAGGGTTGAGCTACACAAATCTAGGTTAAAGTTGTAAAGTGAATGCTAAGCCTTATTTCCTTTCTCGACATATTATTTATGTATGTATATGATGATGTTCACCTGGTTTTGAATTGGATTTGTCTTGGATTTATTTTATCCCCTATCCCTGAGTTACATGCTAGTGCTCAACCCACTAACCCTATCTAGACGCTGTATCCCCACATGATGCAGGCAGCAGAAATACTTCTACTATTTCTGTGCAGTGCTAGGTGGATCGGGTTGGTTCATCGATCATCGGTGGTAAGGTGGTGAGCTTTCATTCTTTGAAAGACTTGAACATTTCATCAGTTTCCATTCATAGATTATAATTGAGAGTTCACATTGTCATTAACATTGTCATTGTCATTATCAGGGTCAGGGGCATGTCCCAACACTTTATTGATTTTGGTTTTGTTAGAAGGCTTTGTCGATATTATTGTTGACTTGGGTGATGTTGGTTAGTTGTTTTTGGTTGGTTACCAATCATCGGTTATAGATATGTCTTAAATTCTTTTATCTTATCTTATGCTATTTTGTTAAATAATTAGAATTCAACCGACATTGGGGATATTGTGTTCTATTTGGCTAGGAGTAGGGGATGGTGTCCTAGTTGGACTCGAGATAATCGTCATGGTAAGGCCCTAGTTTGGGTCGTGACATGTTCCAAATTTGTTTGAAAGACACCTTAATTATTGTAATCAAGTATTTTAACACTTAGATACTCAATTACATCGAGCACACAAGAAATCTTCAAAACAAGGCTAAACAAGTCCAGATAACAACACTGAGGTGCATAAATCCACCTAAGATCATGCTCTAATTGCTAGGATAATTGCTTGATATGACATTGATTTTACAACCATTATTTTGTGTCAGATTTAAGTGAGAGAATTGAGGAAATGACAACTTTGTCATTATCTTTTCTCATTCAAAGATTGTATGATGATGCTAGTGTACCAGAGATATCAAAAGTCGATGAGAGAGTATAGGTGATAGCCACTACACAGATGAAGATAATGAAGGATCTGGCGTATTCAACCCTCTCAGAAGACTATGTGCGCCTGTTGTAGCACCTCAGGACCAGACAAAGGGCCCTTCAGTTTCTATAGACCCTAGCGAGGTACAGAGAGAGGATGTGGGAGAAGGTTTTGATTTTTTAATAGGGGAGCATAGAGGCTTCTGAGGCTAGTACATAGGTTGAGAGGACCCCAACGTGTAACGACCCGAGACTACCCGTTAGTCATCACATGGTGCTTACATCCCCGAAGGACCACAAGCTAACCTATAAATGATATATGCTGTGAGCACTAAGCAATAATGTTGGATAAATGCCAAAAAACTTGCTAAAATTTCACAAGGTTCAAAATCTAAAATAATGATAAATAACAACATATGATAAAACACCTGTATCTAAAATACTATCTGAACTAGTCTAGTCTGAAAGCCTCTAACTGAACTATCTGAACATAGAGTTGATGGGACAATCCCCCAACTAACTCCAACTACTACAATACTAAACTACTGAAATACTAAAATAAAAGCGTATCCTCGATAGCTGAGGACTCACTATTAAATTTGTGACTGCTGACTGAATTTGTTTGAGCGCAGTTGGAAAACCTGAGAGTTTGAACCTATGATATTAGACATCATAGTGCAAAGAAAGAATATGCATCTGTACATGGGATGTACTGGTATTCTTGATGAGGTAAGGCTGAATACAAAAGTTCAAATGCATGAATAGTAACTGACTAAATGATATAGAATAACTAAATACGAGTACGTGGATAACTAAAACTATTGTAAATACTAAGTATGTAACACTGTGCATATATGTATACCGCAACTGAGCTTTTCTGAAGCTAAGTACTATGATTTGTTACTGAGTAATTGATCATTTAAAGTTACTAATAACTGAATTACTGTTACTGAGTGACTGTGCCTGACAGTCCTGATCTTG
The DNA here is from genome assembly GCF_002878395.1 of Capsicum annuum. Classification (NCBI taxonomy): domain Eukaryota; kingdom Viridiplantae; phylum Streptophyta; class Magnoliopsida; order Solanales; family Solanaceae; genus Capsicum; species Capsicum annuum. The sequence continues at coordinate 155,780,265 of NC_061117.1, forward strand.
TAGAACAAAACTGAGTTCTAGATTGAAGATTGAAACTAAAACTATGGGAGGTAATCATATAACCGATATACCCCTCTCTAAACTGATTGCCAAGATATAACCCCAGCTGGAAGGGTGCTAATACCATGCCACGGGTACTAACACTAGAAAACCAGGATGCCAAGCCTAACTGACGGGTGACACCTGGGCGGAGCCAAGCCTAATTTGATGGGTGAACCTTGGGAGGTAGTAAAGCCTAATCTGATGGGTGACTTTTCTACCTGGGCTGGCTATGCAGTTCTGGAGTACAGGGATTGCTGTTAACAACTCTGCCTATCTGATGAGGAAGCCATCATCCCTGCACTCGCTCGTTGCTAAATCTTACTCCCAACTGAATTGACACTGAATTGTTACACTGGACTGAACTCGACTAAATTCACTGAGTTTCCTGAGTGCTATAACTGACTGAGTTCTGTATCTAACTGAGAGTTCTATTGATCATGACAAGACTGACGCTACTCTGTAACTGATACTGGCTCTAAATAAATAGCTAATTTATATGATATCATGAAAAGTAAAGCATCACATGATCTTGCAGAGCATAACAATGTATACAGGTTCATAATTCATCTATAGAGACATTTTATCAAATACTTGTAGAGCATAAGCTTGTACATATACTAACATGTCACGATTTCATCACTTTATTCACATAGAAATTCTATCAAACACTTGTAAGGCATAAGCTTGTACATGATTAAGATCCCATAATTATATCTCATGATTCCTCTATCTACTTCACATAGGCATTTTAGCAAATACTTGGGGAGCATGAGTATTTTACATGATAATGGTAATCAGATAAACATCATGAATACAATACTTAATTACAAATTCAAGGATTTAGCATGTAGTTCATATAATTCCCCCTAAATACTTTTCTATTATTCATGAATATTATCATAATCATGGATTGCAAACCAAATTAACATCATAAATACATTAATCTCTTTGTACGTTTAAGGGTTTATCAAGATAACCACATATTCACCACACATGTTATTTAATTTCATGAAACTTGCATTTAAATCATGGATTAGAAACTAACTAATATCATGAACTTGAATTCAATCTACATCAAACATGGAAATCATAAATTTGAGATCTTGTAGGTTTAAAAAGGGATTCTTAGAATCTATGGGTGAAAGGAACCCATAGATGAACATCTAACATACCTTAATTTGTGAGATTCTTGTAGTTCTTGAAGGATTTCTTGGGCTTGACCTTGTTTTCTTGAACTCAGGTTTCTACCTCTTGAGAGAGAATGATTTTCTTCTTGAGTGAAAGTGAGGAAAATGACATAATAAGGTATTTAGGGCATAATTTCATGTTTAAAGGCTGATCTAGGTCATGGAAAAAGACCCTATTGCCCCTATAAAGTTTTTAATTTTTGTCACTGAAAACCTGAGTTGGGAACCCGATGCAACGCGGTGCTGTCACGCCGTGTAATTAGAAACTGATGATTGGGAATTGGGCTGATGGCGTAACAGGCGCCCTCACGGTGCCTCACTTGTTGCAAATTTTCCTTTTGGCACGACGTTCCATGATCGCGGAGTCACACTGGATAGTGACAATTAGGAAAAAGGCTAGTGGAGCGATACCGTGGTATCGTTTTGTCTCACTAGAAAATGGCAAATGCCATTTGGACTACCTTTGCGATGCGCTAGAGTACCAGGTGGTATACTATCTTACTGAAATGGCTCTAACTCTTCGCTCGGGGGATGGATTTGGGCGAATTTGGTATCGATGGAAAGATTATTCAATTTTTCACATAATGAAAATTCAAAATCTTGAAAATTACATATGTATAAAAGTGTATTCATCTTTAAAGCAATTCTTTGATATTTTTGGGATGAATTTAAGCTAGGTAAAAGTACGGGGCGTTACAATATCTCCCCTTGTGAACATTCGTCCTAAAATGGGACTGATTAAGCTGAGGACTGTTGATAGACTAAGTTTATACACTAGAAATGCTTATCGGATACATGGAATACATGAATGAACTAATTAATGAATGCATGACTGAATATGCAACGATAACTGATACTAAGATTATAGCTGTAACTGATCATGAAACTAAGTAGATCTAAGGGTAACTATTACCTTAAGATGAGAACACTGATAAGCCTAAGATCATTTACTGAACATGTTTGAATGGGAACATGAGAACATGAATGAGTCTGAAATGTGATACATGAACTGAATATCATAAACTATACTGAGCCCTTGAGTACATAGCTTACGACTGAGATTAAAACTAGAGGGTCAATTGTGAGGACCCATTACTCCAACTGGATTCATTACGTGAAGAGAAAATAAAAGGTTTAGATCATGATAACTCAGGGGTTATAGTGCATCTCCCCCTTGGGACACTATGTCCCTGGAAGAATGTTGACTTCACTGAGATACTGAGGAAAAGCTGAGACGATGCACGAGGTACCTATGAATTAAATCGTAACTGAATATCTGGGATCTAAAACTGAGACATGATACATGAACTGGACTGAACTCATTACTACTAAGAGGCTCTATCTTGGAATGGTCATATTCATTATACTTTGGATAGTAATACTAGATGGAAAGATGGGAAACCACACGAACTTGTCTGCATGAATACTAACTGAATTACTGACTTTACGGACTAACTCATACTGAAAACTTATACTCAATTGGAGCATTTCTTGACACTCTTTCTATGGATTTTTAGTGAATTTAGGGAGTAAGGAATCTAGACATAGTCTGAATAAGACATCTAAATAACAACATGGCTCCAATTCTGTAACATGGAGTAAGGCCTACAAAACACCTTCTAAGATAGAGTTTCTAAGCCTTGTGCACTGCAGCTAGAAATTTTCAGCTAAGACATATTTTTTTTGAATACTTTCTCAACTATACTCTCCACCTTAGCACAATAATTCACCTAAAACTACTGAAAATATTTACACGGGCACTGAGCACGAATGCATAAACATACTAGCTTATCTGATTAACTGAATGATTGATAGTTGAATACTGGTCATGTAAGATTGAACTATTCTTAACCTGAATAACTGGATTAAAACTGTAAAGTATGATGCATATGAGGTAAGGACTGAATGAGGAACGTGAGGTATCTGAACATGAATTCATGGAAATGGTATTATCAAGGAATGGAAGAATAAATGCATGACATAATTCTAAAATACTGAGATACTGATAACTGAATAACTGGTAATTGTATGCTTTGGTCAAGCAAACCTAAAATAGGACTGAGTTTGGAACTGAATGCTGACTGAGTTCTGATAGCTACATGATGGGGACTGGCACAAATTGAGGATCTAAATATGCACTCACAGTCTGCATTTTCTCAACTTCTTATCTCAGGAAAAATTATGATATTTCCTCCAATAACTAAATACAACCTCTTTCTAGATATTCATCTACACACTAACATAACTTTCAAGCCTATCTTTATAACTATAGCTTTGGGTAAAACAGGCATGCACCAATCTTTCCTTAATCATGAAACATCTACCCTATTCTCTCCCTTCTAAGGAATTTCTCATCACTACATCATTTCATAAGGAGAGTTCACTGAAGGGCTAGAACATAGGGGCCTGAAGGATGAATGGAAAATATACCTGAACTTGATACATAACTAAAGCCTGAGGAATAGAATACCTATATTATCGATTTACCAAGAGGTCCAAACTAAAAATATACATGACATAGTCTAAATTTAACTGGTCATTAGGAGCGTAGCATGAGTCATAGGAACTGAGTATACTGTAAGGTATGAGCACCTAAGTCATGAGCTGCGTGACTTGGGTTGGAGTTTCTGTATTCATGAAACATGATTCGTAACACTAATTGATCTGGAACTCCCTATACTAGGGACTGTAGGCGTACATAATTTTTTGATAGGGTGCATAATATGACCTATGATCATAGATCCGACATGTAAGGTATGAATAAATATCATAACAACTGAAGTACAAAACTTTGCATTGAGGTAAGGACAGGTTGGGCATTAACATCTCCCACTACTTTTCTACACGCACGGACCTTGCAACTAAAATCTGAAGGCCTGACTTGGTTACTTGTCCCACCATCTCCCCCTTAGCTTAAAGTAATTATTCTAAGTCTGTGAACCTCTTAATAAACACTAAATTAAGCTGAGACCACTTACTCTAAAGTTTGAGATATAACAATGCTCATAAACACTAAACTCATTCTAAAGGACTACTCCTGCTAATGTAAGGTCCACTGCTAGTACTTCTTTCCGATACATGATTCTTAGCTTTCTATTGCCCCAACAATCATTATATAACAACCTCAACACTAACTAACATAGAATTCTCAAATTCTTTTCTACTAGGTCAATCTAGAGATTCAAACTTAAATCAACTGAAACTGAGGTACTACTCCTCTATTCAAGGATCGGTTCATCAAGAAATTGAAATTGAATGACTTTATTATTGAACTCAACTGAAGAATTTTTTTGGAATACTAAAATCAAGAAATTTATATGTACCCACCTAGCTAGAATAGGTTTACGTGCTGAGGTGAGGTAGGCACTAAGAAAGGTTCTTTAAAGATTTGATCTAACCTTAAAGTGGACTGCTATACAAAGAGTTACTAAAGACAAAGGAGCTCCCAGATCTGATAAGGTATAAACATGTAAATGGGAGATATGTAATATACCAGTGGCTATATCAGGAGAAATTTCTTGATCTTGTCTGGACTGAAGTTCATAAAGTTTGCTTGGGCATTGCCCACTGGTAGCACTAGTAGTGAAACTTTGCTGGGTCGGGCGACCGGACTGAGCTAAAGAACGATTAGACTGACCCTGAGGACCTAGCTAAGGATAGTCTCTAAATCTATGGCCTGGCTTACCACACCCGAAACAAACATTACTGCTAGCTTTGCAGGCACCCTGATGGTTTCTGCCACTTTTCTGACAAAGAGGGTAAGTATGACCTCTTTTCAGGATACCATGAGGATTAGAGCCTGACGTGCTACCTCGAGTGTCATTTATAAACTTTGGCACTAGTGTACTAGCTACAAAAGGAGTTGGGGTTGAGAATTTTTGATGGAACTGGAAGTGGTTACCACCCTCTGACCTTGGCCTAAAACCACTTGTTCTGACTCTTTCATTCTCTCTATCATCCCTCCTTCAATTCTTTCTCTTGCTCTGCTGAGTATAAACCCCAAACCTAGATAGGAAAATAGCCTATAGATTATTTTGAGCAACTACTGAATAGGCTAAAGTAGAGAAAACAACTCTGAATTTTGCATGAGAGACATGCTCATCCAAGGAATCTGCTTGAACGGGCTGAGGTGCTGACTGATTTTCATTACTTATTTCATTAGCTTCTCTGGAAGGCATGTTATAGAAGCATTAGGAAGAGATGAATTAGACTGATAGTTGGACTTGAGCTCATTCTCACTCTCACGACATGAATAATGAAAGAAGGGAAACTTTTCCTAAAACATCTCATAGCCTCTTGTCCATAAGTATGGCACGCTACACACCTATGCACAAGACTCTACTTAATGCAGCTTTCAGACTCCCTAGCATTCTTTTGAACCTTAGGCTCTAATACCAAGTTTGTAATGACTTGAGACTACCCCTAGTTGTCACACGGTGCTTATAATTTCAAAGGACCATAAGCTAACCCATGACTGATATCTTTTGTGAGCACTGAACAATAACGCTGAATAAATATGGAAAAAAAGGCTGAAATATGATAAGGTTCAAAATATAAAATAATGATAAATAACAACATCGATAAAACACCTGTATCTAAAATACTGTCTGAACTAGTCTAGTATCAAAACCTTTAACTGAACTGTCTCAATATGGAGTTGATGGGACAAGCCCCCAACTAACTCCAATTACTACAATACTGAAACTACTAAAATACTAAAATCAAAGCGTATCCTCGATAGATGAGGACTCATATTAAATCTGCGACTGCTGACTAGATCTATCAAAGCACGATCGAAAAACCTGAGTGTCCAAACCTATGATATGAGACATCATAGTGCAAGAAAAGAGTATGCGTCAGTACGTGGGATGTACTGGTATACTAGATGAGGTAAGGTTGAATGCAAGGGTTCAAATGCATGAATAATAATTGACTGAATAATATAAAATAACTGCATATGAGTAAGTGAATAACTGAAACTATTGTAAATACTAAGTATGCAACACTGTGCATATATGTATACAGTAACTGAGCTTTTTTGAAGCTAAGTACTGCATTTTGTTGCTGAGTAACTGATAATATGAAGTTACTGAAAACTGAATTACTGATACTGAGTGACTGTGTCTGACAATCCTGATCCTATAGAACTAAACTAAGTTCTAGACTGAAGACTAAAACTAAAACTATGGGAGGTAATACCGTGCCACGGGTACTAATACTAGAAAATCAAGATGCCAAGCCTAACTGATGGGTGACACCTTGGCGGAGCCAAGCCTAATCTAACGGATGACCCCTAGGAGGTAGTCAAGCCTAATTTGATAGGTGACTTCTCATCCTACACTGGCTATGCAGTTCAAGAGTTCAGGGACTACTACTAACGAATCTACCTATCTGACGAGGAAGCCGTTATCCCTGCACTCGCTCGGTGCTAAATCCTACTCCCAATGAATAGACACCAAACTATTATATTGGACTGAACTGGATAAAATTCTATGAGTTTCCTGAGTGTTATAACTGACTGAGTTCTACTGAGTTCTGTATCTAACTAAGAGTACTATTGATCATGAAAAGACTGACACTACTCTATAACTGACACTTTCTCTAAATAAATAGATAATTTGTCGGGTTTTAAATACCCCCAGGATTTGATAGCATGAAAAGTAAAGCATCACATGATCTTGCAAAGCATAACAATGTATACATGTTCATAATTCATCTATAGATATATTTTATCAAATACCTGTACAACATAAGCTTGAACATATACTAACATGTCACGATTTGATCACTTTATTCACATAGACATTCTATTAAACACTTGTAGGGCTTAAGCTTGTACATGATTAAGATCTCATAATAACATCTCATGATTTCTCTATCTATTTTACATATGAATTTAGCAAATACTTGGGGAGCATGAGTATTTCACATGATAATGGTCCTCAGATAAACATCATGAATACAATACTTAATTGTAAATTCAAGTGTTTATCATGTAGTTCATATAATTACCCCTTAATACTCCTCTATTTTTCATGAATCTAATCATAATCATGGATTGCAAACCAAATTAACATCATAGATGCATTAATCACTTTGTACGTTCAAGAGTTTATCGAGATAAGCACATATTCATCATACATGTTATTTAATTTCATGAAACTTGTATTTAAATCATGGATTGGAACCCAACTAATATCATGAACTTTAATTCAATCAACATCAAACATGGAAATCATAAATCTGAGATCTTGTAGGTTTAAAAAGGGATTTTTGGACTCTATGGGTTAAAAGAACCCATAGATGAGCATCTAACATACCTTAATTTGTGAGATTCTTGTAGTTCTTGAAGGATTTCTTGGACTTAACCTTGATTTCTTGACTAGGGTTTCTTCCTCTTGAGAGAGAATGATTTTGTTCTTGAGTGAAAGTGAGGAAAATGACATAATAGGGTATTTAAGGCATAATTTCGTGTTTAAAGGTTAATCTGGGTCATGGGAAAAGACCCTATAGCCCCTAGAAAGTTTTTAATTTTCATCACTAAAACCCGAATTGTCCACCTGATACGATGCGGTGCTGTCACACCGTGTCACTAGAAACTGACGATTGGGAACTGGGCTGATGGCATGACACGATGCCATCACGGTGCCTCACTGGTTGTGAATTTTCCTTTTGGTACGACGCGCCATGATCGTGGAGTTACATTGGAAAGTGACAATAGGGAAACAAATAGTGGCGCGATGCGATAGTATCGTGTTGTCTTCTTAGAAAATGACAAATGCCATTTGGACTGCCTCTACAGTGTGCTAGAGTACCAGGTGGTACACTGTCTTACTAAAATGGCTCTAACTCTTCACCCGAGGGTTGGATTTGGATGAATTTTGTATCGATGGAAAGCTTATTCAATTTCACACACAATGAAAAGTCAAAATATTGAAAATTACATATGTATAAAAGTGTATTCATATTTAAAAAAAGTCTTTGACATTTTTGGAAGGAATTTAAACTAGGTAAAAGTATGGGGTATTACACAATGACATCCACATCAGCTCCGTCTTCTACCTCAGAGCTGATTGGCATCTATTTAGGACCCACTTACCCATCCAATTCAGCTGCTTCTCTGGTATGGTGTTAGTTTCTTATGCATTCTTGCAGAGCCTAGTGGATAGCCAGAGAGCCACCACCAGACAACTAGTGAATGTAGAGACAGAGGTAGCGACGTTGTATGAGTAGATCTAGTAATAGGTTCGAAATAGACTAGAGATGACAGAGGCTAGCTATGAGTCAACACACACAACTGCTATGTCACATCTATGTGCTGATCTACATGGATGTATTAATGTTTGAGAGACATGTGGAAAATAGGTTTACAACAATTAAGGCACCATATCTAAGAGATTTTAAAGAGAAGATGGATTCACTCAGAGCCAAAGTGCGCTTGGTGATGGAGAGCCATATATCAACCATACCTTCGATTATACTCCCAGTTTATAGCCTGCACCTCCACTTGAACCTAGATATTTTGATCTTTTTATGGAGGATAATGAGGTGGTCCCTATTATTGGGACAAGGTGAGGTTGGGAGAGGGACTTGTAGAATCCATATATGCCGTATGAGCAGGCCCTAAAAAGGGCCACCTATGATTCTTATAAGACTATATTTGTTGAGAGGCGGAGACATAACGAGATAGTAGCGGGTGCCTCCTCTAGTAATGCACTTCTACCATGACCGCCTTCGATAGTAGATATACCCTTATTTGGGGATGTCGATGATGCAGACGCTTAGTGCATCCCAGGTATGTCCTCATTACCTTAGTTTCACTTTATTTCATGTATTGGTGACAATGTACCGTCTTTTAGTTGGGGGTGGGGAAAATCATAGTCGCCGCAGGTTTTTCTTACGCTACTTCTTTTCCTACGGTCCAGTGTATGGTTATAGATCTTACATGTTTAGGTTTAAATTATTTTGTGATATGTTTTATTTGGTGTTCTGATTGGTTTTACAATCTAACTTGGTGAATTTTAAGTTTTTAAGGCAGTTCACATATTTGATTTTGATTTTTGATAAAAATAATACTCCTCCAAAATTTTGTTTTTGAACTATGTCTGATGTATGTATGTGCGACCTTCGTGGATCATGTTATGGCATTAGAATTAGGGACATGATAACTGTAGCTAAAAATTGCATGAACTGGATAGGTTGTGTAGCTCTGTGATATAGTCCTATGCCATGTGACTATGAGATACTTAGTTCCCTTTGTGTGTTAAATCCAGAACTTGCCCAGTTGGTCTTACCTAGGTTGTAGGATAGTTGGTTAGGAAAGGATCGTAGGCCATTTTTGAGTTTTAGTCCACTTTTAGCTTAAATGGCCTTCCCATTATGAAATAGTATCCCTTGATCCCTGTTCTGAGCCTTATAGCCTATTTCTTTGTTTTCACCTTCCACCTTCCCATTTGTATTACAATAAACGTATTTTGGCCCTGGTCCTCCTTGGACATTATGCACCTCAACTCAGGCAAATCGCCTAAGTTGATGGCGGCTAGCATAGGGATGCGTAATGTATAGTGGATATAAAGAAAGGAAAAATAAAAGAAAAAGAAAGTAGGACTGGGTGTGGTAGAAAAAAAAACATATAAAAAAAAGAAAAATGTGAAAGAGTTGAAAAAGAAAGAATAAAGAAACCACACCCAACCTGAATGTGCTTTAAAATAAAAAGGGAGAAATAAGGGTGGAAATAAAGTAAAAAATAGTAAATAAGTGAGACCCAAAGTTAGTGTAGTGCCAAGGAGGCTTAGTCACTTGATATCCATATGTACCATACCAGCCTCTTCTTTCTCAAATATTCAAAATATCTGAAATTACCTCTTCTTCAAACCTAATGAAAAAATTATCTCGGATCATCGTTAAGAGTTACAAAGTGAGTTACCCATCATTCCTTCCCATGAGACACCTGAGACTATAAGTGATATTGTTTTAGTTGAAACTCTAAGCTTCATTAATTGTCTTGTCTTAGTAGATGACCTAAACAAAGGTTTTGGTTCTCCAATTGAGCAAAAGATTCTTCAAAATGAAGAACCTCTTCTCTTAGAAAAACCAGAGTTCTCCAATGCTCCTCAAATATAGGTTTCTTCTAAGGAATTCAAAGGTACTGAAATCTCAAAAAATTTACAAGAGCCTAGTTCCCCCACTCTTTCTGAATTAAACCCTATATTCTCCCAAATTATTGATGAAGAAATTCTTTTAAAAAATTCTAATCCTTTTAGCAACATAAATTGAGTAGCTAAAAATATTCTTTTACTTGGACATGATCCCAAGGAAAGGTCTTCTAGTGGGGAAGAGCAAATAGAAGGAGAAAATGATGATTTGAAAAAGGATAGGAAGTTTGTATTACTTCTAAATGAGGAAAATGAAGAGGATGAGGATGAACAACCTCTGATTTGGAAAATGAAGAAACTAAAGGACTGTAAAGGAAAGGAGAAATTAGTTGACTCAGGTATACAAGTTACAAGATCTTACTCCACTAGAGGGTTTGATTTGAAATTGCTAGCAGATGCAATGAATAAGAGTAAGTCTTCTACTACTAAAAAAGAAGACTCATGAAGTCTACCGTAGAGGAAGAAAAAAATCTTAAAATTATGAAAGTAAGATAAGATGAGGATGATAATTATGATAATGTTATTGCATCTAAAAATAAAATACTAGAAGTAAATGGTAATAAAGGGACCAGGTCCTCTGATCAAAAGTATAGGAGTCATGGTGTAAGCAGAAAAAAGCACATAGCTATGAAAAAAGAAGAATATCTCTAAGGTACCTAGTCCCGAGAAAAGAAAAATTAATGATAAGGGTGAGCCAAGTTATGATCCCAAAAGAATATAAAAAGGGAAGAAAATAAAAATATGTCCAGAGAAAGAGGGATTGAAATCCTAAAAATACAAAAGGTGCTGTCAGGAAGAATGTTTGATCCCAAAATCTATGAGAAACCTGGGATGGTGGAGTTGAAAGAATATGTTAGACACCAATGATGGTTGTGTCTATTAGAGGAAGCAGCACCAATGGTTTTTGAAAATAAAGTGAGAGAATTCTATTATTCAACAGATTTCTCAGCAGATAGATTGAGTCTATCTGCACAGGTGCAAGGAAAAGAAATAAGACTGGATAAAGAAACCTTGGGAAGAATTTTAGATGTACCTACTATAGGTGTGAGGACATTTATAGAGAAACAACCCATAACTGAATTTATAATTGAAGGCTCAAGAGTAGGTGGAACCTCAATAGCTGCAGTAAAGAAGAAATTTCTAAAGAGTGAGTTTCAGTTGGTTTTTGAATTTATTAATAAGGTCCAGCTACTAAGATTAGGAAAAATAACAATTGCCTCTAGTATTGATATGTTTTTAATCAAATGCCTAAGTAAGTTTGAGTTAATAAGTCTGCCTACTTTAATGATAGAGCATATGCACAAGGTGGTTCAAGAATAGAAAGGAAGGCATGGGATGCGATATGGTAACTTGTTGAACAAAGTCTTCAATCATTTTGGAGTGATTGAGATTAAAGGAACACCAGGAATAGTCAAACAAAATATCAGTCTAACTATATTAGTGGAAAATGAGTGCATTGAAGGACAAGTTGGGACTGTGTCCCAAGTGTTTGAGCTATTGGTTTCTCAGGAGAGATCAACCAAAGAAGTGAAGGAGTTGAGGATTGTGCTAGAAGAAAAAGACACTGATATAGGGCATCTAAAACTACAAAATCAAATGTTGTCCTTAGAGGACAAGGTTCCACTGAAGAACTTGTAGCAAAAAATGCAAAGCTCAAGGGAAAAATTGCAGAATTAACTAGTGAAGTCCAAGGACTGAATGCTGAAGTAAAAACTCTCACCAAATAGTTCTTTGATGCTCATGTTGCTGAGGCTACTAGAATGGACATGGTTCTAAAATCACTCTCCTCTATGACACCTTCTACATGAGTCTCAATGTGTCAACTTCCTATGTCAGCTTCTATTATGGCCTTTGCAAATAGTACTTTTATAAAAAATTTGGTATATTGTAATGGTACTTATCCTAATTAATCATGAATGAATTTATATTTATGGGCCTCATATGTTTCTTTTATTTTAAAGTTGTTCTTCATGTTAGTGTTGCCCCAGTGGCTAGGAGTTAATTAGCTTGCACTTATATTTACTCTTGGTTTACTGTTAATCCTTTTCAATGATGCCAAAAGGGGGAATATTTACTTCACGTGTAAGGACTAAGTGTGTGTGCACGTTTTGTGCTCATATGGTGCATGCTGATAGTGGGAAGTATGGTACAAAAAAGTGACAGAGGAAAGCAAAAGCAAATGTGCTTATGTGATCAGAGGTTTTACTGCAAAATGACAGCAATGGACTAGGTCCCTGTGTTTCATGATGGTGGAAGCATGATGATAGGGGGAACATTCACCTTCAGTAGTGGTAATCACACTGATTAAATATGATGAATATACATTCATGCTCAAAGCTTTGTGGTTGGTTTGTCATTATCAAAAGAGTTAAAATTATTACATGTTGTTTTGATGATGAGAATATGGCTACAAGGGAGAAGGTCCCTGGATGTTCAAAGAAACATTATAGTTGACACGCATCTACACAACTTTGTCCATTTATGCAACACACTGGCAGGTGCTGCTTGTACTAATTAAGACACCTGGTCCAGTGATATTTCAGCCCTAATCATCACTCATTTATAAAAAGTAAAAGATACTTCTTTATCAAATGATTTTTGCAAATCTAAAGAGTGAAGAAAGGAAAAAGAAAAAAACTCCATATTCAATACTGCTCAAGTTCTTAGCTGTATGAGTGTGATTAAATAGAAATTGTTCTTGAGTGAAGCTTGATTTATAAATAAATTACTTGTGTTAAAAGCGTAATGAAATTTTCTCTTTGTTTAAAGAGAGGTTAGGTGAGTAATAAGCTGAATATTGGTTAGAGTTAATCAATATCAGCGTGTGTCCTTGGCAGAGTAGTCAAGATGAGCTTATAGTAGAGTTATTAAAAGTGAAATGAACCTAAAGTTAGGTTCATTGAAATCTATAATCAAGAGTTTTATTATACTGGATTTCTAAGATGCTTGTTAAGGTAAGACGTGGTTTTTCCTTCCTTGAGCAAGGGGGATTCCATATTAAATTCTTGTGGTTTTACTCTTCCTGCATTGTTTCTTACTTCCTGGTTGCTTTACTGTGTTTTGCCTATGATTGACTTTGAGGGACCTGGTCCTTCACTATGTGGTGCAACCCTCAGGGTTTCAATAACATCTATGAGTCATATCATATCTAGAGGCCAAATATCACGACTATAAGGCATATTTGTAATGCCCCAAAAGTATCCCCTGAATGTCACACAATGCTTAAGACTACGAATAACCCTAAGCTAACCCATGATATCTATTCATCTTAAAACTCGCATAAACGGTGAACTAACATGTGTATAAAGACTTAAAGCATACAATTTAATATCTCATTGCCAACTAGTAAATTGGAAATCTTAAACAAGCTCTTAAAACTGAAATATACGTAGTCTGACAAGCCTCTATTTCTAACTAGAGAGCCATTGGGACAAACCCCAGTTGACCCAAACATAAACAGAAATCAAATAACTAAAGTACTTTCATCAATGAATAGTAGTTTGACAAGATGATACTTGTACTATGAGGACTCAGCAAAGTCAGGATGTAGGTAATGATGCCCATAGTCAATCATGCTGCTATAAATGAGCAGCAAAACCTACATTATAAGAAAATGTAGCACATAGACATGTATGTTGGTTAGTAGTTCTGGAACGTACTGAGTATGTAGGGAGGTGAATGTATAAATAAGACAACTTAATATATATATACATTTTCAAATGATGCATGCTAAGCGTAAATGCACCTTGGACTTGAGTAAAACTAAAGATGACAAGATCGTAAAAAATGGATAATAAAGCATATGAAAAAGCTTAGTGAACCATTACACTTAGTTTCTATAATCTTTACTTTTATTTTTTCTTGTGGGATATTTTTCTAATTGACATAAATCATGTGAGCTATCATGGAGTCCAACGTCTTTCCTACGTTCGGGAGAGCAGTCCTATCCTTGCCATCAGAATAGAACCTTAACTTATAGTGATCACTGAACTTAACCCATACTGAGACTTAAACCTACGGTGGCTCGTAGTTTCCAGGAATTTTGGATACTTTTATCCACATTCCCTTGTCGGTGCTAAATACTACTTCGTATATATATATATATATATATATATATATATATATATATGCTCATACTTAAGAAATTCACCTTAAAATAGAATAAGGATTTACAGACTGAAAACTAGTCATGCTTCTCTTTACTTAAATCTTAATCAGAAGGAACACTTGGGGATTTCATATCTTATCTTAGATCAAAAGATCAAGCTTTTCTCTAAATCATGCTATGAACCATATCACTGGAGCTTAAAAGCATAAACTTCTGCTAAACTCAGTACTTTTACTTAGGACTAGGAATTCATGCTTTATTTAATAGATATTCATAGTAAAATATTATGCTCAATATTCACATTGAAATCTTTCAACAATATCCCAGTCAAGATAATGAAATTCAAATCACAATATAATTCTTACAAGTCAAAACATGAATAGATATAGACCTTGATGCACTTAAATCTTTTAATCACATGATAGTGTTATACTTCAAGAATATGATTATTTGGATATGAAAGCTAATTAAAAACAAGAAAATTCAAATGTAAGATCATACTTTTCAGGCACAAGGATGAAAGAATAACCTTGTTCAAAACCCCACATACCTGGAATTGCTTGACTTGTAAAAAGGACTTGAACTTTGATACTTGAGAGATAAAATGGTGAGAGAAACCCTAATCTTATTATCCTTGAAGATGGGATGAGAAAAGATATTGTTAATTGACTAAAAGATAGAGGAAAATAATGCCTCTCATGGGTTATAAGTTGTGGGCTGGGAGTTATAAGAGGGAAAAGACCAAAAGGTCCCTTAACTAAGGTTACAGAAAATTGACCGTATATCGTCACGAGACAAATTATGACTCACAAGGTGAGGGTACGAGTTGGACTAGTAACTCGTAAGCTTGGCAGTGGCAAAGATAGCACACTCGCTGGTCAATACACGAGTGGTAATAACCCGACCCGACCCGACCCTTGTCGTCATGGGAATCCTAAGTCTGACCGGGACCGGAGACCACCCCCATTACCCAACCCAACCTCCAGTCGTCTACCCTGAGTTGGCTGAATTTTGAGCATATAACAAGATAGAGTAACTATACAATTTATAAACTATAGGATAGGTCTATTATCGAGACTGACCCAATTGAGTCCAACCATCTAAACCCAACCAATATCCAAACTGAACCATAAACCATAACTGTATGAGTTCTATAATAATTATATATGATCCCAAAATAAAAGAGGATGGAATAGTAAAAAATTTAGTCCTACGGTATCAGCCCCAATACCAATAGCAATGCTAAAGCTTACACCAATACTGATCCCACCCATACCAATCCATAGTAATTCCACAAAAGCCTCTGACCAAAAGAATACCAAAATCCGGTTGGGACATCCCCCAACCATAGCAAAAACCAATGTTCATAAATAAACCAAAGTATAAAATAACATCCATGAAATGGAGCCTTTTGGAAAAATGGAAGCTCACCACTTCAATCCAGTAGTTGAATGTCCGATAGCTAAGCAGGAGGAGTAGAACGGCCGATTCCTACATCGCGTAGGGATACAACCGCTCAAAGACGGGTTAGCGGGTGAATGCTAGCATGAACTCAAGATAAGGATAAACTAATACCAACCATTAAAACCAAGTAAATCGACTATATACATACAAACAATACATATATATATATAACCATGCCGGGAAAGGGAACTGAGTTTAGCATGAATTTAAAACCATTAACTTGGATATGTGAAGCTTAACCATCCTTAACCACCCACGGGCCATATTGGTCCAATGTAACTCCTGAATGGGCCCCTATGCATGTAGCCACACGAACTGGAGATACCATAAGAGTAAGGGATTCCCAAGTACCCTTACCCTCAATGATATATATGTGCATTGTACCGAGAGGATTCCCACGTACCTCATAGTATCATAAAAGGTTCGCCATGCCCAATCCCTCATGTCCGCAAACATAAGTTTCCAGTGTTCGTTCATAGAAATCCCACTTTCACAGTTAACTATCACACCCTGCCATTATTGTCCAATTAAAACTATTTCCAACCAACCAATCCATTATTCCATTTATTATTTACCAAGGCTATAAGTAGTGGTAACGTCATACCGACTATAACTTGCAAGTATTATCCTTAGCCAAACCTTTTAAGGTAAAGGGATTCCCGTGTACCCATTTACCAAGTTAACTTGGGGGAGTCCCATATAACCCACAAGTGTTCCATTATTAAGTTGCTTGGGGGAGTCCCATGTACCCCTCAAGTTGTTTATTAACATGCTTACTTGGGGGATTCCATTGTACCCTGCAAGGACTCCAACTAACCATAATTATGACCACCAAACCATTTAACCATTTAGGGTTTCATTACCAAGTTTAAACCATGCATAAGTTCCATTAAAATCCAAGAATGTAGTGAAAACATTCCCATAGGTATGAGTAGTTTCACCTAGTTGTATCCTATGTAGAGAACAGAAATCCAAGAAATTTTCCAAGGGCTAGGAATCTAGGGTGTTTCAGGTAACTTACTACTCGTTATATTACATACGACTTGAAACAACCACTCATAAGTTGGACAGAGACATAGGAAACCTATACTATTGACCTTATTACTACTCTTCGTATATATGACTCATATCATCGAGTTACAACTCCTATGGTCTAGTTGTACCCCAACTAAAACACTAACCACTCCACACTGACTTAGCAATGATTTATATCTTACGACTCATGAGATGTATATATGACTTAAGAAGGTGAGTCATAAGTTGCATAGTGGGTTTCAGACATGGAGTATTACACTATCATATTTATAGGCCAAATATTATAATCTGAGAAGAACCATCACCATTCACCAAGTCACGAAGTAATGTCATACTAAAGACTCATTAGTCTAAACTATGTCTAATATGTGTAAATAAGTCCATAAGGGCAAACACAAGTCTTGACCTAAGGTGGGTCACAGGAACCCACTTGTAATCCTCAAAATCTATATTTAGGCAATTCTACCTAGGACTAGGCTAAGGTATTGATATTTTATTCTAGATAACAAATAAGTCATGATTAGTCCTACAACAGTAATTACTCCTAAACATGAGCAACTAAGGTAATTTCACCTAAATACTAACAACTAAGGCAATTCCCTTCCAATCATGAGCCACGATGCCAAATCCACCTAAGACATGAGTAACTAAGTGAATTACTCTTAATTTATGGTTTCACAATAGCCTACATGATCCAGATAAGGTCAATTATACTATTTATGCTTCCAATATCTAAATCACATATCATATCTAAACATACCAAAAACTAGCTCTATCTATAATAAAGGTAATAAAAGTATAGAAGTATAACAAACATTTCACCTTATGGGTAAATTCACCCATTTAATCCTTATCTTCAATATACTATGCTAAGTCATGGTGTTCTACCCACAATTAATCTTAATATTTACATCTACATATAATATATAATACATATCATCTTGTGAAATAACATAGACAGAAGCCTACCTTAATGCTGAACCACAAATCCTTGAATCGTCCATAAAATATTTGTCTTTACTCTGATCTCAAAATATTGCTATGCAATCAAAACCATAATTTATGTGTCGGTAGGAGTCAAATGAGACCTATATTGACATATAACAGGTCGGTGAAATTTCAAGTCAAGAATGGGCCGGCAGAGTCCATAAATAAAATTTAAAATTGAACCCGTCATGAGGTTTCTTGAAGAATAAGGAATATGTGCTCAAAGTTTGAGAACAAACGGGATACAAATTGGGTCTCAAATCAACGCTCAAAGTTTAGAAAATTAATGCCCTAATTTTAAGAATTTACCATGAATTTAATATGAATTTGGATGAAATCAAAGGAAAAATTAATAAGAAATGACAAAAAGGGTTTTTCTAGCTTAACTTAGCTTATTTGCATGATCTCCTACTCGACCTTGCTTGAGCTTTCAAACTGGTGTAAATACGATGGAAAGAGTGTTGGAAAATCGGGATTAAGAAGGGGATTAAATATAGAGTTTGAAGCCACGATCGTGATCTGCAAGGCATAAAACACATGCCGCAATCATATTTTATCCTTCACGATTGCGATCGCGCTATCAACCTGATGCACCAAAAAGTTAAAAACTTATTTTTGACCCTCGAAACTCATCCGGAACCCTATGAACATGATCCAATAGTGAATTGTAATTGGAAAACACATTCCAGATTTATTGAAATCATCAAAACTTTCATCCAAGATCGTTATGACTAAATATAAGGCCCACACCTAGATTTTCATCAAAACTTTCATCCAAGATTGTTTTTACTAAATGTGAGACACATACCTATATTTTCATATTTCCAATTTTCACATAATTTGCCTAATAGCTCAAAATGAGTTCAAAAGCCTTGGGACCTGAACTAAGGATTCCCCTAACCTAAAATTAATGTTCCAGAGTTGATGGAACTATTGAAATTCTCATTCAAGATCATACTAGGAGTTTTGGTTCAAGACCAAATCCTAAACAGCGAAAACTCCAAAATAGAGAAATGAGCCTAAAATCCAAATAAACTGTTCGATTACCAAATAGATAGTTTCACCATGTGAAAAATGGCCTGTAGCTGATGGGGAAGGACAAAATATTGGAAGTGCACGTAAATTGAGAAAATCACCTATAGGGTTACTATATATATATATAGGAGAATCTTAGTCGATCCTATGTGGCATGCCTTAGAGGCCTCCAATGCTATTTATCTTTTTTGTGATTTTTTAAGTTATATTTTTCTAACTTTTAATACATTTACCATCTATTTATCTTATTAATAAATCCATTAATTGTCCTTTGTTATGACGAATCACCATTAATTCAGAAAAAACCCTAAATCTTCCTGGTCTTCAATTATATTTTGTTTTGATATTTTCATCATATTTATTCCATATATGGCATAGACTCCAAGAGTAACTTCCTCATGATAGTATATTAAAACTGCAAACTACCAATAGTTCCTTCACTTTCTCTCTTTATTTCTCCCTTCGTTAACCTTTTCAATTTGAGATTTCAATATTTTCTGCTTTATGTTTGGATATATGATTTTATAAATTTAGAGGACAGTGTGGGGTTGCTCTATCAATTTTTGAATGACTCACGAAATGGCTAATGCTCGCACTCAATTCTTACTTTTCAAATTTTGATAGTCATCTCCTTCCACAATTATAGTAGTAGAGGTATTACTATTCTACTCTTTTTAAAATTTTATTTTTCTTATTGTATATTTGGAGATTTTTGAGTAAAGAGGAAAAAAAAATTAAAATTCCTACTTTAAAAATAGATGTAGTATAAGCATTTGTCAAGAACTCATTGCGATTTCACAAAGATTACATGGAGAAAGACCTACAGAAATGTTGTCCAGCGAAACAAGGGACTACAAATTCCATTTGAGAAGTACTTTCTCTTTCATTTTTTGTTTTATTTATAACTCAAATTGATCTTTTGGATAGATAGAAAATAAATGAAATACGAAATTTTAAAGTAGATGAATCATAAATTTATACCAACAACTTATCGTGAATTTATAGTGTAATCATAATGTTAAATTTCACATAGTCATTAAGGTCTCTTTTTCTTTATCATTTTTGGTTGTTAGTTTTAGATGACTTTGGACTTACTCTTTACTATTCTTTTATTTTTGCTAAAAATATACGTAGTATAAGCATTTTTCAAGAACTAGTTGTGATTTCACAAAGCTTTCTTGGAGAGTGGTCTACAGAATTGTTGTCGACAACAGAACAAGGGCCTACAAACTCCATTTGCTCATTTACCTGAAAGAAGTACTTTTGCTTTTGTTTTCTATTTTAGTTTTAACTCATATTGATTTTTTGGATAGATAGGGAAAAAATAAAATATAAACTTTTAAAGTAGTTGAATCATAAATATATACCAACAACTTGTCGTGAATTCATAGTGTTATCATAATGTAAAATTCCACAGTCATTAAGGTCTCTTTTTCATTATCATTTTTAGTTGTTAGATTCAGATGGCTTTGAACTTACTGTTTATAATTTTTTTCTTTTTGATTTGGATCTTGATGTTAACTATAAAGTAGGAATTGAGTTTGAGCATTAGCCAATCCGTGACTCATTTAAAAATATACAGAGCAAACCCACATTGTACTCTAAATCCAAAAAATCATATATCATAACATAAAGCAGGAAGTATTGAAATCTCAAATTGAAAAGGTAAACAGAGAGAAAAGGGGGGAGATAAAATGATAGAACTGTCGGTTATTTGTAGTCGTAAGATACTCTTATGAGGAGGAGACTCTTGGAGTCTACGCTGGATATGGAATAAATATGATAAAAATGTCAAAATATTATAATTGGAGGCCAGGAAGATCGAGGATTTTTCTAGATTAATGGTGCATGGTGATAACAAAGGACAATTAATGTATTTATTAATTAAAAAAATAGATAGAAAATAAATAAAAATTTTAAAAAAATAACTCAAGAAAACCACAAAAAGGATAAATATCATTGAAAGCCTCTAAGGGATGTCACATAGGATGATCTAAGATTCTTCTTTATATGATGTTTACTGAAAATGATTGAAAGCTATCTTCTACATTAAATACAACTAAGATTCAGGAAAAAAATTTTAGTTCTTTGAGCACATTAGTTAAAGTAGGAAACTATAGACTATTTTTATTCTTCATATATGAATAGCATTGCCTCAGACAAAATACATTTGAAATACATAGCAGAGTAATAATCATGCATCCTTGATTTCTTTGTCTGACCTTGACAAGATCTATCTAGGTAAGTCAACAATGGATATTAGAGAAATTATATTCACTCACCAAGAATATCTTTACTTTACTTTAAAACTCTTTGAGCCCTTCATTTTTTTTAATAGGGAAGCAATTTTGGATTATGTTTCCATTACATGCCGTGACTAAAATTCCATTATTTAGTTGTTTTGATTCACTTTCTTGCATATTCGATCACCTAGTGAAAAGAAGCATCTTTTGATTTAACCGGAGTAAAAGATCCAACAACTATTATCAGTACTTGATAATGCCTCTTTTTTCTTATTTTTTATTCTAATTCACTTTTTTCGCCAACAACTAGGTGCATTTGTTTAATTATTGTGATAACTATCAGAAAATGTATCACTGAGTCAACTAACATAAATTAACTTACAAACTCCTAAGGCTTCTAAAGCTATAGTAACTATAGAAATTCTTGTCTGAGGGATAAACCAGTAAAGGAGACCTAATGAAAGCGACAAGTAACTATAATTAGGGGATAATAAGGTCACCATAATTCTTGGCTTTCCAGCCAAAATAATTGCAAAAATAAATCCATGAACACTTGTCAACAGAGGATGTACTTAAAATCTTCTCAACCAACAAATAGAATTTCCTAACTAAGTGGATAAAAAATATCTCTGAGGGAGGAACCCATCGGGGAGCTATATAAAATGAAGAATGATTAACAATTAACATCAAATAAAGGTGCACGGAATATTAGGTTATAGTCTGCATCACTTACAGTTGAAATTTCAAGTTACGGGATGAATGTTCTTGGACAAATTAATAGGGCCAAACATGATGAACGATTAGCCCAACCTCGATATCCAGGATCATCCAAACTGCCAAGAAGAGACTTCCTACTATGACCAGATAGTTGAATTATCCCTTATGGGACCAAAGCGATAGAATAAAATAGGAGCAAGTGAGCCAAAAAAATTTCTCTCCTACTAAAGTGGCTAGTGGACGGAGGCATGCGACAATTATCCAAACTCCTAGGACAAGCTGAATGAGGTACACCTTGAATATGTTGCTGAACACAATAATGACTTCATCTGCAGGGTCATTAAGACACATGCTAAATTGATATGCATAAATGGAGGTCCGATCAAGTCGAGATAGTGTGATTCTCTCAAAAGGATAGAGTTTTTCAACTTGGAATTCATCATACGCCAGCCATAATCTCTCCAAAAAATAACCACAACACTCTTATACGTAGGGAACCAACTTACTTATCGACATGTTATCCTCTTTTATGCCTTAGCTGCTCAAGGATCTGTAGTCCTTATGAAAGTAGTAAGAACTAGGATGGATCTCACTAATGCTGAATCAGAATAATTCGACTCTTTATCCTTGTCGAGCGACACCAGAAATGGTAAGGTAAGACGTGATAAGTAAAAAAAGGCTCAAAGTAAACTTCATGAATTGAGAATAAAAACTAGATGCATAGAATGATAGAGAACAATAAGCTTATAAAGGAAAAAAATACAAGTGACCAACCCTAAAGAACCCCTCAGAAAGACCATGGGTTCTCTGTCGTTTATGTGTTAAAGGGCCGATTTGCAATCAGATGTGGTGCTCCAAAAACGTGTTAAGATAATTATCTTTAGTTCACTTTCCATATCCTGAGAACTACATGGCATAGTCTCTCAAAAGAAGAAGGAGCTCTTTATATGGGGTAAAATTGGTGCAATGACACATGGATGATTTTAGATAAATAGCTCGAGTGTGTGAATTCCACAACAAACACCACAACTATGAAAGGGCGCACTCAAAGAAATCATGACAAGAAAGTCCTTACAAAGGGATAAGGAAACTTTCATCTGTCACTGTCAATGATATGACACAAAAAGAAAAGTCAGGGACAAGTTTTAGGTCCCTAAAAAATACAAATGAACTCCTACATAATCGATCCAAGAGAGTACTAGCCAACCTATTAACAAATCAGGACAAATGGCGTTATCACAAAGTGGAGATCCTTTAGAAGGTTGCTGCCAGAATTTAATTGGCTAAGGCCTAAGTTTCTACACGATAAATAGCCATCCTATTAGAACCTTAATGTTTTGATGAATGAAAATGTGAATGAAACAAGTTGATATGAGTTAATTCAATGCAACTGAAAACTTCAACTTACTGATCACATGGGGAATAGAACAAGTTGAATTTCATTCAAACACTTGATGATAAGGGAAAACAAGTTGAGTTGAAAAAGGAGTCCTATGTAAAGAAGGAGTTTTACTTCTAAGTATATCTTGAAGAGTCCGATGAGTGAGAGGAGAAAGATTCTGATAAATTAATATGTGCTGATTTAAAGAA
Organism: Capsicum annuum; assembly: GCF_002878395.1. Lineage (NCBI taxonomy): Eukaryota > Viridiplantae > Streptophyta > Magnoliopsida > Solanales > Solanaceae > Capsicum > Capsicum annuum. The sequence goes on from NC_061117.1 coordinate 155,803,828, forward strand.
TTGGAATTTGACTACAACACCAAGGAGACAAGAGTTGGAATTGAAGAAGGAGTCTCACTTGAAGTAAAACTCTATGCAATGAGAGTTTTGATTAAAGGAGGAGTTTGAAATAAAGAATGACTCTTTGGAGAGCTATACTTAAATAGAATATGCAGCAGTCAGAATAAAACACGCACTTAAAAAGCAGAAAAGCACAATTGACAGATTGACTTTACGAAGTGCTACTCAATCACTGAAGAAACATGTTGAAGAATCTGGTCCTCAGTACAGAATCCAAATAAGAGTTTTAGCATTGATTTTTAGAGTTGTTCATTATGTTTGAACTATTGATGTAATATTAGTTTCAGTGTGTTACAAACTGAACTAAGAGCTAGTCTTCGAGTTGGAGAAACTTAGACTTTGGAAACGCATACTTTGGGAGGTGTGTGTATAGTTAAGAATTAGAGTTTATAATTCCTATTTGTTGAGTTATAGGGATTAGAGTTTATAATTTCTATTTGTTGATTACAAGAGTTTGGTAATCAGTTGTTGTTGAGGCTCAGAGTTATTTACTGAAGTTGGGGTTAAATCCTATAGAGGTGCAGGTCATGGTTCCTTACACCTTTTGAGCCGGGTTTTTTCAACGTAAAAATCCATTGTGTTCTTTAGTTTCTATTTTACTGCTTCAGTGGAACATGTCAGGCAACCCGTTCCATCAATAGGCAACAGTTAGGAGAAAATAAGATAATCAGTAGGGCACGAATTCTTAAAAAGTGGTATCAAAGCGAAGTTGTCTTAAAAAGGGATAGCACCTAAGACAAAGATCAATATGATGAATTCCACACCACTTACTGGTCACTTGAAGGTTAATTCACTATTAGACCTCCACTCTTTGATGGTTCACACTTCATTTGGTGGAAATCTAGGATGGAAACATTCATTCAAGGGAAAGACTACGAGTTATGGGATAGGATCACTGATGGTCCTACTATTCTAATGAAGTTAGAAGATGGAAAACATGTCAAGAAAGTAACAAGTGAATTCACTCCTGATGACTTCTTGGCATTAAACAAAAATTCTAAGGCCAAAAAACATTTTGGTCTGTGGATTAGGACCTGCTGAATACAACAGGGTATCAACAAGCACCACTGCTAAGCAAATTTGGGATGTTATAGTAAATGCTCATGAAGGCACATCTTAAGTAAGAAAATCCAAAATTTCTCTTCTTTTCACTGAGTATGAGGTATTTAAGATGAAGGAGAATAAAACCTTGCTTGAGATGGTGACAAGGCTTACTGCCTTAACATATGAGCTGACCTCCTTAGGAAAAGCTATATCTAAAGAAGAACAAGTCGAGAAGGTACTGAGGGTATTACCAAAATCAAAGTAGAATGTTAAGGTGACTACAATCAGAGAAGCAAGTAAGGATTTTGCAAGCATGACCCTGGATAAATTAGTGGGAATTTAAGAACTTATGAAATGGAAATTGATGGAACTAAAGTGCTAGAATCTCGATAGGATACCTTATCTCTGAAAGCATTTTACAGTTATGAAGAAATTGAACTTGATAAAGAAAAAGTTGGCTTTATAGCTAAGAGCTTCAGCAAATTTTTCAAAAAGAAGAAGGGAACAGGTAGTAAGAAATGGTCAAATGACAATCTAAATGGATGCTACAAGTGTGGTAAAACTGATCATCATATCAAGGATTGTCCTGTCTGGGAAATAGAATGGAGAAAGGAAAAGGATGAAAAGGAATTGAAAGGAAAAAACAAAAAAGGGAAGAATACACAATAGTAGCAGCTTGGGGATTTGACTCAGATGATGATGAAGTTGATGAAGCAACACTCATAGCTCTTGGAGATTCAGACCTGGAGGAAGAAGATGATGCTTCTGAGGTAAGTATACTTGAACTTAAAGAAAAGTTGCATTTATTTTCTAAAATAAAACTTATTTCCTTGATGAGTGCACTAATTGATGACTTCCAAGAATCAACTTCTGATAGGGATAAGCTGTCCAATAGTTTTGCAAGAATCAAATTTGATTTTATTAATTTAGAAGCTTGTAAGAACACTGTTGAACAGGAAAATTGCTCTCTCAAGAAACAAGTTAAGCAATTTGATTCTTCAAATAATGATATTAAGTCTGAAGTTCTAAAATTGACACACTCTGAAAAGGGAAAAACCACCAAGAGTAAAGAACAAGAAAAAGTTGAACTTGAATTGGTCAAGTACAAAGAAAAGTGCAATAATGCAACAGAAATGGTGAATAAACCGAGTCAATAAGTCTATAAACTAAAACTTGACCTTGAAAGAGCAACAGGTAAAACTTGACCCTGAAAGAGCAACAGGTGGACAAATTCCTCAAGAATTGTTCATAAGTTGAGTGAAATATATCACAGTGAAAAAACTAGTTAGGGTTTTTACAAAAGTCTTGATGCTTATCAAGACTTATGCTATATCTGTGGAAACCTTGGACATCCAACCACTAAATGTCCAGTTACTGCCAAATGCAGATCCAACCGTCTAAATCTGGCAAATAAACTATCTTAGACCAAGAAAAGGATAACTAAACCTGGTTAGAGAAACAAGTCATGTAACCTATTGCCTGCATAGGCTAGAAGAAATTTGATTTATCCATTTACTCATAAGAAAGGACCCAATCTTGTCTGGGTGCCTAAAGTTAACCCCTAATTTGTTTTGCGGGTAAGAGTGAAAGGAGGCAAGAAAAATTTGTGCATAAATAAAACTTGATCAAGGCATAAGACTAGAAGAAAATAAAGTTTCTTTCACTCACCACATTTAAAGGGGGAATGAATCATTTGAAAGATGGCCAGATTTGTAGTGATCGTGTAAGGGGGAAGCAAGGGATATTTAAAAAAAATAAGAAAAGCGGATGACAGTGAAATTGATGAGCATGCAAAGGAACATGTTGTGCAACCTAGTTTAACTGTTGTACAGACTGAGGGCATATTGACAGAGGGAACAACAAATAAAGAAATGGATGCATCAAGAAAACCAATACAAGTTGTTGATATTTTTGTTGGTAGTTCATAAAAATTGGTGTTGTCAAAAGAATCTTGAGATATCTCATGGGAATCAATGGCTTGAGACTATGATATCCAAAGGAAAGCAATTTCACTCTTGATGGCTATAAAAATGTTGACTATGTGGGTTAGTTAATTGACTGGAGAAGCACCAAAGGCACTAAGTAGAGAGCATTTTGAAAGGAATAGGTTAGATTTGGGGATGATTAAAATTGCATGAACTCCCCTCAATGATTGACTAGAATAATTATTTTTTTTAATCTTATTAGCTAAAAAGTTATTCTATTCAGTCTTGCACATTTAGTTGTGTGTCCCAATTCCAGATTTTTAACTTTTCTAACCTAATTTTGTATTAGATTGTGCAAGGAAGCAATTGTTACCACAAAGTTCTTCTTATCAGGTATGTTCTACACTGATATAAGCATAGGCTGTCTAAGTTGAAACAGTTGAGCACACCTTTTTAATTCCACATACTTCATCCTCTTATTGCCTAATAAAGCTAATGAATTATTCACCAAACTTTATTTGATTCTCTCCAAATGGGTGTGCATAAATGTTTTAATCATATACCAAAAATTCCTTCTTATTTCTCAACTAAAATATCAGTTGTGTACCATGGATTTTCCAAGCTTGATCATCAATCACATGAAACATATGTTTCTGAAGAATGAAAAGGGACATGCTTTCCTTTTTAGTTCCTAATTGGTTATTTTTTTGGGACTTCTCAGCCCTAAATCAGGTTGGACTTATAAAAAAATAGATGTTCTTGAACAGATGAATTATGTTGCTCTACCTGTTTTAATAAAGAGGGCTAGCACTCATTTGAAAAAAAAAATCTGAACTAGAAGCTGCACAAGACAGTCATGAAGTGGAATAAGAGATCCTTAAGGCGAGGATCATGACCTTAAAGCTTGACCTTGATAGATAGAGGGATGAAAATGTTGAAGTCATTCATTAATTGACACAGTTGATATCACCTATTCCACCTTCCTCATCAACTCCTCACTATTTGTATCCTTAGCCATGTCCCACTTTTATACTGTATTTTTTCAATGTTCAATTATTTTGCTTCATTCAGTACTAGCTAAGGTTTAATGTGGAATATTCTCTATCAGTTAAATGGAATGATTATTTTTGCTAAATTAACTCATATTTTTGTTCTCTTTAATACATTACTAGGTTGGCTAAAGTCTTTGTCTGATTGTTTTGGTGATAGCCCCAGTGGCCATGAATAGAATAACAAATCACTTTGGCTAGTATATTATTGCATTGAAATGGTTTTCCAATGATGCCAAAAGAGGGAAGATAAGAGGGTTGTGTAATGTTTATAACCCATTGACTAACTTGTTTCATTCTAGTGTTTTATACTTTAGTGTCTACAGGTGAATATATTTAAATGCACAAAGACAAGAGATTTGTCATCATAAAAAAGGGGGAATTTGTTGGAACCTTGAAGTTTTGATGAATGACAATATGAATGAAACAAGTTGATATGAGTTAATTAAATGCAACTGAAAACTTCAACTTACTGATCACATGGGGAATAGAACAAGTTAAATTTGATTCAAACACTTGATAATAAGGGAAAACAAGATGAGTTGAAAAAAGAGTCCTACATAAAGAAGGAGTTTCACTTCTAAGTATATCTTGAAGAGTCCTATGTGTGGGAGGAGAAAGATTCTGATAAATTAATATGTCCTGATAGAAAGAGTTGGAATTTGACTGCAACACCAAGGAGACAAGAGTTGGAATTGTAGAAGAAGTCTCACTTGAAGTAAAACTCTATGCAATAAGATTTTTGATTAGAGGAGGAGTTTGAAATAAAGAATGACTCTTTGGAGAGCTGTGCTTAAATAGAAGATGCAACAATCAAAATAAAACACGCAATTAAAAAGCAGAAAAGCTCAATCGACAGATTGACTTTACGAATTCCTACTCAATCACTGAAGAAACATGTTGAAGAACCTGGTCCTCAGTATAGAATCCAGCTAAGAGTTTTAGCGTTGCTTTTTAGAGTTGTTTACTGTTTTTGAACTATTGGTGTAATATTAGTTTTAGTGTGTTATAAACTGAACTAGGAGCTAGTCTTCGAGTTGGGGAAACTCAAAGACTGTTGAAACGCATACCTTGGGAGGCCAGTATGTGTGTAATTAGGAATTAGAGTTTATAATTCCTAGTTGTTGAGTTATAGAGATTAGAGTTTATAATTCCTATTTATTGGTTACAAGAGTTTTGTAATCAGTCGTTGTTGAGGCTCAGAGTTATTTACTCAAGTTGGGGTTAAATCCTGTAGAGGTGCAGTTCGTGATTTTTTACACCTTTAGAGCTGGGTGTTTTCCACGTAAAAATCCACTGTGTTCTTTACTTTCTATTTTACTACTTTCGTGGAACACGTCAAGCAACCTGTTTCATCAATAGGCAACAGTTAGGCGAAAATAAGATAATCAGTAGGATACGAATTCTTAACACATCCTAACTCACTTCTATAGGGATTATCTTGTCCCTCTTCCTCATACTCAATATCAATACAGCTCTACTTACTTGTTCTCTAAGCTTTCTTTATTTTTCTGCATTATTCAATATTTTTCTAGTTTGCCTAACCTCGCTGGTAGAACGATCTTAACGATCGATTGTACTCTTAGAAGCCTAGGCTCGCTCTTGCTCGTTTGTTTTATTTACTCGTCGTTGCCTTCTAGTTAATATTAGCTTCTCTTGATCGATTAATTTCTCTAACCTCTAACAAATCAAACCCCAAGCAAAATTGAAACGAAACACGAGTTCTTGATTCATCTGAAAATTTAGCAGTATCAAACCCACGATAAACAAACTTATTTACACAATCAGATAATGTGCAAGGTAATTATACATAAATATTAATTAACCTGATAAAAAATAGACAAATTTACTATAAGAGGTTAAATAACAACAATGATGATGTAAAAATTTCTACATCGTGAGTATTATATAAAATAATCCTTAGCAGTTGTTTGGTACGCTGGATGGGATAAGTAGAAATATCCTATGAGATGGGATATTCTATAAATTTATTTTATACTACAGACCCATCCTCAATATGGGATAGTAATCCTACCATTTTAGTATAAATACTGGGATAAAATAGTTCCAGAATGAAGTAATACCTCATACCAAATATGAAATAAAATTAATCCTAAACATTATCTTGAGATTATTTTCCTTATCCCTCGTACAACCCTACCCCTACAGTTTTACTAGCTAGCTCATTAGAACGTGATTTTTGTGCATGTGATCATAATTCATGGCATCTTATGAGCTCTATGCATGGCGTTTTATAATCAACTATAATTTCCTTGGTGGTAAGACAATGAATAGAACAATGTAACATTACATTGTTTTTCTTGTAACATAAATAAAAATAAATAATATTGGGATAACTTGCACCTTAATTATTTAATTGGATATCTGCTAATTTTAACCACTATAAATATCATGTAAGCCCCATGGTTTTGATGAGCAATACTAGATTATATTAAAATTTTTGCTTTGATAGTTCGCAGTTTGTTTACAAGATTCCAAAAGTTTAGGAAAAAAATGAAAAAACAATAAGCGACTTCATTGTTTTTTTCTAAAGAAATGAAAATGGGGTAAGAAAAGGGAACAAGGAAAAGGGGATTACAAGGTGGGAATTGGATCCTGATCAATAAGGAGGAAATTCAAGTTGCCAATCAATTGAATTATTAGATTTTCCTTTAAACTTTATTTTGTTATGTATTTGTTAGTACGTAGATTTATTTGCAAATAATAATGTTTCTACTTGCAAATTAACCTTTTGTTTATTAATTTGCGGGGTTAAGAATACAGTTTCAGTTCAAATTTGAAAATGAACATATATATTATTATTCCTCGTGTTCGAGAGAGTCTTCAGCTATCTTGAAGAAGGTGCAATTTTGTAAAACTCTTTTTTTAACGTAAGGTTGTGTTTGGTATGAAGGAAAATATTTTTTGTTAAAAATGTTTTCCTAAAAAATGTTTTCTTGAAAAACAAATTGTTTTCTTATTTATTTCTAGTATTTGGTAAAACGCAATAAAGAAAATGTTATCTCAAGAGTATTCATATGTAAGTAAGCAAAAAATTTTAAAGGGGGTAGGGTGTGGAGCCTGGGGTGGCAGGGTGGGAAGGGGTATAGTTTGGGTGGTATTGGATGGTGGGAGGATACAATAAACATAGAATATTATCTATTAAAGTTGTTCTCTCTATTTCTAGTAAGTAAGTCATTTTCTTCATTTTTAAGGAGCTTATTTTTCTAGAAAAAATGTTCTCTAAAAATTTTGTCCAATCAAACATGAAATATAACTTCATAACAAACACACCCTAAATGTTCAATATTTGTATTTGGCTTCAAATTAAGTCCAATTATCACCACGAGCATAAGACCTATTAAATAAATATCATTTCATATCATGATATTTTAAAATACTCAAACTCAAATTCGAAATCTTTAATCAGGGGAAGAATTCGTCCACCGATTTCTTTGTAATAATTGATGGGAACTCCTGACTGGTAAACATCTAAAATAAAGGAACAATGAATGCTTTTAAGAAATGATAAGATTTGACCTTTTATGCAAATGTGGCTCAATTTTCTTGTGTGGTTCCAGTTTCATCGGTATTTTCTGAAGTTTACACCTAATTCCCTTTACCTGTAATGTAGAGTAAAAACTAGCACATTGATAACGAACAAAAACAGAAAAAAAGAAATTGTATAGTTTGTGAGAATATTGATGCTTACTACAAATTAGACCTATTAAGCTACTAAAGGATTTTAGTCTTTCACTCTCAATAAAGCCTTGTCTAGTCCTAGTATGAAGTACAAAAGAAAGAAGTTAAAGAAGAATTACAGACCCACTGGTGAATTAAAGAAATTTCAACAATTTGGACATAGTATTAATTAATGCTGTGTTGATATTGATAGGTTTCTAATTTTAGATGACAAACTCTCCCTCTACGCGCCTTCGGGGGTACCTCCATTTTATTTAAGTAAAAGCTATACTAAAAATAAATGTTTAATTTTAGACATTATTTATAAATGTGTTCTTTAAATTGGATTCAATTTTCATCTATATCCTTCAATTTTGGGTGTGCATAAGTAGACACTTGTATGAAGTTGAATAAGTAGAAACATGCGCCCTATGTGGCATCCTACGATAACTCTCACATATACCATGCAATTTGGTAGAGGATGATCGTTGTCAATATCTCAACTTTCATTGAGGTAGAATCCACAAGGAGTGAAATTAGAATTCTAGTTTTATGGGTCTTAACACTTACTAAGAAAACACTCAAAGTGCAAATAAAGTAAAAAGTATGATTTAAAATGGGGTGCTTTGGTTTTGGGAGAGTGTTTGTCAATAGTAACTCATTTCCACGAATTACTCAACAATTGTAATTTAACTTTGATATAGAGAGAATCTTCGGATTATGTTTACCTAAGGATAAATTAGGTATGGGTATAAGAAGATTTGGTATACATGCTAGTTGTTAACAATATAGTACGCTAGATCTAGGATCCTTGAGGCTTGTTTGTCAACAAAACCTCAAGAATTTCACTTATTGAACATTTCAGATACCTAACAAGTGTGTTAATTATATTCACCTAATACCTCAATTGGATATCCCTATTTCTAGGAAAATACCTAAGATATAGTCAACTTCATAATCACTCCTATGTCTAAAGTAGTGATAAATAGCAAACTACACCCATTAATTATCTACTATTACCTTGGTTCCCACATCCCTCTCTCAATTGGTGTGGGTTCTAAAAGTTCACCCAAACCCCTCTTTCAAGGATAGTTTAAGCTTTCAAGAGTTTGAGATTTTTACCCGCGAACCCATTTTGAGCATTTGGGGCTTTCACCCACAAATGCCAATCAATTTAATCAAATAATAATAGAACCCATCATCAACTAACTAACATACACACAAATACATCACTACCCACAACTAATTGCACCTTAGTTCAAGATAATCCTAAAACAATAAAATTTAGCTACTCATGAAGAAAGGAGAGAAAAATATACAATAAGGGTTGTGCAAAGAATCCATTCTTCAGAAAATTACTAAATTCAAAGTCTCCAAATCAAATTACAATTCTTGCCTAAATTAGGGTTTTAACTTCTAAGTCAAAATGTTACAAGAATCTAGGATGCCCAAAATATGAAAGAGTTTTAGGATTTTAAGGGATTTGGGGTCGGCTGCTGAAAATTATAAAATTGTCCCTGAGCCTAATCCCGCGTTAAAGCGATCACAACAGATTTATCACGATCGCGGCTACCATGATCGTAGTAGATCCATGTGATTGCAGTTGTTGACCTTCTTGACTGGACACTGTCACGACCCTCACACCACGATCGCGGTAACTGTAATACCCTATAAAGTTCTCTTCTAGTCTGAGCCTTAGAGCGTATACAGTAAAGCGGAAAATCGAGTCTAAAAGTTTCAGAAGTATCTTTCCAAGTATGAAACACTTTGAGTTATGTGTAATTTACCTAATTTCTAATTTTATTCATGTAGAGCATTGGACAAGCTTTCTATCAATACCAATTTCATCAAAATCCAACATCGGACGAAGAAGTTATGGCCGTTTTACTAAGAGTTGTCAGAATCACAGGTTTAACGGTCGATCTAACGCACCACCAAGTCCTTGGTGGACCGTCAAGTGTCCCGTCAAACCAAAGAAGTGGCTTTCATTTTCGGTCATCATGTGACAGCCAAAGTGGTGGACCGTCAGAAAGTTGACGAACCATCAAGGGGTCCGTCAGACCGAGGTAGAATATCCCATTCTTGGACCCTGAGTGGTGGACGATCTAGTGGACCGTCAGATTTCTAATGGACCGTCACTTTGAGGAAGAATATCCCAGTTTTGGAACTTGAGTGACGGACGACTTGGTGGACCGTTAGTCCCTCTGACGAATCATCACAAACCCCGATCAAAATTTTCTAGATAAATTTTAAAGGAGCATTTTGGTCTTTTCCACATCTTCCCCAGCTCTATAAATATCGGGCCAAGGGCATTTAACTTTATTTTTCTCTCTTCCACCCAAAAATTAGGGTTTCCAAAATCAAAATACACTCTTCCCCTTTCATAAAATTCAAGAGAGATCAAGAAGGATCTAGAGAAATCAAGAACTCCTTTCAAGAGCTTTCAAGAAAAGAAATTCCCAGGTATGTAGATGTTGATTCTTGGGTCCCTTTTGTCCAAGAAGCTCAAGTACCCTTTTTTTTAAACTTAAGGATTTTATACTTTGTGATATTCCATGATTTGTATGAGTTGAAGTTGATGTTACTTGTGTTGTTGAGTTTGGATTTATGATTGTTTGCAAGATTTATGGTCTCTGACCCTAGTATGTGGAATTTATGTGATGTTGTGATGAGCCCTTTTGAAGTTGGTGTCTATGTGAGGTGTTCATGATATTAGGGTGTAGAGATAGTTGAATAAGCAGAGTATACACCCCATAGGTTGGATGAAAGACTGAGGTGAAGCATAGAGGGGCATTATAGTATGTTAAAGGGGAAACCCAAAGTTGTGGGCTAGTCCATGCACACCTAGTGTTTGATAAAATGCCTTAGTGAGCGGAATGAGCCATAGTAATAGTATGGAATCCCTGTGTAGGTGTAGAACCGGACATGTCTAGTGGTTGTCGAAAGACTGTAGTAAGTAAGTTGAGATGAAATAGCGGTAAATTTCCCAAGTGAATGCTCTTTGATTTATTTTAAGTTTTGATACATGCTAAGTGGTTAGAAAGAGAGTAATGACATGATAGTGTGAAGTTTTCCTAAAATCTCATGATATCTAGATATATGTCAAGACCGATATAGGTGTGAAGTACTTGATGCAAGACTTCGTTGAATGGGGTATAATTTAATAACATGTCCTCCTTAAGGTAGTTTGCGACAATGAATCGATATTGATGACCCCCTAACTGTTAGAAGCGATTCTTTGGAATCATGATGGTGAATAGAGGTTTATATTTCCTAAACGATAGATGCGATGTCGTAAGGTTTGCGAGGGGGAAAGTATGTTATGATTCTGAAATGCTTAGGGTGACCCCTTGGTAGTTGTGATGATGAGTAGACATTTGTGAATCCTTGGAGGCTTGAGGTGATGTTCTAATGTTTGTGAAATTGAATATATGGCATGATTTCTGAGTTTCTTATGAATATGCCTGAATGATGGTAATGATGCATGAATGCTTGTAATGCTTGAATGACTGATGATGCTTTACTTCTATGTTATTGAGTCTTGGGGGTATTTAGACTTGAAAATAGAGCTGTTGTCTAGAGCCCATGTCAGTTTCTTGAGAATTCCAACTGAGCCATGATTTTCAGAACTCAGTGAACTATAGAACTCTGTATCTTCAGACAAGTGCGAAGCTTAATAAAGCTCAGTAATCTCAGTTATCTCTGTATCGCTAGTAATCTAGCCTCAGACCTGCACTCAGCCCAGTCCTAATGGAACTTAAGTGATTTAATTCTAATCTCAGAAATGATTCGAATAATCTAATCAAGCTATGTATCGTCAGTCAGATACCGTGATTTGATATTATTTTTGTCAGATATGGAACCAAGTGATCCTAGCGTATTTTAGCTAGATCATTTGATAAACATGATCATATAAATAGATTCAGCTTTATTGTTTTCATTCTAAGGGTTCAGTGAGAGTCTTTCAGTTGGGAGTAGAAACTAGCACCGAGTGAGGAAAGAGATGGCGATTTCTCCTGTCAGAGAGAGAAAGGCCAGAGTCGTTAGTAGAAATCCCTAAACTCTAGAACTACGTAGCCAGCATAGGATACAAGAGTCCTCATCAAAAAAGGCTATCACCGTCAGAGAGGTTGACTATTATATTGCCTCAGGTTGACTTCCTGCGAGGGTTATCCCATCAGAGAGGCTTGACCTAAAAGTGAGTCTTTACCCATGGCACGGTATTGATACCCTTCCAGCTGGGGTTATAGGTTTGACCCCACCTGTGGTAGGTCAGGGCATATCGGTTAAGTAACTACTTTCCACAGTTGCAGTTTCAGTATCAATCTTCAGAAGTCAAGATCGTATGGTACAGTCTTCTATCTCAATAAGTAACTCAGATAGTTTTATTAATTCATGGACCATCCTGTCAGATATTCTTAACCTAATATACAGATGCTTACTATCATATTTAAAGATCTCCCGTCAGATAGGCTTGGTCTCCTTCTCAGAATTTGTTGAGTATTCTTGTTGTCGGATTTGGATATAATCCTATTTTCTTATCATTGATAAAGCTTCCAAAGTTATCGGTTAGTAAAGTTGAATCTGTAATTTGTTGGTTGAAAGCGGTAAGCTCAGAACTCAGTCTGTGACATAAGTATACTCAGATCCTCAGTTATCAGTAGTAGATGAGTCAATAGTTCAGTATCTCAGTGATGGTAGTGAGTTTAGCTCGCAGTAAAGAGGTACCCAAGTTCAAATCTCTAGAGTTGTGATAATTATGAGTATGATTTATGCATTCTTGTATATGTGCTTTCTTTCGTGCAGTATTCTCATGATCATTTAGGTTATACATATTTTGCATGTATGAGCCCTTGCATTTAGCCGTACCTCGTCCACATACTCGGTACATTTTGTGCTGACACATTTGCGCTATTGTGTCTCATTTGACACCATAGGTTTAGAGCCACAGGACCCAGAGTATTAATAGCAGATCAGTCCCAGTCAGCAGCAGTAGCAGTGAGTCCTCTTCTTTCGAGGATGAGTTGAAGTTTTCTATTATTGTAATCAAAATCTTATTTATTTTTAGTTGATGGAGTTAACTGGGGACCTGTCCCATCAACTCCACAGTTTAGTCAGATTAGAGGCTTTTCAGACGGATGTATTGTATAGTATTTAGTTTTATATTTTGAGTATTTATAAATGTGTTGAACCTTATGGCCGGTTTCTGCATTTATTCCAGATATTATGCAGTGTACAGGTACAGATATCAGTAAAGGGTTAGCTTGTGGTCCTTCAGGGTCACAAGCACCGTGTGACATCTCGAGATGGGATCTCGGGGCATTACAGTAACTGTTCCTCATTCTGTACATGGTCCTTCAGCTGTGCACTTCTCTTCTCCTCTTTATTCCTTTTTATCTCAATTCTACATTCTTCTCTCTCATCACCTGAATGCCTACAAAATATGAAAATTAGTGCATTTAATCATAATGTTGTCTCATTTATGTATTTAAATTATAGTAGTGTGCATGAATGTTAAGTGCAAATGAGTGGTAAATTCACCACTCATCATCCTAAATAATCAATTTGTGTCCTACATGGAGTCCTACGTGTATAAAGCCACATAGGATGTGTGTGTCTACTCATTTAAATTTATACAAGTTTAAGTGTCCACTTGTATACATGTAAAATTGGAGGTCATGAGCTAATCAGGCCAAGTTAAGGAGCTTGCTTATGTATTATGACATAATTTTACTTGGTTCCTATATTAAAAATAGATGTTTCATTTTACTTGTGCATTTTAGTTAATCAAAAGAGTTTTGTTACTTTTTCTCTCATATCACCCTTAGGTTTTGTTTGGTGTGAAGGATAAAGTATAACTAATCCCTAGATTAATTTTAGAATGATTTTATCTCATTTTTGATTGGAATAAAATCGTAGGATAACTATTCCGAAATTAGTCATCCCCAAATTATAGTGTTACTTTTACCTTACATTGAGGGTGGGATAGTTACATCCCAAAGATTACTTGTTCTCCAATCAAAAAGCCCTTCGATTTAAATAACTACCTAAAATAATAATAGTCAAGTGTAGAATTTCAAAATATCATTAATAAGATTGGTTTAATAAAACACACATTTAATTAAAACTTTCATGAAAAATACATCAACGACAAAAATCTAATAATATAAAACGGAGGGAGTAAGAGATAAGGGGATTTTTTTAACCATAAAGATGTCACTTGTTTTGATAATATCGAGGTGCCCTTCCATATTTTTATAACAGGGGACCAAGGAAGAAGAAATCAACCAAGAGAACTAAATACCAAGAATGAAATTTCTTGGAAAAAATTAAAAGAAAAAGTCTAAGGCTATATAAGTTGAGATCTCCTTGCATAACCTCGAGTTGTTAAGACTGTAACTTGCTATGACCCAAATAATGAAGCTAACAAAGCAAATTTTAGAAGACAAAAAATCAAATAACAAAATAAATATATATCAAAAGAGATAATAATTTAATATGTTTTAGTTAATGGACATATAGATAGAGCTGAGCAATCCACTATTAAAAAAGAGCACAAAATATTAGGAGAAATATGTGATGACCCTCCATACCATTATGTGACATAGGTTTTGTTGAAATCTTAGGGATTGCACCACACCGTGAGGGACCTGGTCCCTAAAATTTAGTCGGAGGCAACAAATTAGTAAAGCACTAAGGAAGGTAAAACTTTGTTGAAAATAAAGGAACGGACTGACTTAACGTGAAAACTCCCTTACTCCAGGAATAAAAACCACAGCTTTCCCTCATAAGCTCTCACAAATATACTATAATCAATATCTTGATTACAGACTCGATTTTGAACCTAACTCTAGGTTCCTTCTGCTTGTAATATGTAACGACCTAAAAATTTGATGAAATATGTGAAATTTATGACTTTGTAGGATTTGACTATTTTACCCTCCCCATAGCTGTATTATGGTATTTTTGGGGTGTGAGAGTGATTGACATGATTTTTGATGCATTTTGGTATTATTTATACAATATTGTATTTTTGATGGCTTCGAGAGCCTTATTTTGGACTTATATGAATATCTTTTAATCCTTGCGATGGATGGTCAAATGGAATGCTTCAGTAACTTCGAAATATCGATTTAGGCTAGGTAGACCTTTGGTTCGGGTCCCGGTGCACTTGAACTCATTTCGACCTATTGATTAGAGAGTTAAAAAATTGAAAATACGGGTGTGGGACCCATATTTAATCGAAACGACCTCGGATGGAAAATTCAACTTTGATAGCAGATCCAGAATGTCTATCTTAGGGTTTTAGCATATTTGGTATGATTTTACGTCTTTTAAATCTCATTTTGACCCTTGGTTTGGAAAATTATGATTTCGGTTTTCGAGGATCAATTTTGTGAAAATGATATTTTTTTGAAAATTTGATATCTTCATCGCATTTGAAACATTGAATTTAGTGTGATTACATGTTCATTTACATATATCAGATTCTGAACGAAATCCGAGCACCCCATTGAAGTCCATTTTTTTTGGACTTAAAAAAGTTGTGCAAATTTTTCTGCATTAAACCAGTTTTTTTAACTCTTTTTCGGCCTATTTAGTCCATTCTTTCACCTTGGCTCATGATAGTTAAATCCTAAAATAGTTTGGAGCTTAAATGTGGAGCTTGTGGGAGCTTGGAAGTTAGATTAACACCTATTTCTTGATTATATTACGGATTTAAGGTAAGAATTCATCCTTATCTAAGTAATTTCTTGATTAATTTATCAAAATCCCCCAAATCTTAAGGCTTTATTTTAAAATTCAATTTCACTTGACACATGTTTTTATCTTATAATTAATAATTTTTCATTAAATTAAACGTTAAAACAACTCTGATTCTTGATTTAAACCCAGTTTTCAAAGATTTTATCCGGTAAAGCTCAAAAATGGATTTTCTTCAATTTGAACCTCATTTTTTACTCGATTTGACTTGAGTTTTAAGTTGTAGATTCCTAAAAATATGAGGAACATTTTTCTGAAGTAAATTTCTGATTTTGTCCTTTTTGTTTGGAAACTCATTTCGGGGTTCCGTTTTGACCCCGTACCTCATTATTTTTTTGATGTGTAGATTTCATATTTTTTTAGTTGAGTTCGGGATCATTCGTGAAAAGTAAGGTCATGGGTGCAAAGTGTAACGGATCGGTTTCAGATTTTGAGGTATGTTATGACTGAACTCTTTTAGACTGGGCTGGGTAGTAAATGATGGTACCAAATAAATGTTAAGGGTAAGAACTAATTATAAAAAATGACTATCTATGTTCTGTGCCCGTGGGGGGATTATTTGTGATGAATTATTAAAATTGATACATAATGTGATATATGTGACTGTTTGGGGTCCTATATGGTGTTGATAACTGTAAGACCCGGCAAAGTTCCCTTGTAGTTTGAGCCTTAGAACGTGTTAAGCGAAGTGTAATTCTGGCCCTAAAATATTGTGAAGAGACTTCCCAAGAGATTGTTATTTAAATCATATAGAATTTTCTTAAATTTGACTTCTTGTCATGTAGAGAATTGAATTGCCTTTCCAATGATATCAATTTCGTCCAAATCCAATATCGGGGTGAGACGTTATGACCGTTTTACTGAGAGTTGTTAGAACCGCCTAGGTGCGATGGACGATCCGATGGACCATCAAATTTGTGATGAACTGTCGTAACCAAGGCAGTAACTCCCTTTCCTGGCCCAAGTGCGATGGCCAGGACAACGGACCATCAAGGTTGTGACAGACCATCATTGAGACCGTCGCCATTGAGGTCGTGTGGTCTCATCCTGGCTAACGTGCAACGGATGATCCGATGGACGATCCGATGGACCGTCAAGACTACGACAGACCGCCGCTTTGACCATTACACCAAGGAAGTGTTTTTTTTTTTTTTACCAACGTACGAAAGACTATCTGACGAACCATCAGACTAGCGATGGACCGTCGCTTCGACCGTCGCAGCCCCCGTTCAGTATTATTAACTCATTTTTAAAGGAGATTTTTATTCTTTTCCATTCTTTTATCAACTAGATATATTCCAAGTGAAGCAAATGGCTTCATTCATCATCCAAAACATAAGAGAGCTAGGGTTTCTCCCTCAAGATCAAATCTAAAACTCTTCTCCAAGAAATCTAAGAACTCACCATAGATTCTACAAATTGAGTTGAGATTTAAGTTCCCCAAGTTCAAGGGTTGAAATAACCCTCTCTCAAGAGTAAGAATAAGAATTTGAAGCAAGCCTGTTCATCCAATTTCATAATCTAAGGTATGTGAGATTTTGAACAAGGGTAATCCTTTCACCCTTGTGACCAAAGGGTTATTTAAACTACAATTTTCTACAATTTATGAGATTTTACATTAAATTGAATTATGGTTTTTGACCCATTGTTATTGGTTGCAAGCTTTTGATGTTTCACATGAATTGAGAGTCTAATGGCATGATTTTTACATGTTTTCTTGAGAAATTACAGTTGGGTCTATACCCTATGATTTTAATCCTTGAGAAGTTAATAGTTGAAATATTTGAGATATTGAAGTATATGAGTATGTTGAGATTATGAGCTAACTTGCTGTAAATTCCAGATTTCTATATGATTTATGAATCTATATGCTATCTAATATGCATTTTTGAGAAATAAAGATGTTTTACTCTCCATGAGATATATGCATAAGTTTAAAGTATTGTTTAAAGCTTCCTTCATCCTATGAGTAATGAAAATAAGAGAAGTTTATAGATTTTTAAGCTAAAGTATAATGACTCACGAGATTTGTGTTACATGCTTCATCAAACATGATTTATAAGCTTTACATTTTAGACTTATTCAAGCCATGTGAGTTATTCCTATTTGCATGCATGGTTTGATTAAAGAGTATTGATATTGTTTTATGTAAATGCATACACCCCTATATACTCAGTACATTCCCAAGTGCTGATCCACATATATGTCTATGTGCTACATTATCTTATAATGTAGGTTCAGGGGCTCAGTCCCAGCCTCGTCATTGATTCTCGAGTACCTTTGACTATATTTCTCCAGTGGTGAGTCCTCATGGTTTGAGGGCCTATCTTTAGATATTTTAGTATTTGAGTGGTTATGTTATTACTTTCAGTTCAGTTTGAGTCAATTGGGGGCTTGTCCCAATGGCTCTCTAGTTCATGGAGTAGTAGAGGCTTTGTCAGACTAGTTATTAGTCTATGGTTGTATTGAGATTTCTAGTATTGTGGTCGTTTGGACCGAGTATTACCTTTGTATTTTCTTTGATTTGATATGACAGTGCTAGTGTTTTGTATATTTCTTCTTGAATGAGTTATTATGAGAAGTGATAGGCTTAAATGGTTATCTTGGGGCTACTTATAGCCCTAAGCACTGTGTGACGTCCTGGGAGGTGATTTTGGGTCGTTACAATAGCCTTAAATACATGTGAAGAATTGTATTATATTTTTAAAATTCCTAATGTTGTTTTATTAGTATATTGTGATATATCCATACTTATTGGTATATAAGACATGTAGAAATTTAAGGATGAAATGAAAGTAATGAGTGGATATTGACTCACGTGGTTGTGGAATTTTAATATTGTGGTTGGTTATGGAAATACATCATGTGGATTGGGTGTGAAAATACATCACGTGGATTGGTTGTGGAAATATTTAAGTTGATGTTTATGAACATTGCATCGTTATTCTCATGTCATCATATGCATCATTTTGCTTGTTCATTATACTTCTTTATATATACTTATTGTCAAGTATTTGTACTTGATTTATGTTTTATGTTATGTATGTGCTTTGAAAATACTGAAAACATTAGAATACTGGATATTGGTATCGAATAAAGAATTTTATGGACCATTTCTGAAGGATTATACTGGAGAAGAGTTGCGGTTATTGGTGATCTTGAGGCTGTGTGACAAACTTAAGGCTGTGTAACAAACTTGAGGTTATGTGCCAAACTTGAGGCTATGTGCCAAACTTAAGACTGTGTGCCAAACTTAAGACTGTGTGCCAAACTTGAGGCTGTGTACTAATACCATTCATTATCATCATCATCATCATATACATTGCACCCGCTTTATTGTGTTTATGTTGTGTTTGAATTACCATATTGACTTGTCATCTACCTATTTGTTCTATATCTTGACTTGTTAACTACTAATTGTTTTATCTTTCTTGGATTGTACTTGATGATCTTGATTATACGTGTCCCTCTTTTGTTCTACCTGTATGCAATGTTGTGTATATTTGTATCCCTAGTTTTTTGTTGTATTATATATGGATATTATAAAACTATTAGTGCAAGCGGTGTGGGCTACCGTTGTGGGACATTTTTGGATTGTAGGTGACATGCCCTTAGTGTATATTTTGTATGCTTTATTTACTACTTTGCTTGGTAGGCCTATGATACCTACTGAATACAAGTGGACTATACTCATTCCTACTAATACCTTTCGGTGCAGGTCCTAGCTTGAGTGTGCCTCAGCTTGTTTGACTCGGGCGATTGTTAGAGCTTTCAAGGTAGAGGTTGGACATTCATGTGTCCGAAGTTCAACTCTATCTTTCTATAGTAGTTATGTCTTTATTAGTATTCAGAGATATATATTATTTCTTTGTGGTTATTTTTCTGATGTATTTGACTCTTGTATTGTATTAGTAGTTCTTACGCTATTGACACCTGGTTTTGGGAATAATTGGTATTTTGGATATGTTCTTTTGCATTGTTATGATTACTTATATGGTTCGGCTTCATTCTAGAAGCCTTACCTTAGGATATTTTATTATTTTTTTCCTCTTTTGTATCAGTTTTGATGATAGGCTTACTTGTCAAGGTACGTCGCGACAAGTGCCATCATGACCCTTGTTTTGGGGTCGTGACATAATAACTCTACTACAAGCCTAACTTGACAACTCTACGAAGACTCTCTTAAAACTAATTAACTCTAACCAATATCAAGATTAGGTACCTCTACCTAACACTCTCGAGGAAAGAAAAGCATTACTCTTATAAAATGAGTAATTCACTTACAAACTATGATTAAACTCAAGAACATTTTCACTATCAGTACACAAGGACTAAGAACTTAAGCTAAAATTGATTTTTTGCCTTTTTCTCCCATCACTTTTTTGAATTTACCAAAACTGCTTGATAGAGAAACATCTTTTTCCTTTTAGAGATGAGTGATGATTAGGGTTAAAATGCAACTGGACCAGGTGTGCTAAATAGTACAATCAGCACCTGCTCAGTTTGTTACACTAGATGACAAAATAGTGCAGGCGCGTGCCAGCTGTGCTCGAGATTGAAGATCCAGGGACCTGGTCCCTTGTTGTAAGTTGCTCATCATCAAAACAAGATATAGAAATTTTCCTCTTTTTGATGATAACAAACTAAGCACAAAGCTTTTGAGCATCTGCATTCATTCATCACATTTAATTAGAGTGATTACCACTACTGAAGATGATTGTTCCCCCTATCATTTAATCATCATGCTTCCATCATCATGCAACATATGAACTTAGTCCCTTGTTGTCAATTGATATCAAAATTTACCTCCACCTTTCATGATGAACCATAATTTCTTCCCACTTTTAATATGCCATAATGTATTACCAATCATCTCATCAGTGCATGCATTCACCCCTCTTCTCCTTCCTGGAACCCAGTCCCTACCACATAAATATCAGTATTCCCCCTTTTAGCATCATTGAAAATTGAAACAGTAAATCAAGAGTAAAGATAAGCATAGGTAGCTAACTCATGGCCATTGGGGCAACACTACATGAAAAATAATTTTTAAAATAAAGAAGAAGCAGATTAAAAGCATACAAACAAGAACTCATTCCTATATAATTGATTAGGTATCATTGCAGTGCAAGATTTACAATTTTTGATCCATAGAAAAAGCCACAGAATTTGAAAAAAATTTAAGAAGGTGAGGGACTTGATGAGAAGGTTTGGAAAAGTAAGTCCATCTTATGACAGTGAAACAACTCTTAGGTTAGAATCCTAATATCTGTGCTCAAGCTCAAAACCTCATTAGTTAGAGTTGTAACTTTCTTCTTGAGTTCATCATTCAAACTCCTAAGCTCCACGAAGATACTTGAGCCCTCATTAGACAGTTGTTGAACTTGCATTTGTAATTTCCTAATTTCGGAATCTTTAGTAATTGCCTCTTGCTTCAATATTTCAAATCTCTTGTTTAGTTCTTCTGTTTCTGATTTCCTTTCAACACACTTAGTGTTGATTAGGGTTTTCAATCAGCATAATTCCTTCTCAGTTGGATTTCAAAATTTCACTCTAGAGATTTTTGTTTAAGTTTGTTTTCTTGGTTCACCATCAATACACATTAGACTGCTAAAGGGGTCATGTATTTTCAAGGATGAATCTTTAGTAGAAAGTTGAATAAAGAAAGAGTTTGGTTTAAAATATTTAAGATAGCTGAGATGAGTAGGATCTTTCAGAAATAGGAAGAGTGTTAGAATGGATGACTTTAAAAAAGAGAATAGCCTTTTTAAGGTCTTTTTCTTCTGAAATAGCCTCATGAGAATGTTCCTTGTCCTTAGAGGTCTCATTTACTTTAATTTTATCCGAGGAAGTGATTGCTGAGACAGGATCACTCAACAGTTGTCTTGATAAGGATGAGAGAGATAAATCAGGCTTGGAGCTTTGAGAAAAGGTTGGATAATGACTTTTATTTTTCAAGAAAGTGAGACACAATTTTATATAAGAGGATCTTGAGAGATCAATACTCACAAAGATGAGCTTTTTGAAGAGGATAAGTTTGATTTAACCTTTAGAATGACTCATCTTTACGTTTTTGGATAATATAAATTTAGAAAGAGAGAGAGAGAGAAGACATGGGTTTTTCTAACAGAACAAACAGAGCAAAATACTTACATTCAAGACACTAACCTAAGAGTTGGGATCAGGTCCCTCTCTTTCTATGAGTGAATTCTTAATTTTATGCATACCTCATTTGTTTTCTTCCAAAGTTGCTCCCATGGGTGTATACCTACAAGGGTATGATACTGATTTAGACAAATAAATATATATTTTACCAAGGATACCTATCTCCTAATCATAGACAATTTTTATGGAGAAACATTGATTCATATGGTAGGTCAGGTCATTTTGATTAGTCCTAGCTTCAACTTGTTCTTCACAAATTGTTCCTTGTGAAGTTTGATAATGCTCAACTTACACGTCTATTAGAGTACAAGGCAGTCGTTGTCAATATAATTACCCAATAAGAGTCGGGATCAAATCCACGAGGAACAATGTGAGGGGCGATTGAGTAGGTTCAAAATAAAAGTTACTTGCTATGTTCAAACCTATGGTACAAGATAGTTTGGGGTTTTTCAATATTATTGACTGTGAAAGCAATATTTGGGCTTCAAAGAGACTAATTTAGGGCTAAAATCAATTAGAGGGTAATCAATTAGGAATGGATCTTGGGGTTATGCTTTCCTAGGGGTAAGTTATGCATGGATTTGTGAAGATTCAATGCAAATTTCAATTGTTGATGATGTGGTAGGCTAGATTGAAAGTCCTTGAGGTAAGTTTTTCAATAAAAACTCAAAGATATCACTCATTGACTCTTTCGAGTACCTAATGAGTGTGTTAATTAAAGCCACCCAATACATTGATTGGGTATCCCTATTTCTAGGATGATACACATGGTATAGTCAACCTTAATCACCCTTATGTCTAAGATAGTGAAAATTTACAAACTATGGCCATAGTTGTCTACTATTGCCTTGGTTCCAACATCTTTTTTTCAAGGATGATATGGGTTCAAAAAGTTCATCCAAACCCCTCTTTTGAGAATGGTTTGAGCTTTCAAGATTTTGGGTTTTTCACCCACCAAACCCATTTGGGTATTTAGGGCTCTCACCCATAAATCTGAACTAGTCAACCCAAGCAATAGTAGAATCCATTATCAACAAACTATAATCTACACAAACACATCATGACCCACATGTAATTGCACCCTCTTCTAACATAATCCCAAGAGGTAGATCTAGCACATCACAAGGATAGTGAAATTAAACATACCAAGATGTCTATCAAAGTTATGCATAATAAAAATAAAGAGAGGGCAAACCACACTTTAGATTTAAATGAATCTTCTATAGGCGAAGCTAAATCTACACTTTGAAGTTGCTCTAATCACCTTTTTCCTCAAATTAGTAGTAATTTAAGCTCCAAGCTCCAAGCTCCAAGATCTAAGCTTTAAGAAATTACAAAAACCCTAAACTAAGGATGAAAGGTAGGGTTCTAGAATGATGGATCTAGAATGAAGGGGTTTTGAGCCTTAAATGGGATTTGGGGTCGGCTGTTCAGAATGATGTATCTTTCCTTGGGCTATTTTCCACCCTCATGCAATCACGAAAGATTGGTTGTGATCGAACTCACCGTGATCATAGATCGCAGTTGGCTAACAAGCTTGACTCAGCGTGATCACGAGCTAACATCCGCAATTGTGATAACTGAGGGCTGAATCTTGATCTTGCATCAGCTTGTCCATATCTTGCACTTCAATTCCCCTTTTGATCCTTTTCAGCTCAAGTTTGATTCTTTTCTTCTCAGCATTTGTACACCTGAAAATATGAGAATTAGTACATTTAACCCCAAATATGTCTCACTTTTACATTCAAATCACAGTAGTATGCATGAATATTTACTGCAAATGAGTGGTAAATTCACCCCTCATCAATATCCCAACTTAAACCCTTGCTTTTCCTCATGCAACACTACCTCTAACCATGAAAAAATGCACATTTATGCCTAATTAGATGACCTAATGATCATAATGACTGTAAACTTAGTTACTACCACAAGTAGCTCTTTAAACATGGGTAAAGCTATTCTCCCGACACCCCTCAACATAAAATAAATAATTAAGAATGGAAAGGACTTCAAAGGGTAACCAAGAAACAACAACCAATGCTCTAGAAGTGACTCACTTTTGACCAAAACTAAGATATACTCCATTTTCCACTCGGAAGTTGACAAAATCACCCACCTCAGTTTTTTCACATGCATCCCCACAAGAAAGAAAATTCCACACACCAAGCTATCACATATGCAATATGGAATTTAAGTGCAAAAACTCTCTCCCTCACAAAGGAATTCTCTATGTTAACAAGTTTCATACCATAGGCTTGCCCCTATTTTCAATTTCCACTCTAAAGAAAGTAAATGGTTGGAGATCTCAAAGGACTTTTTAAGCTTGCAACGTATGTTCGGGTTAGGGTAGGATATCATTTGGGACAAAACGGCTACACCCTTCCTTGAGCGTCTACATCATACTATTTAATCCATCTTTTTAACTATGGGCCACTCCTCTCTATTTTCTCTCTTTTATATATGCCTACTTTTTGCTTCCATTGTTCACCCATTTTATTCTATTTCTATATCTTGCAATTTTCATGCAATTCTTTTCTTTGTTGAACCCTTGCTTTTCTAGTCATTTTTTTCAATGCTTAGGCACTTAGGCATTTTAGTAACAACTTCATGGCCCCATACTTACTTCCATCAATCTTGTCACCCCCAACAGAGGCTTTTAGCCTCAAGTTGCATTTTTAAGTTCAAGGAGGGTATGATTTAAAAGAGGGATAAAAAGAATGGTTCACGACTTGTAATATGTTTTCCAAAGAAAGGTTCAAAGGATCAAAATGCGTAGCTAGGGCTTACATTATGCATGGGTAGACTTTTTTATGCTAAGTAGGAATCCAATGTCATAAAGATGGCCTAAGATCATTTTTCCAACTAAATACAATCAAAATTAGCTTTGAAAGACTAATGAGGTAAGTTCTAGATGTCATGATTTATACATGAGATTTAGACAAATTAGCTCACTACACATGGCATACAAATTTGCCAAGAAGGCTCAATTGCCCCTCCGATTAGAGACAAAAAAGGAGTATCTATCAATATAAATAAGTCAAAATTTATGGAGTCACAAAAAGAGTTTGTTACAAGGTTGCTCACGTCCATGCCCTTAATTTTTTTGAAAAGTTTTGGATGGTGGGGGTTGTTTGTTTTGCATTTGTACCATGCTCAATTTGCTAACTCATGGCTATAACCAAAGCCTTAGCCTCACATATTGGCTTAATATGGGCAAACCAACCATATGGTTACTCAAACTTTGCCAATGGTTTGAGTGTAACCCAAAATTTCCAATTCTACAGGTACTCAAACTTCCCTTGCATTTATGACCTTGATGCCACAGGTACTCAGAATCCCCCTGCATCTATAACTCAAAACCCAAACATAGTTCTTTCCCTTTAAGAATGTCGTCACTTAGTCTATCATAGGGAAAATATCACCCACATCATTATTAAAAGAAATGGAAAACTAAAAATAAAAACAAAAAACTCACAAAATTTCTATGCTTCGTGCGTACTAAGTTAAAGTATTTCAAACCAATGAATACACACAAGGGTAGGGCCATACCATTCTTTATTTTCTTTTCTTTTTTTACTATTTTTTTTGCTTCCATAGTTCACCACTTTTGTCTTATTTCCCTTTCTTAAAACTTTCGTGTAATTCATTTCTTTGATGGACTCATTCCATTTCTATTCATTTATTTTCACGGTTTAGGCACATAAGGCATTTCACTAACAACTTAGCAGCCTCAAACTTTCTTCCTTCAACCTTTACCACCCCTTACTTATTATTTTATCCTCAAGTTACATTTTCAAGTTCAAGGAGGGTTTGTTTAAAGAGAGGGACAAAAAATGGGTCATGGTTTGTAATGAGTTTGCCAACAAAAGGTCCCAAGGCTCAAAATGGGTACTAGGGATTATAATCATGAATGTGTAGGCTTTTAAGCCTAGAGAGGGTTCAAAAATCACAAATATGGTCTAAGATTATTTCTCCAACCACTTACAATCAAAATTAGTTTTGAAAGACTACTGGGGTATGTTCTAGATAACACAGGTACACAAAAGATGAATGCTAATGGCTCACAACACATGGCATGCAAAATTCATGAAGGATTTCAAATGTCCCTCTCTATAGAGACAAAATTGGAGTATTTATCAATACTTACAAGTCAAAAATTTATGGATCCACCTAAAGAGAGAAATATTTGTCACAATATTGCTTACGTCCATGCTCTTGATTTGGATGGAGGGGGTTGGGCATTTTTCATTAGCACCATGCATAACTTGCTACCTATGGCTACCACCAAAACCTTCATCTTACAATTCAGTTCTAATTGGGCAAACCATATGGCTACTTAGACTTCACAATGGCGACCCCAGATTTACTAATTGCAATGCTACAGGTACTCAGACTTCCCTTGCATTCTTGAGTCGTTACTCAATCTATTATAGGTCAAGGTTCATTCATAGCTAAGAGATCCCACGTAGCCTCACTACACCCCCAACTCAAAGGCCTAAAGTTCCCTCATTGAAGTAAATTTCAAAGTTGAAAAGCAAAAGAGATGAGAAAGGATCTCATGGGCAGTAGGCATTATAGGAGTCTGATGCCAAAATCGTGGCAACAGGTCTGTGATCGTGCTGATGTAATCATAATATGATGACTATGATCGTGGTAACTGAGACTAAAATCCCCTATTTTTTCTTTGCATTTCATTTCCTGCACAACTATTAGTTTTCCAGCTCTGTTTTCCCCTATTTTTCTATACACTATTAATGTTAAAAGACCTACAAAGCATCAAAACAAACAAAAAATAAGTTAAAAATGGTTTGAATCCTAGCAAGAGCCTACGTTAACGTCACGACATGGCTCTATCCTTTCACCATATATCATCTTTGAAGTTAATGCACTCCACCTTGGCTGCCACAGAGATTTTCTCACTGTAGTGCTTCACCTTTGACCGTTGACTATGAATTTCTTCCCTTCATTATCTTCTAAATAGACTGCACCACTTGAGTAGAATTTAGAAATCACAAATGGTCCCAACCATTTTGAGTGGATCTCCCCCGCGATGAGTTTCAAGCAGGAGTTGTAGAGAAGTACATGCTCTCCCTCATGGAATTCTCACCGCAATATTCTAACATCATGCCATTTTTTTATTTTCTCCTTATACAATGCTGCACTCTCATAAGCCTTTAGTCGGAACTCTTTTATCTCATGGATTTGTGTCACCCGTGCCTCAAATGCTTCTCCCCATTTCATGTTTAATCTCTTCAAAGCCCACAAAACCTTATGCTCAAGCTCAATGGGTAAATGGCTTGCCTTACCAAACACCAATTGATAGGGAGACATATATATTGGGGTTTTGTAGGACGTTCTATTGGCCCAAAGTACTTCATTAAGTTTCCTTGCCCAATTTGTGCGGCCTACATTTACCATCTTTTTGAGTATGGCTTTGATTTCTCGATTCAACACCTCCATTTGACCACTTATTTAGGGGTTGATATCATAATTACCCAACAAGAGTCGGGGTTAAATCCATGAGGAATAATATGAGTTGTGATTGAGTAGGTTCGAAATAAAAGTCACTTGGTATGTTCAAACCTGTGGTATAAGATAGTTTGGGGGTTTTCAATCTTGTCGAGTGTGAAAGCAATTCTTAGGCTTCAAAGGGACTAATTTAAGGATAAAATAAATTAGAAAGTAATTGATTATGAATTAATCTTGGGGTTATGCTTTCCTAGGGGCAAGTTATGCATGGATTCATGAAGATTCAGTGCAAATTTCAATTATTGATGATGTGGTAGGCTAGATTGAAAGTCCTAGATGTAAGTTTTTCAACAAAACCTTAAAGATATCACTTATTAACTCTTTCGAGTACCTAACGATGTGTCACTTAAAGCCACCAGATACCTCAGTTTGTCCATCTCTTCACTTTAGTTCCCTTTTTGATCCTTTTTTGCTTATGTTTTCTTCTTTTCTTCTCAACACTTGTACACCAGAAATATATGGGAATTAGTACATTTAACTCCAAATATGTATCACTTTTAAATTAAAATAATAGTAATATGCATGAATATTTATTGCAAATGAGTTGTACATTCACCCCTCATCACTACCCAAACTTAAATCCTTGCTTGTCCTTAAGCAACACTACCTATAACCATAAGACAATGCACATTTATGCCCAATTAGATGACCCAATGATCATAATGACTGCAAGCTTAGTTACTACCACAAGTAGCTCTTCAAACATGGGTAAAGCTATTATCCCGACACCACTCAACATAAAAGCAATAATTAAGGATGGAAAGGACTTCAAAGAGTAACCAAGCAACAAAAACCAACACTCCAGAAGTGACTCACGTTTGATCATAACTAAGCTATACTCTACTTGCCTCAGTACTCAAAAGGTGAAAAAATCGCCCACCTCAACTTGTTCACATGCCTCCTTATAAAAAAGAAAATTCCACACACAGAGCTACCACATATGCAACATGGAATTTAAGTGCAAAAACTCTCTCCCTCACAAAAAAACTCTCTATGTTAACAAGTTTTACCATAGGCTTTCCCCTATTCTCAATCGCTACTATAAAGAAAATAAATGGTTGGAGATCTGAAGAACTTTTGAAGCTTGTATCGTAGGTTCGGGTTAGGGTAGGATATCATTTGGGACAACACGATTACACCCTCTCTTGAACGTCTACATCATACTATTTAATCCATCTTTTTGACTATGGAACACTCCTCCTTGTTTTCTCTATTTTTATATATGCCTACTTTTTGCCTCTATTGTTCACCCATTTTATTCTATTTTTATATCTTGCAATTTTCATGCAATTCTTTCCTTGGTTGAACCCTTGTTTTTTTAGTCATTTGTTTTCAATGCTTAGGCACTTAGGAATTTCACTAACAACTTCTTGGCTCCATACTTACTTCGATCAATCTTCCTACCCCCAACTTAGGCTTTTAGCCTCAAGTTGTGTTTTCAAGTTCAAGGAGGGTATGGTTTAAAAGAGGGATAAAATGAATGGTTCACAACTTGTAATGTGTTTGCCAAAGAATGGTTCAAAGGCTTAAAATGGGTAAATAGGGCTTACATTTATGCATGGGTAGGCTTTTATATGCTTAGTGGGCTTCCAATGTCACAAAGATGGTTAAAACCTTAAGGAAGGTAAAACTTTGCTGAAAATAAAGAAACACACTGAATTAACGTGGAAACCCCCTTACTCAAGGAAGGAAAAACCATGGATTGTCCTCACAAGATCTCACAAATACACTATAATAAATCTATTTATTACAAAATCAATTTTGAACCTAACTCTAGGTTCCTCCTGCTTGTAATAACTCTACTACAAGCCTAACTTGACAACTCTATTAAGAATCTCTTAACACTGATTAACTCTAATCAGTATCAAGCTTAGGTAACTCTACCTAAGCACTCTGAAGGAAAGAAAAGCATTACTCTTATAGAATGAGTAATTCAATTGCAAACCATGATTAAACTCAAGAACGTTTTCACTATCAGTACACAAAGACTAAGAACTTAATCTAAAATTAAGTTTTTGCCTTTTTCTCTCTTCACTCTTTTGAATTTGCAAAAACTTCTTGAAAGAGAAGAACCCTTTTCCTTTTATAGTTGGGTGATGATTAGTGTTGAAATGCAATTGGACCAGGTGTCCAAAATAGTACAAAAAGCACCTGCGCAGTTTGTTACACCAGATAACAAAACATTACAGGTGCATGCCAGTTGTACTTTAGCATGAAAATCCAGGGACCTGGTCCCTTGTTTTAAGTTGCTCATCATTAAAATAAGACATAGCAGGCACCACATAGAACAAAGTTATTCTTATGAGAGGCTTACATAAGAAAGACTTAAGGTTTTGTCCGAGGTTATGTCAAGAGAAAGGCTTATATCCCAGGAACCATCTGCCACATAAGAGAGAAAGAATGAAGTGGAGGTCCTACTAAGGATGTCTCACTTGAAAAGGAGTAGGTTATGAAGGTTAATACATGGATAAACTTTGTCGATATGTTCTACCATTGTTTAGGGAAAGTAGAGGGAACCCTTAATATTTTTGAGGGGCATACTTTTGAAGAGATCAAGAGCATAAAAAATGACTTGGAGGGGTATACACAGGCTGAGATAATGTAAAAGAGAACCATCACTACTTTAGAGTGCGTACTCATGGAAGTATTGAGAACTATCAACACCATAAAGACAAATATAGAGGCACTTGAGAAGCCCACATAGGTGCCACATGAAACAAAGTTATATATATAAGAGACATATATAAGAAAGTTTTTAGGTTGTGTCTGAGGTAGTATCAAGCGAAAGGCTTATATCCAAGAAACCAACTACCATAGAAAAGGGGAAGGATGAAGTGGAGGTCCTGCCTGAGGATATCTTACTTGGTAATGAGTAAGTTATGAAGGTTAATACTAGGATAGAAGTCGTCGATATCTTTGGCCAACATTTATGGAAAGTATAGGATGCCCTTAATGTTCTTGAGGGGCACACTTCTTAAGAGATCAAAAGCATCCAAAAAAGCTTGGAGGGGCATACGTAGGTCAAGATAATGCTAAGGAAAACTATCACTACCTTAGAGTGCAGACTTATGAAAGCATTGAGAACTATCGATACTATGAAGGGGCACTTGAGAAGTAGGTCAATGACAATGCAACCGAAGAAACCAGGAATATTGATAGGAAAAGGAAAACTAAGATCGAGGATCTCAATCTACCAGTGTTAAAAGGGGCTCATGATGCACAAGATATAAAGAACTTTCTTTGGCACTTGGAGAACTATTTAAGCATAGAAAAGTAAGGGATAAGAAGACAAGATCAACATTATTGTGTTGTATATATCAGAAACTATCATATTATGGTGGAGAAGAAAAATGGCTAATGCTGATAGAGGTTGGTGCACAATTAGCATGTGGAATCAGTTCAAGGCCAATTTCAAGCATGGATTTTTCTCAAATAATGTCTTGTTTGAGGAGAAACACTAACTTAGGGAGTTAAAGAAGTCTAGGAGCATACATGACTATGTCAAGGAGTTTACCACCCTTATTCTCCAAATCCTCAGCCTCACCATTAATGACTTATTGTTCACTTTATGAATGGGTTACAAAATTAATCCAAGCAAGAGTTAAAATATCAATGAGTCACTGATGTAGACAAGGACATAATGGAGGTAGAATCTTTAGTGAATTTTAAGAATAAGAAGTATGATAAAGGAAATGGCATAAGCTAGAGGATGGCATTGCTAAAGATGGGCGTGAATATGGTGAAGGCAAGGACGTACGTCAACAATACTACAAGTTTCAAGATATCTATAAGTTTGATAGAAAGAAGTCAATTGATCATCAAAGCTACGTAAAATAGAATAGGTCGATAAGATAGATATTATATATGCAGTGGGCCACATTGCTTCAAGAATTATTCTATCTTAAAGAGTCCCAGCATTATGGTGCGTGAGTAGAAGGGGAAGACGAAAGGAAAGAGTTTGGCCACAACTTAATTGAGTGTAACTAGACTATGTGGAATCATTATAAAGTTATATAGACAATCTAACAAGAATAGAAATCAGTATGTAGATATTACCATTAATAGTAAGCCCACTAGTTTACTAATGGACTCTAGAGGAACTCATAATTTTATGATCGAGGACGCAACTAAGAGACTATAGTATAAGTTCGCTCCAACTAACTTACGTGTCAATACCATGAATGTAAAGCCTCAAAATGCCCATGGTGTTGCAATGAAATTGGTAAATTGAAGAAGTATGAAAAACTTTACAACTATAATGTAACGATGGATATATTTAATGTTATATTAGGAAAAAAGTTCTTCATACACTGTTATACATTAATCGATCTTTGCCTCTAATATCTCTTGACATGAAATAAGAGGGAGATTTCATGGTACCTACAGTGACTATGTTACATGGACATTGTTAAGCTCAACTTTCAGCTATGGAGTTTGTAAAGGTGCTTAAGAATGAGGCAACAATGTTCATGGAAAGCATTACAAGCTTTTAGGAAAATAAGAAAAAAAAGTCATTTTTATGTCCACGTTCATTGAAAGGGATAATCACAGGAGGAAGCTAAATAAAAAGGATATGAAGACTTCTGGCAATTCAAAAATAAGATCAAGGGGTTTATACTAAAGCAATGCACTGCGATCGTTGCAACATTGTATGGGGGAGAGTGTGATGACATGCCATGTCATCATGTTACGTAGCCGTCACTTGAAAGAAAATTTTCCATGTGCAAGGCTTAGATAGAATGATTCTAGCATAAACATGTAAGATTTTAAAGAAATATGGAGGATTCTCTTGGATAAATCTAGAATGTCATGGATTTGCATAGAAGGAACATGGAATATTCTAGGCATGTGGAGAGTTTTAGAGAAGGAAGGGGCCTAAGTATAAATATATAGAAAATTGTTTAACAATTATTGTTTAAACTTATCCCCTAAAAGAGTAGTATAAATATAGAGACACTCATTTTAAATAATTAAGCAAATATCCAAGTTCTCTCCAATATGAAGTTTTTTAATAATTTTTTTGTGTTCTATCATTTTCTTAGTGATTTCTAGTGCCTTAAGCTGACTTAGAATGGTACAATCGTGAGAAAATGGTGCAAGAACTTGAGCTAATTTCAAGTGCCGCACGTGTACATAATTGAAGAGCAAGGACGTCACAAATAACCTTATAATTATTTTTTTTTTTCAAAATAAAAAAGAAGGTTTATACAAGTGATAAATTAACACTTGTATCTCACAAATTCTTTGTCTTAAAAAAGACTTTCATAGCTCTTACAATAAAATTATGAAGGGTACCAAGTGAGAATAAAGGAGTCTTATTTTATAAAATTCCAAAACATTGTACTCAAAATAAAAAATTTGGCCAAATATAAAAATTTATATTTTCCTTTTAAAAAAAAGAATACCACAATTATTGTAAAAGATCAAAACAAACACCTAATACAACTTAGGACCCGTTTGGCTATAAAAAAATCAAGTAATTTTTGAAAAAAACTTGGTAAAAACTGTTTAGCCATGCAATTTGTCATTTTTTTTGCAAGAATTCTTGACAAGAATCTCAAGTTCCCAAAAACTAGAATTTTTAAGTTTTTAGGACAAATTCTACCTTTTGGATATTTTTAAAACTTTAAAATATACCCAAAATTTTTATATTTTATAAAAATATCCCACTATTTATTAATCTCATCTTTTTGTGGTTTGATATCATAGATACTCCTTTTAACGTATGAAACCAAGTATGATCTTAACATTGTCTATTCCAAATAATTCTGGAATACTCTCTCTTCCTCTATTAAAATGATCTATATATTAGATGACATTTTATTTATGCATTATACATTGCCAATTGTCGGAAGTTTAGAACTAAAGAGTAAGTCTTTATAATTTGTAGATTAAATTCTATCATGACATATATTCGTTATAAATTGATAATACAAATTCATGGATATTTTTAATAGTTTTTAAAACTTATGAGTATAAATCACTTTTCTTAAAAAAGTAAAATATTTTTCTTAAAAATCATGATCTAACATACGGTAGAACTTCACCTAAAACCTCACAACAAAATGACTTGTCAAAAATATTTAGAAATCTATGATCATAAGCTAGGTTAGAATCCATGACGAACCTCGTGTTCTAAGACATAGTCCTTTGAAACCTATTTCAATCTCAGCTCCAGCTCTTTCTTGGACCATTAATATTTTCAAAGGGAAACCAACTGTATACTTAAAAGCAAGGGACCATTCTAATAGGGAGAAATAAGAAGATTCACTCGAAGCCCAATTTCCAATTTGAGGTAAAGAAAAAAAGGAATTTATAAGTTCCATCGTGTATTTATTGATTTTACCCGTTATAACAGTCATTATTCACATGTGTATTTCAAGAGGATGTTGGTTACTGGAGGGTATAACTCTCTACTATCTTTGTTTCAATTTGTTAATCAAATATATATGTCTAAATAATAGCAAAATGAAACACTGATAAAGCTATAAAAGTGATATCATTTGCTAACAAACTTTTATCGTCTTGATGGTGAAGTGACTCAAAATGTATTATCACAAGTAATGGTGCAACAGATTTGACTGCTTCCTTTTTAATTAGAGATTCCATTTTTAAGTTTCGTGAGTGTAAAATACTTGATAAGGATCAATTCCTTTAAACGAGTACTATGCTATAAGAATCGAGATTTGTCAGGCTTCAATGCGGATACGAACACCTGAATGAAAATAAAAAAAGAAGTACCTCAAATACTTAATACTCCTTCTGATCTATTTTACTTGTGAATTCTCCTTTTTCCCATTTTTTAAAGAAAATTTTAATTAAAAGATAATTTGATTAAATTAACTTTATTTATTATTTCATCCAAATTTAATAATAGTATTTTCTTTACATTACATTAGTCTCTCTCTACATCTATTGAGCAATGAGAAAGATAGAAGCTAACTTTTACTTATCACCTATTAAATTTAAACTTTTACTTGTCCATTTTGACATATCAAGAAAATATAATTATTATTTATTTTAAATATATTTTACTCTTAATATTAATTATTTATTCCTCAAATATTTTTCAAGATCTAATATTAAATATTAATTAATATGGTATTATGATAAATATATCATTGTGCCTTAAAGGGCCTACAAAGTCCAAAGTAAGAGTATTAACTAATATTATCTTATTCTTTTGCATGACAATTATATTAGATCAATTATTTTTTATTTATCGACGTTTCCGGTACAATAATTTGTATATACATGCAATAATAACTTCAACATAAGTTCAAGTGTAAGACTAGAACACTTATGAAGTTCCTTAACACCTTCAATACAAGATTATAAATAATCTATCCAAGAAGTATGTTAACTTTTAGAAATGAGATGAAACATAATTTTTAGGCCAAGTTCCCCAACTTCACGGAGTGTTCTTAAGGAATAATTTCCCTCACTGTATCCGAGGTTATGGAATCTTCCTCCTAGGATAAAATAGCCAAACAAACAAACTGTAACGGTAACTCAAAAAATTGGAATATCTTCAAAATCACTCAACAGTTTGATTGATCACACAGAATGTTTTTGAACACAAAATGAGTTTGTATATTCAGAAAAAATTTTCGTACCTTAACCTGTGGATGAAAGCAGGTTTATATAGCCATCAGGTGCCTCTTTTGAAAGGTGGTAATGGTTCACTTAAAAGGTGTAACCTTTATGGAAAATCATGTTTGTTCGTCTAAAGAATGTGTCTTTTCCTAACAGGCATACCATTTCATGAATCAGTGTGTCATTTTGTTGAAAGGTTGCATTCCTTCCGAAGCATCAATTTGCTTCTGCACTGTATTTTGAAATAGTGTTTCCGCTACTGCATACATGCATATAAATGGAGGATCAAAACACAGAAACAATTTATTGCATTTTTCCCTTTGGTATTTTTGGATTAAATTTCTGTCAAATAAACTTTGTTAAAAAAGATAGATCTCATCGATCAATCATTTTTCAAATCCGAATCTGAGCCGAGCGAGTAATGACAACGACAGCGTAAGGCACCACCTTGTTCTTGCCTCACTATCCATATGGAGTAAGTGCTTCTAATTATAAATACTTCAAAGTTTCCTTCACCCACCAATGTGGGAGAATTAGTGAATTTTCCCTCAAAAGAGTACACTTTCAATTTTAGTGTCTCTTTTTATCTCCACCATTTCCCTCTATTTTTCATTCAGACTTTTCATACATATTGAACCCAAAAATCCCCCACAAGAGTGGGGAATGGCTACTTTTTTTGTAAAATTTTATGGACAAGTATGTGATCATCAAGCAAAGACTGATTGCATCTTGATAAGTGGGTTTCCCTTTGAACTTTTCATAGTGAACAAGCATCGGATGTACTCGGTCAATAGGTAAATTTGATATATTTGAACCGTTAAGCTCTAATATACACCTAGACAACACATGTCACACAACCATCCTTTTACCATTTATGGTTCTCACAGTTTTATTCTTTTTAGCCATGAACATGTCCAGGTTTTATGAGATCTTAGAGAATAGGACTTTACTATCATTCTCCTTGAAGTGGCTTCCACTTCTCCCTCACATAGGTGACTTCTAAATGTTCAATCCTATATATTAAACTATTTGATCAAATCTGCTAAATTTATATAATCATTAAAAGACTTCACACTATAAGTCTTATCCTCGTTTACTAAACATTGTCTACATCATGAGAATGGGTTGGGTATTTGGCAATGTTGAACCTGTCAGACACAACTTTGTTTGATGTCCTTGAACCTAGCTCTTGGGATCTCCATTCTGCTAGGTAGAGTTACGATCATGCTGACTTGTCCTAGGCCTTAAACCCATTCCCGTGGATGTTCTCTCAACTCCTTCTCTAGATAGGCCTTTTGTAAGTGGTTCCGACATATTATCCTTTGACTTCACATAGTCAACAGTGATAATTCCATAAGAGAGAAGTTCTCTAATAGTATTATGTCTTTGTCTTATGTGACGAGATTTACCATTACACATCATGCTCCCTGTCCTATCTTTACCGCTTGGCTATCACAGTGTATACATACTGGTGTGACTAGTTTAGGCCAATAAGGAATATCTTCAAAGAAATTCCAGAGCCATTCTTCTTCTTCACCATCTTTATCCAATGGAATAAATTTAGATTCCATTGTAGAGCGAGCAATACAAGTATGTTTGGTGATTTCCAAGAGACCACTCCTCTACCGATAGTAAATATGTATCTATTTATGGATTTTACTTCATTGGATCTGGTGATCCAATTTATATCACTATATCCTTCAAGTACCACGGAATATTTATTATAATGCAAAGCGTAGTCTTGAGTGTATTTAATATACTCCAAAACTCTTTTCATTGCCATCCAATGAGTTTTATTAGGATTACTCATGTACTGACTCAACTTACTTATAGCGCATGCTATGTATGATCGTGTACAGTTCATTATATACATTAAGCATCCCAATACTCTTGTGTACCCCAATTATGAGTCACTTTCACCTTCATTCTTTTCAAGTCAAAGCTCACATCTAATGGAGTTTTGGCAATACCAAATTCCATATACTTGAATTTGTCATGTACCTTTTCGATGTAATGAGATTGTGATAATGACAACCTTTGTAGAGTTCTACGGATTCTTATACCTAAGATCATATTCGCAACTCCAAGGTCTTTCATATCAAACTTGTTCTCGAGTATTCATTTCATTGCATTTATGTCTGAAATATCTCTACTGATGATTAACATATCATCCACATGTAAACACACAATGACTCGGTCATTTGGAGTGTCTTTAATATAAACACATTTATCACATTCATTAATTTTGAATCTGGTTGCCAACATGATTTGGCCAAACTTTGCATGCCATTGCTTAGGTGCTTGTTTTAGTCCATAAAGTGACTTAAGAAGTTTACACACCTTATTTTCTTTTCCTTGAACCACAAAACCCTCAGGCTGTTCCATGTAAATTTTTTCCTCCAATTCTCCATTTAGGAATGCGGTTTTTACATCCATTTGATGGATTTTAAGACCATATACCACCGCCAAGGAAATTAATAGTTGAATCAACGTTATCCTTGTTACCAGCAAGTATGTATCAAAGAAATCAAGGCCTTCTTTTTGTTTGAAGCCTTTTACTACAAGTCTTTCCTTGTATTTATTAATAGTACCATCCACTTTTATTTTTCTTTTGAAGATCCATTTAGATCCTAAAGGTTTGTTTCCTGGAGGAAGATCAACCAACTCTTACGTATGGTTGCTTAAGATTGAATCAATCACACTATTGACTGCCTCTATCTAAAAGAATGAGTCCGAAGACGCCATCGCTTCCTTAAATGTTTAAGGCTCATTTTCTAAGACAAATATTACAAAATCTGATCCAAACTAAGTTGACATCCTTTGACGTGTACTACGTCTTGGATTCTCATTATTATGTACATTATCACTTGGTTAATCTCGAGGTAGTTTAGATCCTTCACTAGACTGTTCATGTCTAGTTTTATATGGATAAATGTTTTCAAAGAATTCAACATTATCTGATTCAATTACCATGTTTTCATTAATATCAGGATGTTTGGATTTATGAACCAAAAACCGATATGCTTTAATACTTTTAGCATATTCTATAAGCACGCAGTCTACTATTTTAGGTCCTATCTTAACCCTTTTAGGCATAGGAACTTGGACCTTTGCTAGAAACCCCCACACTTTGAAATATTTCAAGTTGGGTTTCTTTTCTTTCCATTTATCATAAGGAATTGATTGTGTCTTACTGTGGGGAACTCTATTAAGTATTCAGTTGGCTGTAAGGATAGCCTCTCCCCATAAGGTTTGTGGTAAACCTGAACTTATAAGTAAGGAATTCATCATTTCCTTCGAAGTTTGATTTTTCCTTTGCACAATTCCATTAGATTGAGGTGAATACGGGGCTGTAGTTTGGTGGAAAATTCCATTCTCTACACATATTTCGGTGATGGGAGATTCATATTCTCTGCCCCTATCACTTCTTATAGTTTTGATCTTTTTCTCTAACTAATTTTCAATATCAGTTTTGTATTGCCTAAATACTTTTATTGCTTTATCCTTACTATTTAGCAAGTAGACATAACAATATCTAGTGCAATCATCAATAAATTTTATGAAATACTTGTTCCCACCATATGATGGTGTTGACTTCATATCACAAATGTCAGTGTGGATTAAGTCTAAGGGATTGGATTTCCTTTCAATTGAATTTTACGGATGCTTAGCATACTTTGATTCCACACAAGTTTGATACTTTGATTTATTGCACTCAACGTTTAACAAAACTTCTAAGTTAATCAGTTTTCATAATATTTTGTAATTAATATGGCCTAGTCATGCCACAAATTGGGAGACTCAAGCAAGTAAGAAGAATTTGAACTTTTATTGATTTCAACATTCATTACATTCATTTTGAATAGGCCCTAATTGAGGTAGCCTTTTTCTACATACCCTTCTCCTTTACAAAGTACATTTTTTCCAAAAACAAATACACATTTGAATCCGTTCTTTTCTAGAAGTGAAACAAAAATCAAGTTCTTTTGTAACTCTGAAATATACAAGACATTGTTAAGTGTTAGCAAGTTGTCGGATGTCATCTTCAAGCAAACTTTTCCTGTTCCTTCCACTTTTGCAGTAGTAGAGTTTGCCATGTAGATCTTTTCTTTTACTTGAGCTGGAGCGAACGTCAAAAAAAACTCCTTGTTAGTACAAACATGGTGGGTGACATCGGAATCCATCCACCATTCACGAGGATTTCCCACCAAGTTGTATTCGAAAAGAATAGCACACAGATCATCCCTTTCTTTCTTAGACTCAGCTAGATTTGTTTGGTCCTTCTTCTTCCTTTTCTTCAGGGTACGACAATCCACATACTTGTGGCCAATCTTACCACAGTTGAAGCACTTTCCCTTGAACTTCTTCTTAGGTTGATTTCTTTTATTTCTAGCTTTCTTTCGTCTTTAGAGTTATTTTGGTCATTTTCTACAATATTTACTCCACTCATTGTAGAATTGCCTCTTGACCTTCTTTCCACAACCTTATTATCTTCTTCAATGCTTAGTTGTACAATCAGATCTTCGACTGACATCTCCTCATGTTTCTGTTTCAAATAGTTTTTGAAGTCTTTCCACATAGGTGGTAGCTTCTCTATTATTGCTTCTACTTGAAATGCTTCATTCACAATCAAACCTATAATAAAGTTCATGTGAATACTAAGAACATTTTTAAATTGTTCAACAATAGTATTTTTCAAAATCATACCTTCCGCTAGGAGATTATGGATGATCACTTGCAGTTCCTGCAATTGTGAAACAACAGACTTGTTGTCTATCATTTTGTACTCTAGGAATCGTGCAACATAAAACATTTTAGTTCCAACATCCTCCATCTTGTACTTCTATTCTAGCACTCCTCATAACTCTTTTGCAGTCTTGGTTACACTATACACATTATAAAGATCATCTTGGATACCACTCAAGATATAATTCCTACAAAGGAAATCTGAGTATTTCCAAGCCTCCACAATCACGAAGCATTCTTTTTCAGGGGTTCCCTCGGGCACCTTTGGATCTTTCTCAACCGTGAACATTTGAAGACAGCTAGTTGTGAGGTAGAAAAATATTTTCTACTGCCATCTCTTAAAGTCAATACCCACAAACTTTTGAGTTTCTCAGCCGGTGCCATAGCTTGCAGAGCATTATAAGAATCATCTTGGCAATACTAGTTTCCGCCATAGTCATTCCAGCATCATTATTTGACTATTAGTCATCATTTTCCTGTCACCATAAGACAGTACCTTTAGTATATCAAAATGCTTATTAAAAAATTGCAGTAACTTTAAACACTTCTTGTTTTTAGTTTAAAGATGAAGTTTCTATGAATTTCAATCGTCAACCGAGTGATCTTTAACTTGTGATGAAGATTTTATGTCTTCAAATCACTAGTTAAGTTCAAACGGAGTAGAAAGCTTAAAGCTTTAATCTCCAAAAACAAGCTATATAGATTTCAAAAGTGTATTATTATTCCTTAAGATTGTTATTTATCGACGTTTTTGGGTACAAGAATCTATATATGCATGCAACAATAACTTCAACACAAGTTCAAGTCTAAACTAGAACACTTATGAAGTTCCTTAACACCTTCAACACAAGATTATAAATAATCTATCCAAGAAGTATGTTAACTTTCATAAATAAGATGAAACAGAATTTCAGGCCAATTCCCCCGACTTTACGAAGTGTCCTTAAGGAATAATTCCCCTCACTGTACCCGAGGTTATGGAATCTTTCTCTCAGGATAAAATGGCGAAACAAACCAACTGTAGCAGTACCTCAAAAAATTAGAATTACTTCGAACTCACTCAACTGTTTGATTGATCACATGGATTTTTTTTAAAGATGAGAAGATTTTGTATGTTCAGAAAAAAAATTTCATACCTAAATTCTGTGGATGAAAGTAGGTTTATATAGCCATCTGGTGCCTTTTTTGAAAGGTGGTAATGGTTTACTTAAAAGGAGTGACCTTTCTTGAAAATCATGTCTGTTCGTCCAAAGAATACATCTTTTCCGAATAGGCATACCACTTCATAAATCAGAGTGTCATTTTGTTGAAGGGTTGCATCCCTTCCACAACATCAATTCGCTTCTGCACTGTATTTCAAAATAGTGTTTCTGCTACTGCATGTATATAAATAGAGGAGCAAAACACAAACAATTTATTGCGATTTTCCCGCTAGTATTTTCGGATTAAATTTTTATCAAATAAAATTTGTCCAAAAAAATAGATCTCATTGATCGTTTGACAAATCCAAATCCAAATCCAAATCCGATGGTAAAACTGAAGCCGAGCCGAGTGAGTGACAATGACGACGATGTGAGGCACCACCTTGTTCTTTCCTCACTATCTATGTGGAGTAAGTGATTCTTATTATAAGTACTTCAAAGTTCCCTTCTCCCACTAATTCCGGAGAATTAGTGAACTTTCCCTTAAAAGAGTACACTTTTTATTTTAGTGTCTCTTTTTCTCTCCTCTATTTTCCCTCCTTTTTCCATTCACACTTTTCATACATATTGAACCCAATATTATTTACACTCCTCTGTTTCATTTCACTTGACCAGTATATTAAAAATAATTATTTCAAATTGCTTGTCTAATTTATGAAATCAAGATTTTTTTTTATTTTTTCTTTTCTACCCTTTATATTAATAACAATATAAGGAAATAATAACCAAATTTAGAGGTTAAAAAAATATTACTAAGACTAATTTAGTAAAATATATCCCTAATTAAATAACAACAACATACCCAGTATACTCCCACAAAATAAAGTCTGCCGGGAGTAATATGTGTGCAGTCCATACCACTACCTCAGATGAAGTAGAGAAACTGTTTTCGATAGATCCCTAGACCTTGCCAAATAACAGTATAAAAATATAAAAACAAATAAACAAAATGGGATATAACACTAAACAGGTAATAAAAAACCAAGACAACCACTGAGTAATACTTTAAACTATCTATCCAAAATTACAAGCATCACAAAAACATTACGAACAAAAAAATACAAGACACACTCCTAACACTATGGCTATTGGCATAACTACAAAAAAAGCACTCATTCCTACTAGCAAGGACACATTCCTAACTACTAACCCTCTACCCTGGTTTATGTCCTCCAACTCTTCCTATCTAGGGTCATGTCCTCAATAAACTGTAACTGCTCCATGTTATATCTAGATACATCTCTCAAATATTTTTTTGGCCTACCTCTACCCAGTCTGAAATCATCCATAACCAACCTCTCACACCTCCTTATTGGTGCATTCGAGCACCTCTTTATCACACGTTCGAACCATTTCAATCACACTTTCTGAATCTTGTCTTCTATTTAGGTTACTCCTATATTCTCTCGAATAATCTCATTTCGAACCCTATCCCTCTTAGTAAGTTCACACATTTATTGCAACATCCATATCACTACCACCTTCGACCTATGGATGCGAGAGTTTTTTATTGTCCAACACTCTATGCTATACGACATAGCCTGTTAGACTGTCACTCTATAGAGATTGGTAACTTTAAGAGCCACATTCTTATCACACCAGACTCCCAAAACAAGCTTCCATTTCAACCACACAACACGAATATGATGTGTGATATTCTCGTCAACTCTTCATTCCTCTGAATTATAGACCCCAGATACTTGAAACTATCTCTCTTTCAAATGACTAAGAAATCCAACTCCACATTAGCCTCATGCCTCAAGTTACTGAACTTGTCTTCCAGGTATTCTGTCTTAGTCCTGCTCAACATAAACCCTTTAAACTCTATGATTTCTCTCAAAACCTCCAACTTATCAATAACTCCTCCACAGGTCTTGTCAATTAGAACTACATCATCTACAATTAATACACCAAGACACGTACCCTTGAATATATCGCGTCAATACATCCATCACCAGGGTAAATAAAAATAGACTAAGAGTCAATCCCTAATGCAACCTTGTCAAAATAGGAAAGTGCTCTGAATCTCTTTCTGTCGTCCTCAGAAGAATCTTTACTAAATCGACCTAGTTCCACCACCAGAATGTCTCTAACCTCAAAGCACCTCCAGAGAACCTCCCTAAGGGCTTTCTCGCGCCTTCTTAAGATCGATGAACACTATGTGTAAGTCCTTTTTTCTCTCCCTATACTGCTCTCTAATTTCCTCATGAGATGAATGCCCTCGGTAGTTGAGTGACCTGACATGAATACAAACTGATTCTAAAAAATAGTCACGCTCGTCCTCAATCTCAACTCTACCACTCTTTACCAAGCCTTCATAATGTGACTTAATTACTTGATCCTCCTATAGTTGTTGCAACTATATCCTTAATAAATGTTTCTTAATTTTACTTTCCTGTTTCAAAATAGTTGACCCTTGTTGACTTGATAC
Source organism: Capsicum annuum (assembly GCF_002878395.1). Lineage (NCBI taxonomy): Eukaryota > Viridiplantae > Streptophyta > Magnoliopsida > Solanales > Solanaceae > Capsicum > Capsicum annuum. The sequence goes on from NC_061117.1 coordinate 155,847,020, forward strand.
TCCCCTTAAGAAAATATTTATTAGGGGTTTATTTTATCAAATTAGCCTTATTAATTATGTTTTGAAAATATAAATTTGAGTATATATGCACTTTGTTTAGTCATTTAATGATAAAGGTAGTATTGAAAGAATATAATAAAATCATTTTGATTTCATAAAAGGAACAACTAAATTGAAATAAATATTTTATAAAAAAGACGCAACTATTTGAAATGAAGGGCGTAACTAAAAATGTATCAAGTAAATAAGGATCAACGAAGCGAAAGAGAGTAAGAAATAAGATAACTAAAATGGATCAAAAGAGTCCAAATTTATTACTATTGAACTACTTTTGTAGCAAGCTTTTAAGTCATCAAGTAAATCTCAACCTAGTCATTTCTATAAATCTTTATTGCATCGTTGTTCGTAGGTTGTAAGAATTAAAATAAATGACCTACCTATTCACCAAATCAATCAGGTAAAACCTGACAAATAATGACTAGGAGGATCCAATAGTTATACTATCTCACTCTCAAATTATTTATCATTTTTTTATATAATATTCCCTTAAAAGAAATATTGATTAGTAAGAGATTTAGTTCTTTACCTTTTTTAACTTTTTAAAATATAATTTCTCTTTATTAATATTTATTTTCTAAGAAATTTGTAATATTCAAGAACGATTACTGCTAAGAATAAAATTAATGAAAAATTTTATTTTAAACTTCTAAATGACAAATAATTTAGAATAACTATTTTGAAAAATCATCACAAATAACTTGAGGCACAAAAATATTTGTAAGTTCAAAAAAATTTAAGGAACGAAAAGGATCCTCTTGCTTACAAGCAATTAATAATATACTTATACATACATAAATATACATTTTGTACATCCTAGGTAAATCATTAGTACATTGATAAATCTTTAGAATATATTTCTAATAGTTTGTACCTTATTGAGAAGTGTATCACTTTATTATTTTGTATCTTATTTAGAATCCTACCTTATTTTGATGATTCATTATTTGTATAAATAGGACATTATACCTCAATTTTGTTTCAATTAAATGCATTCAAGATAATCAATTCAAGTTAAACTATTTAAGTATTCGATTCAATCCATTCATTCAACTTCCTCAGTTTAATTCATTTATTATATAAATTCAATTAGTCATTCAATTCTCATTCAATTTATCCGCAATCTTCTTCAAATTTTTAGAGCGAGGTTGATTACAACCACTTTGTCTCATTTTTCATATTTTTTCAATCACCCCACATCCATTTAATTTTTCGTCATGACAACACTGCTTAGCTCTCTAATGAAACAACAGAGACAACACTTGTTGAAGGTGTTGTTCCAACTATTGAATCTTCTACAATTAAGATAGTGGATCAAAGTCACCTTTACTTTCTCTATCCCTTGGATTACCCAGGGATGAATCTCATTTCCACTACTTTTGATGGAAAAGGTTATGGAGGTTGGATAAGGCCAATAATAATAATATCTCTTTAAGCCAAGAATAAATTGAGATTTTTCGATGGATCATTGGTTCCTCCTTCCCCAAATTCTAATATACACAGTGCTTGGAACATGTGTAACGACATGGTCCTGTCATGGCTTCTAAACTCCCTCTCAAAGGAAATTGCAGAGATTGAAATAGGTTTCAAAGGACAATGTCTTAGAATACTAGGTTTGTCACGGATTCTAACCTAGCTTATGATCATAAATTTCTAAATATTTTTGACAAGTCATTTTGTTGTGAGGTTTTAGGTGAAACTCTACCATATGTTTGATCATGATTTTTAAGAAAAATGTTTTACTTTTTTAAGAAAAGTGAGTTATACTCATAAGTACTAAAAACTATTAAAAATATCCATGAATTTGTATTATCAATTTCTAATGAATAAGTGCCATGATAGAATTTAATCCACAAATTATAAAGACTTTCTCTTTAATTCTAGACTTTCGACAATTAGCAATGTGTAATGTACAAATAAAATGTCATCTAATATATAGATCATTTTAATTGAGGAAAGGGGAGAGTATTCCAGATTTATAGACTGAGGCATATGCTTTTGAGTAAAATGAGAAATGCTTCTTTTCATTCCTTTTATTCTTGTTAGAATTTTGATACTCCTTGTGTGATTTATCCTATTGCTAGACAATCCAAGATACCTTTTTATAATAGTAACATCTCAACAAGAGGTATTTTTGATTTAATACATATTGATACTTGGGGACCATATAAAGAAACAACACATGATGTTTATAAATTCTTTCTTACCATTGTGGATGATTTTAGTATAGGAACATCGACCTTTTTGTTTAGCAATAAGTCAAATGCTTTCATAATCTTCAAGTCTTTCTTAACTATGATGGAAAGGCAATTTCAAACCAAGTTCAAAATAGTAAGATCTGATAATGCTTTTGAGTTAGAAAGTGTCACAACATAGTCATAATACTTTATTTCTAAATGGATTCAACACCAAACTTCATGTGTATCTACTCCACAAAATAATGGTATGGTAGAGAGAAAATATAGACATTTGCTAACAACATCTGGGGCTATTTTGTAGCAGTCACATCTGTCCATTCAATATTAGGGTGAATGTCTTTTGGCTGCAACTTAACTAATCAATATATTTTATTAAAATATCCTTAATAATAAAACACCCTTTGAGATGCTTTTCAAGACCACACCTAATTATTCTAATCTCAAATATTTTGAATGCTTATGTTTTGTCTCCAATTTATCTTCTCAAAGGTCTAAGTTGACACCAAGGGCTACTACTTGTGTCTTTTTGGGATATCCACATGGAGAGAAAGGTTATAAAGTTTTAGTTCTTGATACTAAGAAAATCATTATTTCTAGAGATATTGTGTTTCATGAAAACATATTTCCATTTGCTTCTTCTAAATCTAATGATTCCTACTTTCCAGGCCATACATCAATCCCAACTATTGATTCTAGTGATAATAATTACACTAATAAAAGTATCCCATCTCTCTCATCTATCACTTTGACTTCACCTTCTGCACCCACTATTATGGACTAGGTTCAACCTTTTATTCCTTCTACTATTATGAATCAGGTACAATCTCATATTCCTTCTCCTGTCACGGACTAGGTACATCCTTCTATTTGTTCCGTGAATAATATTTCCTCAATTAAGAGATCAACTCGAGAACACAAGATTCCAAGTCATCTAGAAGACTATATTTATAATTCTACGCATCTAGCTAATGTAAAATCTTATTTCTCATCTCCTATCTCCCAGACTCTCTTTCAATCATAAATCTATATTCTAATAATCAACATATGTTGAATTATTTATCTAATAATTAATAATATACCAATTATAATCAATCTATGTTGCATAAGGATTGGAAAGAAGCTATGGGCAAAGAACTACAAGCCCTTAAATGGAACAACACTTAGGACATGGTCCAACTACCTAAGTGAGTTTGCAAAGTCAAACAACATAGTGATGGCAATATTGAAAGGTTAAAAACTATATTAGTAATAAGAGGAGACATATAAAGAAAAGGTATTGATTTTAATAAGACTTTTTCTCCGATTTTTAAAATAACTACTATTCGATGTTTTCTAGCCACAATTGTCAAAAAAGGTTGGGGGCTCTGTTAATTAGATGTTAATAATGCATTTTTACATGGAGATATTTATAAGGAAGTCTACATGAAGTTCCCTGATAGGGCAGTTCCACCATCGCCATCTCATGTTTGCAAGCTTAAGAAGTCTATATATGGACTTCGTTAGGCCTCTAGGCAATGATACTCCAAGCTCGCGGCTTCTATTAATTTTAAAGGGTTCACTCATTCTCTTTATTATTATTCTTTATTTGTGAAGAAATCTCACTCATCTATTTCAATAGTAGTAGTATATGTTTATGACAATGTTTTGACAAGTAATGATAATGCAAAGTTGTACACATTTAAGTTATTTCTACATGAGGAGTTTAGAATAAAGGATTTGGGAGCTTAACATTTTTTTCAGGAATGGAGGTATTGAGGGAACCTCATGGTATCATATTTTCACAATGAAATTTCACAATTGATCTTCTAAAGGAATTTGATGTGACATATATGTCACCTATTTCATCTCCTTTTGATCCTATAGTAAAGCTAAGTTTAAATAATGGAGATGCTATTCTGAATCCCACTGTATATAGACATCTCCTTGGTAACTTGAATTATCTTTCTCACACAAGGCCGAATCATACCTTCACTATTTAACATTTTACCCAATTCATGTAAGATCCTCTCTACCTTATCTCACTAGCGCATTAATTTTTTTTCATTACTTATCTAAGAAACTAGGTTTGAGACTTTTTCTCAATGTCTCTGCTTCTTTTAAGTTTCTTGACTTTTGAAATTTGGATTGGGGAACATTTCCAAACTCAAGAAAACCCATTAGTGGATTTTATATATCACTTGGGGGCTCTCCAATCTCTTGGAAGTCAAAGAAGCAAACATATATTTCTCTTAGCTACACCGAGGCTGATATCGTTCTATGAGGCCTATGGTTACCGAACTCACATAGTTATTTTGTCTCTTCCAAGATCTCGCTATTCTAATATCATTACTTATTCCTCTTCATTCAGATAGTCAGAAAGCAATACACATTGCTAAGAACCCCCTATTTCGCAAAATAATAAAGCATGTTGAGATTGATTGTCATTTTGTTTGGCAAAACTTTTTAGATTGACTTATTTCACTTTCATTTGTTCCATCTTCCTCCCAATTAGCTGATCTATTCAATCCCTCACTGGTCCTCTTCATCATAGAGCTTTGGGCAAGTTGGGTGTTTGTTCCTCCTCTCTAACTTGAGGGGGGTGTTGGAATAATAATGTATTTTGTTCATTGGACTGGTTTGGTTCACTCGTTTCATTATTCATCTACTGCAGCCTCAACATTATTCAATAATGGACTACATGGCTTGGGCCTACTTTAACATGATAATTTTGTCTCAACTTTAGCAAATTATTTTACATATTATTTTATGCACATATTATTTTGTTCCTGTTGTACACCCTAGGCCAATCTTTTATTTCCTACCTTATTTAGAGGTTTTTTTTTGTTTCCTACCTTATTTAGAAGAATATCCTCTTAGTTTTCTGCCTTATTTAGAAGTGTATATCCTTAGTTATTTTGTACATTATTTAGGTGTCTCTTTACCTGTATATATAGGACATTGTACAAAGCTATTATTCATTCAAAAAAAAGGAGAAGAAATTTTTCTGCAATTCTTTTCCTTTTTTTTCATAATTTCTTTCAATTCTTACATGGTATTAGAATATTACTGAATTTGTTCATTAAACCGGGTTGATTCTCCTTTTTTATCTCACTGCTGCAGTACATAGCTTAGGCCAGTCTTGGTTTCAGCCACCTTAACATGTTGATTTCAGCCCAAATTTATAAATTCTTATATATTATTTTTTTTCTTTTGTACATCCCAGGCATATCTTTAATACATAGGTAAATCTTTAGAATATATGCATTACTTTATTATTTTGTATCTTATTTAAACTTCAACCTTATTTAGATAATTAATTATTTGTATAAATAGGACATTGTATCTCAATTTTAATTCAATTGAATACATTCAATATAATCAATTCAAGTTCAACTATTCAAGTATTCGATTCAATCCATTTATTCAACTTTCTCAGTTTAATTCATTCATTAGATAAATTTAATTTTTCATTCAATTCTTATTCAATTTTTTTGTAATCACCTTCAAACTTCTTTCAATTTCTAACATGGTATTAGAGAAAGGTTTCGTTCCTTGCATCATCTGTGTCAATTTTTGTGTTTTTTTTAAAATTTTGAAAAACACTTCTCAACTTTCTAACTCACAATACTTTAAACATGTCTACTGAGATGTTCATGACGATTGCACTCGTCACCTCTCTCTTATTAGCATCATCATCATCATCATCTTGGTAGTATTCAAGATGTAACTAATCAACTACCAGTTCATTTATTATGGTAGTTTTAAAAATGAATGGAACAAGTCTACAAACTTGGTCCTTTCACTGTACTCTCCAACCTCATCAATTATCAACCATCATCAATCCCTTGCTCCCTTCAATTTTTTTAATCTGAGATTCATTCATTGTGGTTGTATTTTTTCCTTTTACAATTCCATCTTGTATAATGTTTTTGACGTCTGAAGTTTTCCTAAGGGTCCTGGTAAAAACCCCTGATCCTGTTTATCTTTACTCACCAATTCATCTCTTTAAGGGTCCTGGTAAATATTCTTAATCTTATTCATCTTCACTCGCCAATCATCTCAAGCACAAAATAACTTTTTTTTTCTATTATTTCTCAAAATATCTGATATGACCCGCCTTCGGGCCTTATTGTAATAGGCATCCCAAGTCTGACTAGGACCAGAGACTAACCCCGTTACCCAACCCAACCTCTAGCTGCTTGCCCTGAATTAACTGAATTTTGAGCATATAACAATATAGTGTAACAGCTTACATAAAGATTCTGGGATAAGATCACAATCGTGACAACCTAACCGAGTCCAGCCATTCCATACCAAAACAAGGGCCATAAACCAGGCAATAACCAAAGATGTTCTAAAACATAATATAATTAATTCCAAAATGAAGTAGGATAGAACAACTAACAATATCGTCTCATGATGTCAGCCCATCGACTTACTCCAATGCCAAGACTGACACCTATACTGATCCAGTCCATTCCATCCCATAGAAGTACCAGAAAGACTCTAACTAAAAAAGTAATAAAATGTGGTTGGGACATGCCCTAACCATAGCCAAAACCAATATCCAAAATAAAATCAAAATGTCCAAAAATGTCCATAACATGAAATGGAGCCTTCCGAAAGGATGGAAGCTCATCACTTTCGTCCAACTATTGTCCCCAATTTAATCACTATGTAGGAGGAGTAGAACGGATGGTTCCTGCATAGCGTGGGTATACAATCTCTAGTGGACGGGGTTAGAAAGTAACCGCTAGCATGATCTCACGGTAAGGATAAAATAGTGCCATTTATAAAACCATGTAAAAACCATCCATATGCACATAACCATATATATATATATATAGCCATGCCGGGAAAAGGGATCGGGTTTAGAATGCCTTTAAAACCTTTACCTAGGCTGTGTAACTAAACCACCCACAGGCTATATGGGTTCAGCTCCCCCTACTGAAAGGGACACACTGCGTGTAGCCGTACGACCAGGGAAGAAACCCTTAGGATGATTAGTACATCCCTTAAATATTGTGTAACATCATGCACACCGTCACCAAGACCAACTTCATATCGGCAAATATGAGTTTCAAGTTTTGGTTACCCAGGGACCTCTACTTTACGTGGCTTAGCTACACCTCCCGCCGTTATTGACTAATTAAAACTAATTTCCAAATAACGAAACCATTAACATATTATTAAACAAGGCAATTGATATTGGTATCGTCATACCAACCCTTACTTACAAGTGTCATCCATAACCAACCATTTATAGGTTTAAGGGGACTTTCAAGTGCCCTTCCGTTTACCATATTAAACCACTTGGAGGACTTCTATGTTCCCCACAAGCATAACCATTTAGCCTTTTTCCATCCAAGCCATTTAAACCATGCACAATTTCTTTACTAAGTTTTAAAACATGCAAGAGCTCCATTAAAGTAGTTAATGCAATAAACATATCTTTATAAGCATTTTGTCCAACACATTGGAGGCATAACATGAAGAAAGCCAATTCCAATTACCATTAAACTATTCCCATACAATCCAATTATCCAAAACCAATATTAATGTATATAAAAACATAATTAAAACCATAGGAAACAATAACTAACCATTTAATATCAAAACCCCAAATCATATTTGAAAACCAAAATCATACAATCAATGAAATGTTGAAAACATTCATAAAACCATGCCTTTAGATAAAATTAACAATGAGGGAAGAGAACATGCCTTAAACCAAGATGATGATGGAAAGAAATAACCAAGATAACCCCCAAATTGATACTCTACTTGAAACCCTAGCTTCATTTTCCCAAAAGCTCTTGATAGAATTATGGAGTGTTTAGATGAGTTTTTAACTGTTAATTAATAGAATAATAAGGTAAATAACCTCCCAATTGGAATATAAGTTGTGGGATCTTATTTGGATACATCGGGAAATATCTAGAATACCCCCACTTAAGTTGCACAAAAATCTCATCACAGGGATACGACAGACCCTCACGAGTCATACCCTTCGATATGATTGGTATCCTCTACTCGTATACTAGCCTCAAACCTTAGATTCAACACTGTCCAGCATACGACTCATCCAACCAAGTCGTATCCAGAGCATACGATCTATACCTCTCACTCGTACCCCTGGTAAATTTAAACCCAAGGAAGATTTAGACACTGTCTACCATACAAGTCTTGGGTATGAATCGTACCCTGGCTCACGGCTTACGGTGAGCGAATCGTACTCATATCCAACCTAAGTAACCATGTCTATAATTAAGTTAATGAACCAAACGATCCATAAACTACAATATGACTGGTACCCCTAAGTCATATCTATTCTAGTAACCAAAATCCATCCCACCAACCAACATTGGTCAGTATATGACTGGACCGTACCATCTGTACCCCAATATACGAATCGTACCCATGAGTTGTACTAGATCCAGGAATCAGAATTCCAAAAAGTTTTCTAAGGTCTAGAAACCAAGGTGGTTCAGACTCCCCCACTAGGAATATTCATCCTTGAATGACAAATAAAGTAGGGGCAACCATACGCAAGAGTCATTTGTATTATCAAATAGACTCCAAATCTTTAATAAAGTTTGAAAATAAAGAGTCAAAGATATTAATATTTCCTTTAACAAACTCTGAGAGTAAAGATGTGTTGAAGACAACCTTCCGCACAAATCACCAGAGCAGAAAAAAATGTGGATATTTAGACTTCATGTCCTCCTCCGCTTCCCATGTAGCTTCTTCTACCTTTTGGTTCCATCAAATAACCTTAACCAAAGCTATATCCTTGGTCTACAACCGATGAACCCGCCTATTCAAGATCTCAACTGGGACTTCTCCATAAGGCAAAAAATCAGTGATACCCAATCCTTCCAAAGAAACAACCGAAGAAGGATCACTAATGCATTTCCTCAACATGGAAACACGAAAGACTGAGGGTAACTCCAACTCAAAAGCAACATAGCCAATTCTTCACAAAACCTCTCAAGGACCCATATAATGGGGACTGAACTTTCCCTTCTTGCCAAACTGCACTACTCCCTTCATGGGAGATACCTTGAGGAAAATCTTATGCCCAACATACGTATAGGACTTTTAGCAACTTTGGGCAGCTTTAAGCCACTCCTAAATCACCTTCACCTTCCACATAGCCTGGTAAACAAAGTTGGTACCAAACATGTCCGCCTCTCCAAGATCAAACCAACTAATAGAAGACCTACATCCCCTACCATATAATGCCTCAAAAAGGGCCATACCAATAATAGAATGATAGCTGTTGTTGTAAGCAAATTCCACTAAACGTAGATGCTCAACCCAATTGCCACCATAATCAATCACATAGGCCCTAAGCATATCCTCTAATATCTGAATAGTTCTCTCCGCTTACCTACCCATCTGCGAAGACAAATAGTACTAAGACTAACCTTAGTCCCCAATCCTTTCTGAAAAAATTGTCAGAAATGAGATGTAAATTGCATGCCACGATCATAAATAATCAAAATAGGAACCCCATCCAGCTTCACAATCTCCTGAAGATAAAACTTAGCATAATCCTCTATTGAAAAGGTAGTCTGCACTAACAAAATGTGCACAAACATAGTCATGATATCCACAATGACCCAAATCAAATCATATTGATTCCAAGACCGAGAAAGACTGGTAACAAAGTCCTTATTGATCACTTCCCATTTTTATTTGGGAAAACCAATTTCTTGATACAACTTTCCTGGGCTCATATGCTCAACCTTAACCTATTGACACACCATGCACTTGGCCACAAAATGAACCACATCTCTCTTCATGACATTTCCCCTATAGACGATCTTGAGATCATGATACATCTTAGTTGAGTTGGGATGAACAACATAGCACGACTCATGCATCTGAGCCAAAATCCTTTGTCAAAATTCGTCAACATTAGAAATACACAATCTTCCTTGGTACCATAAAGTACCATCACCACTGGTCTCAAACACCACTACTTTTTTCCCACCAACGTCATTTTTAATTTTTATCAAGATTGAATCTAACACTTACTTTTCCTTATTCTGTGCACCAAGCGGTAAATATCCTTCACCAATTCGCACTTTTCTTCCTCCAAATATGCCACACTCCCCATTAATAACGTGCTAAGAGTATCAACAACCACATTAGCCTTACTTGGGTGGTAGTGAAGACTCATATCATAGTCCTTGAGAAGCTCAACCCATCTTCTTTGCCTGAGATTAAGCTCTTTCTGAGTGAACACATACTATAGACTCTTATGATCGAAAAAAATATCCACGTGTACACCATACAAAAAATGCCGCCATATTTTTAAAGCAAACAATCGGCAATAGCTCTAAATCATGAGTAGGATAATTCGTCTCATACACCTTCAACTGTCTGGAAGCATAGGCAATCATCTTCCTATGCTGCATCAATACATAACCAAGCCTTACCCGAGATGCATCACAACAAACAATGAACCCATCATTGCCTTCCGGCAAAGTTAAAGTTGGAATCAAAGTTAACTTATCTTTCAACTTATAAAAACTCCTTTCACAAGCATCTAACAAATAAAACTTGAACTTCTTCTAAGTTAACTTAGTCAAAGGAGCAGCTATCAATGAAAACCTTTTCATAAGTCACCTATAATACCTAGCTAAACCTAAAAATCTTTGAACATCGGATAGAGTCGTGGGTCTAAGCTACCTCTTCACCACAGCAACCTTTTGCAGATCCACCATGATGCCCTCACTAGAAATTATATGACCCAATAAAGTTACAACGTTCAACCAAAACTCACACTTGGAGAAATTAACATATAACTGTTGTTCTTTTAAGGTATGTAATACCATACGGACATGATTAGTATGATCCACCTCACTCTTTTAATAAACCAGAATGCCATTAATAAACATAATAATGAAGAGATCCAAATACTAATAAAAAATACTATTTATTAGATCCATAAATAAGGCTGGAGCATTATTTAACCCAAATGACATCACCAAAAACATAAAGTGCCCATACCAAGTATGAAAGACCATCTTAGGGATATCTACCTCCCTAACCTTTAGCTGATGGTACCCAGACCGAAGGTCTATCTTAGAAAAGAACTTGGCACCTTGCAATAGGTTAAACAGATTATCTATCCGAGGAAGATGATACTTGTTCTTGACCGTCACCTTGTTTAGCTATCTATGGTCAATGCACATCCGAAGGGAACTATCCTTTTTGTGCATAAACAACACTAGTGCACCCCAAGGAGATATACTAGGGCATATAAACCCCTTATCTAAAAAATTCTTAAGTTGTTCCTTAAGTTCTCTTAATTCAGCCAAAGCAATTCTATACGAAGGAATAGAAATTGGAAGAGTGTCTAGAACCCAGTCAATACCAAACTCTATTTCCCTATGCGAAGTAACACCAGGAAGATCATCTAAAGACACTTCAGGAAACTCATTAATCACTAAAACTTACTGGAAATAAGGACCTTTCGTATTAAAATCTTTAACCCAGACTAAGTGATAAAGACAACCTGTAAAGATAAACCTCCGTGCTCTAAGATAAGAAAAAAATCTCCCGCTATAAGCTAGATAAACACTCTCTCATTCTATAACCAGCTCACCAAGGAACCTAAAGATAACCCTATGAGTTCGACAATCCAGGGATGCATAACAAGAGTGCAACCAATCCATACCTAGAATGACATAAAAATCCACCATACTCAACTCAAACAGATCCACCAAGGTCTTCTTGCCACCAATAGATACCACACTTCCCCCATAGACTCTCTTTGCAAAAACTGAGTCACCTACTAGTATAGAAATAGAAAAAGAATTTGAAATAAATTTTAGATCAAAACCAAAAGATACAGCCATATAAGGAGTCATATAGAAGGGAGTAGACCCAGATCAAGAAAATAATATATGTCACGAGAGAAAAACTTTAAGGTACCAGTAACGACATCAGGTGATTCCTCGAATTCCTGTCGAGACAGTAAAACATACAACCTATTTTGACCAATACTAGAACCAGGATTAGTAATATAACTAGATGCCATAATACCAGGTGTAGGAGTAGAACATGAAGTCACAAGAATCCTATTTGTCCCCATAGCAACCTTATTAACTAGGCAATCCATGAACTGATGACCTTCCTGTCCATACTTGAAACATTTATCCCTTCCTTCATCAAAATAACCCTGATATAGACGACCACAAAATCGATAAAGAGGGCACGAAGAAATTGACTGTCCTCCGCTTGCCTGAGATTGGGCACCCTGTGCCCAAAAATTATCACCATCATGATGACGCCTTTTGCTAAACTGGAAAACAACACTAGAAGAATAGTAGGAACAAAAACTCCCCACGTCTTCTTCTTCTTCTTCTTCTTCTTTCATTTACCACCATTTCGACCAGCCTAAGAACGAGCACCTTTCTGGTAAAAAAACCTATTTCTCTTCCCTTACCTATCTCTAAACTCTTTCTGCTTCCTCTTTTAATCCTCCACTTATGGCAGATGAATATTCAACCTAGAGATATCTATATCTCTAATCGACAAGGCAGTCTTGCTCTCCAGAAGCAAATCCTAATTAAACCAAGAAGAGAACTTCCTTATTCTAGCCTACATGCCAGTCACCAAATCAGGATGCACCTTGAGAGTTGATGAAACTTCAAGGCATATTCCTTGACAGACATCCTTCCTTTCTTGAGGGTCACGAACTCCTCTATCTTTGCTTCCATCAACTCTTTGGGAAAGAAATGATTTAAAAAGACACTGGAGAGGGCATCCTCTAAGGATGACTCCTCCATATATCCTCTATCCCTATCTCACTCTTCATATCACTAATATGCAACCTCTTTGAGCTGATAAGTTACAAAGTTTAATCCCTCTACATTGGTAGCTTGCATCAGCCAAAGTATCTTCTCTATTTCATCCAAGATGCCATATGGATCCTCCTTCACTTTTGCTCTAAAAAGTGGGAGGACCTATCTTCATAAATTGGCCAACCTTTGTGGCCTCAGTATACAAAGCACCAGACACATCTTGCTCAGCCTGAGCAGCAACCAATTTAGCAATAACATGAATAGACTAACGAAATTTTGTATTAGTCATCTCGCCTTAAGAAGGACTAGTAGAAACTGGTAGAACTCTAGAACAATCAGGGATAGGACCATGAGATCAAAGTTGAACCTCAAAAGTAGGATGTACCCTTTCAGCATACCCCCAAATGAGATAGAAATTTTTTTTGTCTTCCAAATCTATGAGGCATGATCTGAATGGCGAATAAACAAGGATTAGAGAAGATTCCAGGACTGATATTCCAAGATTGAAAATTGAATACCTTGAAAGTGAAACATTCTTAAATGTCTTATAGCCTCTCCCTTATGAGTGTGGCACACTACATACCCCTAAAAGAGACTCTACTCAACATGGTTTTGTGGACTCCCAATTGACCATGAACCTAGGCTCTGATACAAACTTGACACTACCCTTCCTGGGTCATTATTGTAATGGGTGTCTCAAGTTCGACCAAGATCGAAGACTACCCGTGTTACCCAACCCAAAATCTTGGCGCCTTCCCTGAGTTGGCTGAATTTCAAGAATGTAATAAGATAGTGTAACATCTCACACAAAGATTCTAGGATAAGATAAAAACTGTGACCAAACCAACCGAGTCTAACCATTCCATTCAATAATCTAACTATACCAAACCATACCAAAATAAGGGCCATAAACCAGGCCATGACCAAAGATGTTCCAAAACATAATTTAATTAATCCCAAAATGAAGTAGGATAGAACAACCAACAATATTGTCCAATGATATCAGCCCACCGACTTATTTCAATGCCAAGGCCTACATCAATATCGATCCCACCTATTTCAACCCATAGAAGTACCATAAAGCATCTAACCAAAAGAGTAATAAAACCAAATTTAGACATGCCCCCAACCATAGAGAAAATCAATATCCAAAATAAAACCAAAATGTCTAAAACTATCCATAACATAAAATGGAGCCTTTCGAAAGGATGGAAGCTCACCACTTTAGTTCAAATATTATTGCCGAGTCAATTACTATGTAAAACGAGTAAAATGATCGATTCCTTCATAGCGTGGGTATATAGCCGCCAGTAGACGGGGTTAGCGAGTGTCCACTAGTATGATCTCAGGGTAAGGATGCAATAATGCCATTTATAAAACCAAGTAAAAACTATCCATATGCATACAATCATACATATATATATAGCCATGCCGGAAAAAGGGACCAAGTTTAGCATGCCTTTAAAACCCTTACCTTGGCTGTGTAACTAAACCAACCATGGGCTATATATGTTCAGCTCCTCATGTTGAAGGGACTTAGTTAATGTAGCCGTACGACCAGGGAAGAAACTATTGGGATAACTATTAATCCCCCAAATATAGTGTGTCATCATGCACATAGTCACAAAGACCAACCTCATATCGGCAAATATGAGTTTCTAGTTTTTGTCCCTCCGGGACCTCTCCTTTTCATGACTTAGCTACACCTCCTACCATTATTGCCTAATTAAAGCCATTGATATTGGTATCGTTATACCAATCCTTACTTGCAAGTGTCATCCATAGCCAACCATTTATAGGTTTAAGGGGACTTTCTAGTGCCCTTCCATTTACCATATTAAACCACTAGGACGACTTCCATGTTCCCCATAAGCATAACCATTTAGCCTTTTACCTTTCCAAGCCATTTAAACCATGCACAATTTCTTTACTAAGTTTAAAAACATGCAAGAACTCCATTAAAGTAGTCAATGCAATAAACATATCTTTATAAGCATTTTGTCAAACACATTGGAGGCATAATATGGACAAAACAAATTCCAATTACCATTAAACCATTCCCATACAGTACAATTATCCAAAACCAAAATTAATGCATATAAAAGAATAATTAAAACCATAGAAAACCATAACCGACCATTTAATATCAAAACCCTAAATCATATTTGAAAACTAAAATCATACAATCAATGAAATGTTGAAAACATTCATAAAACTATGCCTTTAGATAAAATTAACAATGAGGGAAGAGAACATGCCTTAAAACAAGATAATGATAGAAAGAAATCACCATGATAAGCCCCAAATGGATCCTTTAGTTGAGACCCTAGGTTCCTTGCCCAAAAGCACTTGAGAGAATTATGGAGTGTTTAGAAAAGTCTCTAAATGTTAATAAATAGAATAATAGGGTAAATAAACTCCTAATAGGAATATAAGTCATGTGAATTTATTAGTATTAGTGGGGAAATGTCCATAATAACCCGACTTAAGTTGCAAAAAAATCCCATCACAGGGATACGACTGACCTCACGAGTCGTACCCTCTGATACGATTGGTATTTTTCACTCGTATCATGGCCTCAAACCTTTGATCCAACATGTACAGCATATGACTCATCCAACCAAGTTGTATTTATAACATACAATTCACACCTTTCACCCGTACCCCTGGCAAATTTAAACCCAAGGAAGACTTAGACATTGTCCATCATACGAGTCCTGGGTACGACTCGTACCCTGGCTCACGGCTCATGATGAGCCACTAATACTCAAATCCAACCTAAGTAACCAAGACAAAGAATGTGTTAAGGAACCAAACAATTCATAACCACCAATATGACTCGAACCCCTATGTCGTATCCATTTTCGTAACCAAAATTCATCCCACCAACTAACACTGGTCAGTATACGACTAGACCATACAATCTGTACCCTAACATACGAATCATACCCATGAGTCATATTTGGTCAAAAAATCAGAATTCCAAGAAATTTTCTAAGGTCCAAACACCAAGGTGTTTCAGTCTCCCCACTAGGAACATCCATCCCCAAATGACGGATAAAGTAGGGATAACCACATGCAAGAGTCATTTGCATTATCAAATATATTTCCAATCCTTAACAAAGTTTGAAAAAAAAGAGAGAAGGATATTAATCTTTCCCTTAACAAACTCTGAAAGTAAAGATGTGATGAAGACGCATACCTTCTATACGAATCCAAGGAGCATAAAACAAAAGTAGATATTTGGACTTCATTTCCTCCCCCGCTTCCTATGTAGCTTCTTCCAACTTATAGTTCTGCCAAAGAACCTCAACCCAAGCCACATCCTTGGTCCACAACTGGCGAACCTACCTATCAAAGATCTTAACCGAGTCTTCTTCATAAGACAAAAATAGTGATACCCAATCCTTCCAAAGGAGCAATCAAAGAAGGATCCCCAGTGCACTTCCTCAACATGGAAACATGAAAGACTGGATGAACTAAGATCAAGATAGAAGGTAACTCCAAATCATAAGCAACATTACCAATTCTCTTAAAAACCTTATACAAACCCATATACCAGGGACTGAGGTTCCCCTTCATTCCAAATTGTGCTACTCTTTTCATAGGAGATACCTTAAGGCAAACCTTATCCATAACCTCAAACTCTAAGTATCTATGCCTAACATCCGCATAGGGCTTTTGGCGACTTTGCGCAGCCTTAAGCCTAAAAAAATCCAAACACAAATGCTTAATGCTTCATATATATATGGATCTAACTTTTTCATTATTTCAAGGTAAAAAGAAGAGGTCCTATTCCTGTTTCCATTGTCATCTTCTTTTGCTTAAGTAGTCCTGGGTTAATGTAAAATTTTGTAGGGTAGCATCATTCATATGCATTCATGAAATTCAAAATAAATCCTGAGGGTTCAATCAAGAACTTGACACTTAGCGAAGTTTGTTGGTGCTGAAGCATCTGGAGCAAACCAGAAATAACGTAGACAAACGTAAGACATTGTCTGCATTTGTAAAGTCCAAGAATTCTTAGTCTATGTTTGTGAGCCAGTCTTCATGTTTACAAAGAGAAGGTTGTGGACTAATCCATTTCTTTTTATACATAATTGTAGTGGACCAGTCATATTTGTGAAGGCTTGTGTTGGTTAGGTATCATGTCCACGGAAGGGGTCCTATGTTCATAACGAAGGACTCCTGAGCGTATTTATTACTGGGGTTCCCGATTCAGCTATGTATTTCAAGTCTCAAATATCATAGAACCCTAGGGATCTTAGGAAATCTGGGGGATTGATTATTATATGTTGAGGGAAAGTTAGAAACATCATTATGGTTATTTCCTCATCTTTATTTTTGTAAGTTTCCATTTGATTTCTAGTTTAATTCTACAATTTAAGTTTAAATCCCTAGTTTACTTGTGGGTGGTTTGTGCTTGAGTTCCACCCATTTTTAAAGGATAAAGATCCTTGAGCTTAGAGTCATACATTCTCGGTTTTAATTTCATGATTCCATCAGTGGGTCCCATGGGAATTTGATGTTCAATCTTTTGACCCAAAGCATTTATATGCTACATGGGTATTGATATTCTCATCTTAATACGTAGAATATTATTTTATTAGCATGAAAACATTCCAAAGCTCCTCGGAAACAAAAGGCTCTGGAGTACAACACTTGGTGAGTTTTCGACAACGACTAGGTAGGCTAGCCATACTTTTCTTCTATACTGAGTCTTATTATGGTATTAGTGTAGTAGTATTCTAGCTGTGGATGGATATTTACAACTCATTGATAATTTAGTCTTCATTAATTAAGTTAGCCGATAAGGGACCTTTTGGGTAGAATTCGGCCTAGTCTTTTTCATATTGGCTATGTAAAAATCTTAGGACTAGTTTGAACTTACTGACACGCCCCAAAACCGAGCCATGTCGTATGGGAACCTCTAGCCCACATGAACCGGAGGTCACACCAATAACCCATAACAATCATCCAATCAATCACAAGGGTAGGGTGAATCCCGGCCATATAATGAGATAGCAAAAAACATACTACAAGTCATAGATTAAACATGTCTAAACACATCATTAGATTCATCACTAACAAATATACCTAAGTCCACATTCATCCATAATAGCTCTATAAAAAATGAAGTTTAGAAATATATATATCGGGACAAGCCCCGACAATAGCCAAACCGAGCCAAAATAAGACTAAGTCTAAAGATAGGAGAACAATAAGGAATGTCTTCCAAAGTAAGGAAGCTCACCACTCCCAAGTCAATGCATGAACCGCTTCGATTACCTAATCACTACGTAGGAAGAGAAGAAGAAGATCCGACCCCTATGTCGCGTGGGGACATAGCATCCGGGGATGGTTAGCAGTTGGAACGCTAGCATGTAACACAAGGATAAGGATAAAATAGAATCATCACCCAACAATAAGTCAATATATATATCATATTCAATTACATTAATAACCTTATCCATACATATAGATATATCATATGCTAACCAAGGGGACAACTCTTATCAACACTTTGGAAGCACTCATTCATCATACATGCAATGAAAGACTCCAAACTTCCACAATTATAGATTCAAGCATTTTTCATTAGACATAGGACTTTAACCATATTCACATATCATCAAGTAAGGGACTCTAACCACATACACATCCATTTAAGTGAGGGACTCTAATCACTCATATACTTTCATATAAGTGAGGCAATCTAACCACTCACACACATTCATTCAAGCAAGGGACTCTAACCACATGCCCACACATTAGTCAAGGGACTCTAACCTTATGCCATATTAGATAGAGGACTCTAACCCTAAGCTAGTTCATTTGGCGAGGCACTTCGACCTCATGAGATCTCATTATATAAGGGACTTTAACCACAAGTGATTTCATTAGGCAAGGTACTTTAACTTCAATCCATCACGTCTATCATTAGTCGACATTGGGATTCTAACCCTTTTTCTATGCATCCACATACATTTAATTCCACATATAAGGACTTTAACCCATTTAGCAAATTCAACACCATACATGACCCCATGGTCCTCATGGGAGCCTTTATTGCTCAATCATTTCAATAGGCCAATGCATTAATTAAACTCATCATACAATTCAACTATGGTCCTCAAGATCCTTACGAGCCATTCACACTTCATTAGCAATTCTATACCATAATTTAGTTAAACACACAATTCAAGTTTATTTTCATATTTATCAAAAGATTAAGGTCATAAATTACACAATATATGGCTCATTTACCCTTACGTTATCAACTATCAAGTATCCATACATATTGGGCCATTTCCCTAGCTCAAAGCATCATCATTATGTAACTAGACACCTCACTTAGATATTTTTACAAACACCTTATGTGTATTACCTTCAACAAGGCTATTTTTATGGTAGAAAACATCAAGGTTAGGGTTACTAATTACCCATATGTTAAACAATACACAACAAGCACTGACATGTACAAGTCATCATAAATAACATGTAAAAACACAAGTCTAAACAAGAATCATAATTATTCATCAATAAGCAACAAAACCCTTTTCATTTGATTTCAAAACGACCATGTACACTTACTTATCCAAGTGTGAAATACATAGGTTTAGAGTTATTTAGCAAAGGGTAGAGGTACATTTACTTAAACAAGATGAATCACCAAGAATATTGACTCCCCTTTGCCTCTTGAAGACCACTCTTGAAACCCTAGCCTCCAACTCTTCAAAGATGAACTTAAGAGAGTATTTAGTGTCTTTGATCCATGAAAATAGATGTTTAGGAGGCTACACACACTTACATAGTGAGAGGGCTTAGGGTTTTAGACATGGGAAATAACCATAAGGCCCTTAGTTGAAAGCTGAAAACAGAACCCGTCCAGGGATATGACTTACCATACGATTGACTTAAGTAGTCATACCCTAGGGTATGAGTGGTACCCTGACTCATACCCTAGGATTCTCCTAGGTCACACACACTGTTAAGGGTATAACCATTAACCTTTGAGTTGTATCCAAAGGGTGCGAATCACCCCTAACTCGTACTCAACAACCGTACCCAAAACAATCCACTTCTAAACCCACAACTCCCTTATACGACTCACCTAGGTACGACTCGTACCCTTAGGTATGATTGAGCGGAGGGCCACTCATATCTAAAATAGAAAGTGACCCTCACCATACTTCTTAGGATATGAGATGGGAGGAGAAGAAGGATATGACTCAAGCCCCTAGTCGTACCCATCCTAGTGACACCAAAATAAAGTTTTTCAATGGATCTAAGTCTAGGTGTTTCAATTCTCCCCCACTTGGATCATTCGTCCTCGGCTAATGGGTAAGGTAAGCAATAAACACAATCCAACATATTATCATACATCAAAATAACCTTCAAACAAGTTAGAACAAGCATACAATAAGGACATAACAGACATCATACTCATTAACAATCAATTATTCATGTCATCATCTTTGGGACTCAAACCCATTATTTATCAAGACACTTGTTCATCTCAAAGCTTGGGGACTTTAAACTCTTATTTATTAATACATACTCATTTCACAACTTAGGGACTTCAACCCATAAACTTATCAAGGATACTTACTCAATTCAAGGATTACGGACTCGAACCCATCATTTTCTAAAGATATGAATCAACTCAAGATACTAGGGACTTAAGCCAATCACAACAAAGCACACATAATTTCAAAACATTAGAGACTTGAACCCATGGTATAACATGAGACAAATCAACTCAACACATTGGGGAATTTAACCCTTTGTCTATCAAAGACCAAAAATCAAAGAGAGGAGATCAATACATACCTCCATCCCAAGTTTTTGTAATAGGAAACAAATGTGGATACTTGGACTTCATGTCCCCTTCCTCTTCCCACGTGGCTTTCTCAGACTTTTGGTTCCTCCATAGAACCTTCACTGAAGCCATCTCTTTCATTTGCAACCGGCAAACTTGCTGATCCAAATTCATCAACGGGATCTCCTCATAGAACAAAGAGTCTAAAATATCAACATCCCTTAAGGGAACAACAAAAGGCAGATCACCCACACATTTCCATAACATAAAGACATGGAAAATCGTGAATGGAGTTCATACTAGAAGACAACTCCAACTCTTAGGCAACATTGCCCACCCTCTTCATAATTAAGTAGGTACCAATATACCGGGGACAAAGATTCCCCTTCTTACCAAACCGCATCACTCTCTTCATGGGAGACACTTTCAAGAATACCCAATCGCCAACACTAAACTCTAAGTCTGTACGCTTCACATCGGCATAGGATTTTTTGTTAATTTGAGTAGTTTTTAACCTATCACGAATCACCTTCACCTTTACTAAGACTTGGTGAACTAGATCGGAGTCAAGAAACTACCCTCTCCAACCTTGTACCATCCAATAAGAGATCGACATCTCCTACCATACAATGCCTCTAAAGGCGCCATACCAATACTATAGTGGTAAATATTTTAATAGGTCAACTCAATAAGTGGCAAAAAGTCATACCATCTACCACTATAGTCAATCATACAAACCCGCGACATGTCCTCCAAAGTTTGGATGGTCCATTCTACTTGCCCATCCATTTGCAGATGGAAAGTTGTACTAAGGCACACTTTAGTACCTAAGCCTTTTTGGAATGACTTCCAAAAGTGGGATGAAAATGGAGGAACACGATCTAAAATAATAGAAATAAGAGCACCGTGCAACTTCACAATCTCTGTAAGGTATAACTAAGCATAATATTTCACTAAGAAATTACTCCTCACAGTGAAAAAGTAAGCGGACTTGTCATTCTATCAACAAGGACCCAAATAGAATCACATTGATTCCAGGATCTAGGAAGACCGATAACAAAATCTATATCAATTGCCTCCCACTTTCATTTGGGTAATGGAATTTCTTTATACAAGCCCCCGGGCCTAATGCACTCAACTTTCACTTGTTGACACATAAATAGAACTCTCTAAGATCATGATATATCTTAGTCGAACTAAGATGAGTGGCATAATAAGATCCATGAGCCTTGGCTATGACCCTTTCTCTTAATCCATCAATGTTGGGAGTTCATAGCCTGCCTTGGTATCTCAAGATACCATCTCTACTAATCACACAGTCTGCAACCTTGTGTTGACCCATATTACTCTCGATCTTCATCAAGTTGGGGCCTAATGCTTGCTTTTTCTTTATCTCAATAGCAAGAGATGATTGAGATATCGGAAGCACAAAAATACTACCATCCTCAGAGTATTTAAGTTGAACTCAAAGATTAGCCAAAAGATGGATGTCCTTTACCAATTCCAGCTTATCCTCATCTACATGGGCTAAACTTTCGATGGACAATATACTAAGAGCATTGGCGACTACATTCGCCTTATCGAGATGGTAATAAAGACTCATATCATAGTCTTTTAACAACTCGAGCCACCTTCTTTTCCAGAGATCTAAATCCTTTTGGGTAAACACATATTGAAGACTCTTATGATACGAAAAGATATCAACATGAACCCTATATAGATAATGTCTCCAAATCTGTAGTGCAAAGACCACGACTAACAACTCTAAGTCTAAGTCATGAGTAGGGTAGTTCTTCTCATGAACTTTTAATTTTCTAGAAGCATAGGCCACCACCCTACCGTGTTGCATCAACAGGAAAACAAGACCGACATAAGAAGCATCACAATAAACCATAAAACCATCATTACCCTTGGCTAAGGTTAACACTAAATCCGAAGTCAATTTATCTTTCACCTTCTCAAAATTACCCTCACACACATTGGAAAACAAGACTTGACCTTCTTTTGGGTCAATTTAGACAATGGGGTAGCTATAGTAGAGAAACTCTCCACAACCTTCTATAGTAACCGGCTAGACCCAATAAGCTCCAAATATTGATTGGAGTCAGAGGTCTAGGCCACTTCTTAACCGCCGTGACCTTTTGGGGATCTCTCATGATCCTTTCTCTAGAGATAACATGACCAAGAAAAGTATGACTTTCAAGAAAAACTCACACTTGGAGAACTTGGCATTCAAATGATGATTCATCAAAGTTTTCCATACAATAAGGAGGTCATCGACATGATCCGCCTAACTCTTAGAATAGACTAAGATATCATCAATAAAGACAATAACAAACATGTCCAAGAAAGGATGGAACACCCTATTCATCAAATCTATGAATGTCGTCGGGGCATTGGTCAGCCCAAAAAACATGACAAGAAACTCATAGTGACCATATAGGGTTATAAAGACCGTCTTAGGGATATCCTCATCCCTAATCTTAAGCTGGTGACAACCCGATTTAAGATCAATATTAGATAAATAATTCACACCATGAAGTTGATCAAATAAATCATCGATCCTTGGAAGAGGATATTTATTCTTTATGGTCACTTTGTTTAATTAATGATAATCAATACACATATGAAGGAAATCATCCTTATTATGCACGAATAACACGGGAGCATCCTATGGAGACATACTAGGGCAGAAAAACCTTTATCTAAGAGGTCTTTTAATTGCTTCTTAAGATCTTTTAGATCCATCGGAGCCATTCTATAAGAAGGGATATAAATTGGATGAGTGTTCTAAACAAAATCAATCCCAAAATCAATTTTCCTACCAGGAGAAACACCAGGAAGATCACCGAGAAATACCTTGGGAAACTCAATAATTATGGGAATAGATTCTAGAGAAGGCTCTTCGGAGTTAGAATCTTTAACTCAGACCAAATGATACAAACACCCCTTTGAAATGAACTTTTGAGCCTTAAGATCAGAAATAAACCTTCTCTTAGGAACTAGAGAACCACCTTCCCATACAATGACTGGCTCATTAGGGAATTTGAACATGACCCTATGGGTCTGACAATCTAAAGAAGCATATCAATAGTTCAACCAATCCAACTCTAGAATGATATCAAAATCAACCATGTCCAACTCTATCAAGTCTGCAAGAGTATCCCTACCACCAACCAATATCACACACCCCTTATATATTCTTTTAATAACCACAGAGTCTCCTATCAGGGTAGAAATAGAAAAAGGAACCAATAGACTATTGGGACGACAATCAAGATGCACAACCACATATGGGGCCACATAAGAAAGAGTAGACCCTAGATCAAGCAAATAATACACATCTACGGGAGAAAAGTCTCAACATACCTATGACCACATCGAGATACACCTTAGAATCCTAGCGAGTAGCAAGTGCATACAAGCGGTGTCGGCTAGCTCCAGTGCCAGAAATAAAAGTAGGGACAGAAATAACACCTTTTGGTACGGGAGTAGATGGAGTAGTAATAGGGCCTCTGTTATCCAAAGAAGCTGCTAGGGAGGGGCACTCACGCTGTATGTTCCCAATCGGAGCATAATGGAAATATCTATTTCTCCCTTTCTCACACTAACCATGATCACTCTGGCCAAAAAATCTGCAAGGTGCCGAGGTGGAGCCGACTGGACACCATTAGTCTAAAATTGGGAACCTTGTACCTGAGACCCACTACTAAACTGAGTCCTATGATCACCCAAAAACTTTGGGTAAGGAGAGTGAACACTATCCAAGAAGAAAAACTCAAACTCTCTCACTTCTTTCATGGCCACTTGCCACCATCACCACCACTATGCTCAGAATACCTAAATTTCTTTCCTTGCCTCTCACTAAGCTGAACTTGCTTTTTTTTCTCTTTTTTTACTTCATGAAAATACACAATCAACCTAGAATATACATGTTCTCAATCCATAAGGCTGTATTACTCTCAAGGACTAACTCACGTGACAATCCCAAGACAAACTTTGCATTCTAGCCCTCATGCTAGATACCATCTCAGGAGCATACCTTGACAATTAATGGAATTTTTAAGGCATACTCTTGAACGGACATTCTCTCTTGCTTCAAGTTAACAAACTATTTTGCCTTTGCCTCCCTCAACTCTTGAGGAAAAAATTAGTCTAAGAAAGCCTCAGAGAAGTCCTCCCTTATAGCGGGACTAGCATTAAAACCTTGAGAAAACTCCCACCCCTTATACCATTCGAATGTTATATCTTTCAATTGGTAGAAATCAAACTCAATGGCCTCAATCTCCGAAGCATGTATGATTCAAAAGATCTTCTTCATTTTATCAATGAATCCTTAAGGATCTTCCTTAACCTTCGTACCGAAGAACATAAGATGGCTCAACCTTATAAATTGGTCAATTGTTGAGGCTTTAGAAGAAATGATAGTTGGAGCACAATGATCCTCTTGTGAAGCTATCAATTGATTCAAGAGGTTGATAGAGCGATGGCATACCTCTGAGGTGACAGAATAGGAGGGTCACTCTCATTGTTGGGGTTGTTGGGGATAAGTGGAATCTTATGAAGATGGTCAAATGCCACATCCCTAGCTCGGATTTAAACTCGAGAAGTTGGATGAGCTTCATCCATAGGGCTCTCAGAAGGGTTTGCCTAAGTCTTAGATATCCTTGGAGGCATGATTTGAAAGATAGCAAACAAACATCAGAGGAATTCAATACATTAGACTATATATCTTGAGATTAAAATACAAGAAAGGGAAATATTTCCTAAAATTTCTCATAGCTCCTCTTTTATATGTATGGCGAATTTCATACCCATAAAAGAGATTCTACTCAACACAGTGTTTTGGATACCCAACTGACCATGAACCTAGGATCTGATACCAACTTGACACACCCTAATACCAGGCCATGTCGTATGGGCAGCTCAAGCCAACATGAACTAGAGGTTGCCCCTATGACCCATCACAAGCATCCAATTAAGCACAAGGGTAGGGTAAATCCTGAACATATAATGAGATAGCAGAAAACATACTACAAGTCATAGCTTAAACATGTGTAAACACGTCATTAAATTCATTACTAACAAATATACCCAAGTCCACAATCATCCACAATACCTCTATACAAATTAAAGTTTAGAAATGTATATGTCGGGACAAGCCCCGGACAATAGACAATCCAAGAAAAACTATGACTAAGTCTAAAGATAGGAGACCAAGAATGAATATCATCCAAAGTAAGAAAGATCACCAATCCCAAGTCAATGCACAAACTGAATCGATTGCCTAATAACAACATAGGAAGAGAAAAAGATGCTCTAGCCCCTATATTGCATAGGGACACAACATCCAGAGATGGTTATCGGTTGGAACGCTAGCATGTAACTCATAGATAAGGATAAAATAGCATCATCATCCAACAACAATTAAAGATATATCTCATTCAATCACATTCATGACCTTATCCATACATATAGGCATATCACATGCTAACCAAGGGAACAAGTCTTATCAATACTTTGGAAGCACTCATTCATCATACATTCAATGAAAGACTCCAAACTTGCAAAGTTATATATTCAAGTATTTCTCATTAGGCATAGGAATTTAACCATATTTACATATCATTAAGTAAGGGACTCTAACCACATACACATCCATTTAAGTGAGAAACTCTAACCATTCACACACTTTCATATAAGTGAGGAACTCCAACCACTCACACACATTCACTCAAGAAAGGGACTCTCACCACATGCACACACATTAGGCAAGGGACCATAACCTCATGCCATATTAGATAGGGGACTCTAACCCCAAGCCAATTCATTTGGTGAGGCACTTCAACCTCATGATATCTCATTATGCAAGGGACTTTAACCACAATTAATTTCATTAGACAAGGGACTTTACACTCAAGCCATCACATCTATCATCAATCAAAATTGGGACTCTAAACCTTTGTCCATGCAACCATATATATTCAATTGCACACATAAGGACTTTAACCCATTTAGCTAATTCAATATCATACATGACCCCATGGTCCTCATGGAAGCCTTCATTACTCAACTATTTCATTAGGCTAATGCCTTAATTTAATTCATCATGCAATTCAAATATGGTCCTCAAGACCCCTACTAGCCATTCACACTTCATTAGTAATTCTATACCATAATTTAGTTCAACACACAATTCAAGTTCATTTTCATGTTAAGGAATTTAGCCCCCTTCTTCTTCATCAAACCATCAAGGTCATCAGTTACATAATACATAGCTTATTTTACCCTCCCAGTATGATTATTCAATAATTCATACATATTGGGCCATTGGCTCAGCTCAAAACATCATTATTATGTAACTAGATATCTCACTTAGAAATTTTCACAAACACCTTATGTGTATACCTTTAACAAGGCTATTTTTATAGTTGACATAATCAAGGTTAGTGTTACTCATGACCCAAATATTAAACCATACACAACAAGAATTTACATGTACAAGTCATCATCAATAATATGTTAAAACACAAGTCTAAGTAAGAATCATTATTATTCATCATTAAGCAACAAAACCCTTTTTGTTTAATTTCAAAACAACCATGTAAACTTACTAATAAAAGTGTGAAAGACATGGGTTTAGACTTATTTACAAAGGGTAATAGGTACATGATATAAAAAAGATGAATGACCAAGAATATTGACTCCCCTTTGCCTTTTGAAGATGACTTTTGAAACCCTAATCCCCAATTCTTCAAAGATGAGCTTGAGAGAGTATTTAGGGTATTTGATCCATCAAAATAGATGTGTAGAAGGCTACAAAAAGTTATATAGTAAGAGGTATTAGGGTTTTAGACATGGGAAATAACCACAATGCCTTAGTTAAAAGCTAAAAACTGAACCCGCCCAGGGGTATGACTCACCATACGACTTACTTAAGTAATCATACCTTAGGGTATGAGCGGTACCCTGACTTATACCCTTGGCTTCTCATAGGTAAAAAATACTGTTAAAGGTACGACCATGCACTTTTGAGTCATATCCTAAGGGTACGAATCATCGCTAACTCGTACACAACAATCGTACCTAAAAAAGTACACTTCCAAACTCATGACTCCACTATATGACTCACGTAGATAAGACTCATACCCTTAGGTATGATTGAGGGGAGGGTCAGTCATACCTAGGACAGTGAGTGACCATCACCATACTACCTAGGATACGAGAGGGGAGAAGGATAAGGATAGGACTTGTATCTAAGGGGTACGACTCAGGCCCCGAGTTATACCCACCCTAGTGACACTAAAAGATGAAGTTTTTAATGACTTTATGTCTATGTGTTTCACTTACTTAGTACCTTGGTATGAATTTACAAATACTTAGTCTATGTTTTGGTAGGTTCTTACTTTTGTGTATGTTTTTGTGATAAGTAGAAGGCCATATCGACTCTTTTTTAGGTCAATTATCTGAATTTTCTCTGTGTCTAACTAAGAGGCCTTTATTTGTTACCTTAGACTAAATTTTCAGACTTAGGATGACTTAGTGAATTTAGTGAGCTCTGGTTAGCTTGATACCAAGGTATCATATTTGTTGCCCATAAAATATTATCTTTAGACTTAATTAGTTAAACCTGCCTCGCTTATTGATTTGGTCATTTGACTGCGAGTCTAATACTAATAGAACTTTAGAGAATTTATAATCTTGCATTGTCACTAATCTTGGCTTGCATTTTAGTATTGGCTCAAGTTCGACAATTATGATTCATATGCAATATTTTCTATCACGATCCTATTCTCTAGTCCAAGTTCAAGTCGGACATTTATGATTATAAAGAAAGTTCAGATAATTTTTACCCATGGTCCACTTTAGGTTATATTATAGATAAGTCCATCTTTGTTTGTGTCTGTTGGACTTATACGGGGTAGGTTGGATTATTTCGTTTCTTTTTTACGCCTACTATGGTGGCCTAGTTAGGATAAAGTTAGACTGCAATTTAGTTTTGAGTTGCTTAGTCTACATGTTTATTGCAATTGCTTGTGTTGGAGTATCATTTATATGTCCCTTTTTTTTGGCTCTAGTTTACATTCCCATATTTTATTATACTTTTACTATAATTTATCTCTATCATCCTATGATGCCTACTGAGTGCCCATTCTTTTGGTACTCATACTATACTTCTGCATCTTTTCCCTGATAGAAATTTAAGTGTGAGCCCATGCCATTGATATTATCCTTAAGCTCTATTACTTTGGAGATAGGGTAAGCTATTAGAGCTGGAGTTGATCCTCTCTCTTTCTGCTATTTTCTTATAGTCTTTTGTATATTACGATACTATATGTATATTGGATAATGTTCGGTACACTGCTTTTTTTATTAGTGGCTCTTGTATCAATCTTACCAGGGCATTGGGGGTACTATTTTGCACTTTTACACCCATTCCTTTGCTATTCAGTATGATTGTATCTATATATTTCACTACTTAGTACTTGGCATGACCCAAACCAGGGCCCTATCATAATAGGCATCCTAAGTCCAACTAGGACCGAGGACTATCCCCGTTACCCAACCCAACCAGCCTATGCTTATCTTGAGTTGGCTAAATTCCAAACAAATAACAAGATAGTATTATTGAAAAATCCAAGACTCTAGGATAGGTCTATATCAGTGACTACCCTAATGAGTTTAGCCGTCTAATACCAAATCGATAACCAATACCAACTAAACTATAATTCAAATCATAACCATATGAGTTCCATAATAATTATATATAATCCCAAAATAAAAGAGGATGGAACAGTGAGAAACAGCCCCAATACCAAGGCAAACATCAACACCGATCTTGCCCATACCAAACCTATAGTAGTTCCACAAAATCCTCTAACCAAAAAACTATGAAAATCTAATTAGGACATGCCCCTAACATAGCTAAAACCAATATCCATAAATAAACCAAAGTATAAAATAACATCCATGAAATGGAGCCTTCCGAAAAGATGGAAGCTTACCACTATAATCCAATAGTTGATCTCGAAGTCTGATCGCTAAGCAAGAGGATAAGAATGATCAGTTCCTGCATCACATAGGAATATATCCGCCCAAAGATAGGTTTGCAGGTGAATAATAGCATGATCTCACGATAACGATAAAATAATTCCATTTAACAAAACCAAGTAAACCATCCATATGCATACAAATCACACACATATATATAACTATGTCGAGAAAGGGAATTGGTTTTAGCATACATTTAAAACCATTATCCTGGGTATATGTAGCTTAACCATCCTTAATCACTACGTGTAGTCACATGAACCAGAGATACCATAAGAGTAAGGGATTCCCAAGTACCCATCTCCCTCTATGATACATATGTACAGAGTACTTAGAAGATTCTCGTGTATCTCGTAGTATCATATAAGGTCACCATGACCTACTCCTCATGCCGGAAAACCTGAGTTTCCAATGTTCATCCATTGGACTCCCACCTTCACGGTTAGTTATCACACCCCGCCTTTATTGCCTAATTAAAATAATTTCCAACTAACCAAACCATTGTTATTAACTGAGGCTATACATAGTGGTAACGTCATACCGATAATAACTTGCAAGTATTTTCCCTATCCAAATTTTTTTCAGATCAAGGGATTCCCATATACCCATAGATCACATTATCTAATCAACTTGGGGGAGTCCCATGTACCCCCACAAGTGTTCCATTATAATAATTACTTGGGGGATTTCATTATACCCCTCAAGAGTGATTGTTAAACGTAAAACCATTCCATTTTGACCATTCCAAACCATTTAACCATTTAGGGTTCCATTACCAAGTTTAAACCATGCATGAGTTTCATTAAAAATCTAACAATGTAGTGAAAATATTGTCATAGGCATTTTATCAAACACATTGGGGGCTTAGTATTTCCACAACCAAAGCCAATTACCAAATACACATTCCCATTCAACCAATTATCCAAAACCATCATTAAAGCATATAAATCATATTTAAAATATGGGAAAATCATAACCAAGCATTTATAACCAAAATCCCTAGATTATAATTGAAAACCCAAAACCATAAAATAATCAAACCATGAAAACATCATATAAAACCATGCCTATAGTTGGAACTAACAATGAGGGAAGAAAACATGCCTTAAATTGAGTAGATGATGGAGAGAAATCACCAACACATGCCCCAAATTAATCCTTAAGATGAAACCCTAGATTTATTTGCCCAAGGACTTTAGAGAGGATTATAGAGTATTTTCTAAGTGTTAAAGAATAGAATAATAGGGAAAATAACCACCCAAGTATGTTATAAGTTGTGGGACCTTATTAGGTTAAGTGGGGGAATATCCAGATTTTCCTCACTTAAACTGTACCAAAATCTCGTCATAGGGATAGGACTATCCATACCATTAGTAACCTCCAATAATTGTGGTACCCACCACTCGTACCCAAGGCCATCTCCCTCGGTCACAACACTATCTAAGGTATGACTCACCCCAAACCATGTCGTATCCATATATACGACTAGTACCCATTATTCGTACCCCTGGAAGAATACAATCTAATAATGATTAAAAACTAACTACCATACGAGTCCATGGTTCAACTCATACCCTGGCCTACGGATCATGATGATCCATTCATACTCAGATCCAAGTTAGTCTAATAAGTCTAAGATAAAGTAAAGAAAAGACCCTAACAAAATGACCCAATTCCATCTATTTGACTCGTACCAAACAAATCATACCTATTCCAAAAACTAAATCCAACCCACCAACCAACCCTAGTTAGCATACGACTAACCCATACCACTCATATCCCAGTGTACGAGTTATTTCCCCTAGTCATATCCTTTCCAGAGTCTAAAAATCAAGGAAATTTTCTAAGGGACAAAAACCCAAGGTGTTTCAGTCTCCCTCACTAGGAACATTCATCCTTGAATGATGAATAAGGTAGGGTAACCACAAGCATGATTCATTATCAACTATTAATCCAAACTTTAACCAAGTTAGAAAACAAAAATGGAAAGATATTAATCTTTCCTTTAATAAAGTTTGAAAACAAAAGTATGTTTAAGAACATATACCTTCCGCATGAATCCCAAAAGCGAAAAACATTTGTGGATACTTGGAATTCACGTCCTCCCCCGCTTCCTATATAGCCTTTTCCACCTTTTTGTTCTGCCCTAAAACCTTAACCGAGGCTATATCCTTGATTTATAACCTATGAACCTGCCTATCCAAAATCTTAATTGGGACCTCTTCATAATACAGATAATTCGATAAACCCAAGACCTCCAAAGGAACCACCAAAGAAGGATTACCAAGGAAATTCCTCAACATAGATACATTAAATACCAGATGAATGGAGTTCAAACCAGAAGGCTACTCTAATTTATAAGCCATATTACCAACCCTCCATAAAATCTCATAAGGGCCAATAAATTGGGGGTTGAGCTTCACCTTTTTACCAAACCACATTACTCCCCTCATTTTTTATACCTTTAGGAATACCGTATCCCCAAACTCAAACTCCAAGTCTATATGCCTTACATCCTCATAGGACTTTTTTTGACTTTAGGCAGCCTTAAGCCTATCTTGAATCACCTTCATCATTTCTATATCCTGATAAACCAAATCTAGACCGAACATATTCGTCTCACTAAGCTCAAACTAACTAATAAAAGATCTACACCTCCTATAATACAATCCCTCAAAGAGGGTCATCCAAATACTAGAATAATAGCTATTATTGTAAGAAAACTATACCAAAGATAGATGCTCAACCCAACTACCATCATAATCAATCACACATTCCCAAAGCATATCCTCCAAAGTCTAAATAGTCCTCTCTACTTGCCCATCCATCTACAAATGAAAAGTAATACTCAAACTAACCTTAGTCCCCAACCCTTTATGAAAAGAACACCAGGAATGAGATGAAAACTGTGTACCATGATCAAAGATAATCAAAATAGGTACCCCATGCAACCTTACTATCTCATGAAGATACAACTTTATATAGTCCTTCTAAGACCCCACAAAATTCCACGATTTACTCAGTTCATTAAAGCTTAAAAAAAGGTCCCAGACTTAGAAACTTCAGCTAAGTGTTTACACTTAGAATCATTTTAGCCTTCATAAGTTGGCAATATTATTTCTCGACCCATACAACCCTTAAATATCGATCTTTAAGTCGATTCATTATCAGCTATGTCATTAGGTGTTCACGGACAAGTTGAAAATTTTTTTGACCGCGTTTAGACCATGTTTGAGGTCTCAAAATAGTAGACCAATGCGATCTTGGCATGTTGCATCGCCTATCGCGTTGGTTAATATTGTTGAACATTGCCAAAGTCAAAATTACTGAGGCTCGACCCGATCATGATGCAATGCATCGGGTATCGCATCGATTCCATCGACGCACTGCGTCGACCAGCGCATTAGCACACAGTTTTCTAGTCATTAAATTAGCCGTGATCCCAGGGTTATTTCAATCTTTTTCCCACTCTTATATAACTCTAAAACACATGATTCAACCATATTTTTCTTAAACTATAGTGTGTTCTATCTATTTCTCTCAAGAACAAGTTTAGGGTTTCCAATTAAAGATCCAAATTCAAGAAAATTCCACCATCAATCCTTGTAAAATCAAGAACTAAGGTATTTTAGATGTTGATTCTTAGGTTTCTTCCACCTAAGAAGTTTACAAATCCTTTTCTAAATTCAAAGATTATATATTTATTCGTTTTCATGATTCAAGTGAATTGAAATTAAAGCTCATATTGTTATTGAGTTTTAATTCATATTTTGTTTACAAAGTTCCAAGCATTGATCCTAGTATGTGATATTTATATGATGTTCATGATAAACCACTTCAATATGCATGTCGATAAATATAACCATGTTAATTAGGTGTATTGAATAAAGTATGCTCCCCAAATATTTGATAAAATGATTATGTGACGGAAATAGTGTCATTATAGCATGTTGACATGAAATCTCCAATTGTATATGAGTTAATGCATGCCAAGTGTTTGTTGAAAGGCCTTATGAATTATTATATATTGCATGCATTCCTACTCATATGCATTCCTTATTTAATGAATTATGAGATAATAGTATGCACTCCCTATACATTTACATATTTAATACTTCCAGTGCTTGAAGAGATGCCTCATTAATTGCGTTGTGAATGATAGCCTATTGCCATGTTATGTACGAGTTTTCCTATCTTGTATTATTTATGTTATCTAGTCCTGGGGTATTTATAGATAAAAAATTAGCTGCTTGTCTAGAGCCAGTGTTAGTTTTATGATAATCTCAGTCATGCGATGATTAGTAGTACTCTCAGTCATTCACAGAACTCAGTAGAACTCAGATAGTTATCGAACTTAGAAAATCTTTGTAATCTTAGTATCAGTAGCATTCTAGCTTCAGTTCAGTAATTGATTCAAAACTAAGTAATATTTTGTTAGTCAATAGAACTCAGTGAATTCAGTATAGCCTAGTCAAACAAGTACGATCAGTATTAGTTCAGTCAAGCCTAGTATGAATTAGTAATCAGTTTAGGGTCTTCCAGTTGGGAGTAGGATTTAGCATCGAGCGAACCTAGGGATGGGGGCTCATCCACTATATAGGATTGAGGTCCCTATAAGTAATCCCTAATTTCCAGAACTATGTATCCAGCGTAGGCATGAGATATCGCCCGTTAGATAGGACTAACATACTCGGGGATCGCCCGCTAGTACAGAACTGATCTCAGGGGTCACCCGCTAGATTAGGATTGAATCCATAGTATTTTTGTTTACCTGTGGCATGGTACTGACACCCTTCTAGCTGGGGCTATAGGTTGGACCCCACTAATTTAGATTTGGGGCATGTCGGATAGATGATTACCTCTTACAGTCTCAGCTTCAGAATTAGTCTCAGTAAAAGAACTCAGTGTAGTAGCACAGATTTAGGACTGTTAGATACAATCACTCATTAGTATTCTTAATAGATTTAGAGATTACCCACTAGATAGGGCTGATCTCAGATTTTGTCAAGCAGTATCAGTATCAGTACCAATAAATTTAGCGATCACCCATTAGATAGGATTGATCTTAAATACAGCTAATTAGTATCAAATACCATTAGATTTAGAGATCACCCGCTAGATAGGACTAATCTCAGATTTAGTTATTCATCTTCATTATATGATTGATCTCAACCTCAGTCAATCAGATATTAGTATCAGTAGACTTAGTTATCAGAAATACTATTATTAGAATTTGGTATTCAGTGTTCCTATGACTTCAGTTATAGTTTGTGCATTTATTCATATATCCTCATTCAGTATACTTAGATTATTTAGTCAGTATTGTTCATGTATATGAACCCCTATATTTTGCCTTACTTTCTCTAGCATACCAGTACATTCCATTGTATTGACGCATACTTTTCTTTGCTATGGTGTTTCATACTATAGGTTCAGAGGTATGAGATCCAAAGTACCTTTAGCAGTTCAGATTCAATCAGCAGCAGTAGATGTAGCAGTGAGTCCTCATCATTCGAGAAAATATTTATTTTATTATTACACTAGATTTAGTATTTTAGTGGATGGAGTTAGTTGGGGACCTGTCCCATCAACTCCATAGTGCAGACAGTTTAGAGGCTTTTCAAACAGATGTATTAGTATTCAATTTTCAGTTGTATTTCAGATATTTGAACCTTATGGTAAGTTTTCTGCCTATTTTCTACATTTTATAGTATATTATTTAGTGCCCAGTTATAGATATCAGTCAAGGGTTAGTTTGTGGTCCTTTGGGATTATGAGCACCATGTATTATTTGGGGTACTAGACTCGGGGTGTTACCAACTTGGTATTAGAGACTAAGGTTCAACAGTGTCCTAGGAAGTCTGGAAAATTGCATCTAGTAGAGTCTTATGCATGGGTATCTTGCGCACCACATTTATGTGCATGAGGCTATAATATGTTTTAGGAATAGTTTCCCTTCTTTCAGTTTTTATGTCATGTGATTAAGCATGATTTTAATTTAAGATTATCAGTCTAATCCATTCTTTCTTTCATTTACGAAAAATGACTCCTCGTAGAGATAATGCCTATAGAAATGATAACCAGCCACCTCATCCCGTAGATCCTTCAAATGAGAATGTGTCATATGTAGAGTTTTAGGAAACTTTTCAGGCGTTACCCCAAGTTGTGATGACCAATGTTCAGGGTAACCGTCAGGATTTAGCCCCACCTTAGCATGATAGGGATTCAGCAGGCAACTAGGATAAAAAATTTCATGAGAATAAACCCGCAAGAATTCTTTAGGTTAGTAGCAGGTGAGGACCTACAGCTTTATCTCAAGAAGTTGAAGAAGATCACCCAAATTATGCATGTGTCTAAAGAAGAGAGTGTAAAATTGGCATCCTATAGGTTGAAGGATGTTGCTCATGATTGTGTAGCAATGTGGAAGAAGAGTAGAGGGAAGGATGCATCCCACATCACTTGGCCGATATTGTAGAATATGTTCTTAGATAAGTTTTTCCCACTCGAGATGAGTAAATCTAAGGTAAAAGAGTTAATAAACCTAAGGAAAGTCTCCATGACAGTGAAAGAGTATTGCCTCAAGTTCAATTAGTTGTATAAGTATGTTCCCGAGCAGATAGCTGACCCTAAATCAAGAATAAGTAAGTTTGTGATCGGTGTATCTGGATTGGTGTTTAAGGAGTGTGGGACTACTATGCTCAATAGATACATGGATCTTTTTAGACTAGTGATGCACGCTCAGCAAATTGAGGCAGAAAAAGCTAAGGAGAGAGAGAGTGAATAAGAAAGCCAAAATAGGTAGTTTTAGTTTTTCTCAGCCAGGGTCTCAGGGTGGTAGCCATTCTCAACATAGTTTGAAGTTTCTAGTCCCAACTCTATCCTCAGCTAGTGCACCAGTACCAAATTTCAGGGATGGTAATCTTGATGGGGCACCAGGCTCTAAAGCCTAAGGTAGTGTGAGAAGTGAGCGTACCTATCCGCTTTGTGAAAAATATGGTAAGAACCACCTAGGTGCATGTAGAGCAGGCAGCAAGGTATGTTTTGGTTGAGGTAATCTAGGACACAGGATACGGGAGTGTAGAGTGCTAGCTCAGAGGGGCAAAGATTTGCGTCAGCAAGGTGCTACTTCCAGTATCACTAGTGGCCAGCGTGAAAATAGATTTTATGCACTCCAGACCTGTCATGATATGAAAAGATTCCCTAACATAGATTCGGGTATGTTTTAAGTCCTTCATTTTTATGATATGCATTGTTAGATCCTTTGCCCCTATTTGAACATAAATTTTCAGCATAAGTTAGTCAGTAAGGACAATAATTCCGTTTAGCAGTCAGACAGTTAAATTCGTATAGTTTGTTTTTCCTATCTTTTGATCTGGACATATTATTAGAAATCTCAAGAATAAAACTATTGAAGTATAGAAAGTCCCAGTAGTTACAAAATCAGCTCAATTCCTGTATCATACATTAGCTTCAGATCCCAGATATTTAGTCATAACCTTGTTTATAAGTTCCTTGCGCATCGCCTCAGTTTTCCCAGTATCTCAAAATAACAAGCATACTTAGAAATTTAGTATCAATTATCTTTGCATATTTAGTCATGCATTCAAGAATCAGCTCAGTCAGATATTCATGCATTAGATATGTATGTTCTGTAGAAAAAGTTCAGTTATCAGTTTCAGTCATGCTTTCATGAGAATAGCTCAGTCAAGTATCCATGCATTAAATATGCATGTTCAGTATGAAATTTTAGTATATCAGTAGTTTCAGTCATATAGTCATGTTTCTGATGTTCATATCCAGAAAGTAAGTTCAGTCTATCCATATTTTTGGTCTAGTCAGTCCTATTCGAGGACGAATGTTCTCCAAGGGGGAGATATTGTAAGACCCTGCAAAATTCCAAGCTTTACTCAGTCCGTTAAAGCTTAAAAAGAGGTCCCAGACTTAGAAACTTCAGCTAAGTGTTTACACTTATAATCTTTTTAGCCTTCGTAAGTTGGGAATATCATTTCTCAACCCATACGACCCTTAAATGTCGATCTTTAAGTTGATTCATGATCAGCTATGTCAGTAGGTGTTCTCGAACAAGTTTCAAATTTTTTTTACCACATTTAGACCACGTTTGAAGTCTCAAAATAGTATACCAACGTGATCTTGGCGCGCTGCATCGCCTATTGCGTTGGTTAACAATGTTGCAGGTTGCCAAAGTCAAAAGTCCTAATGCTCGATATGATCATGACATGACGGATCAGGTATCGCATCAATGCCATTAATATGCCGCATCGACCAGCGCGTCGGCACCCAGTTTTCTAATCATTAAAATAGCCGTGATCCCAGGGTTATTTCAGTTTTTTTACCATTCTTATATAACCCTAAAACGCGTGATTCATCCATATTTCACCAAAACTATAGTGGTTTCTCTCAATTTCTCTCAAGAACAAGCTTAGGGTTTCCAATTAAAGATCCAAATTCAAGAAAATTCCACCATTAATTTTCATAAAATCAAGAACTAAGGTATGTTAGATGTTGATTATTGGGTTCCTTCCATCAAAGAAGTTCAAGAATCCTTTTCTATTTAAAGATTATATATTGATGAGTTTTCATGGTTCATGTGAAATAAAATTGAAGTTCATATTGTTATTGAGTTTTAATTCATGTTTTGTTTACAAAGTTCTAAGCTTTGATCCTACTATGTGATATTTATGTGATGTTCATAATAAACCCCTTTAAGATGCATGTTGATTGATGTAACCATGTTAATTAGGTGTATTGAATAAAGTATGCTCCCCATATGTTTGATAAAATGCTTAGGTGATAGAAATAGAGTCATTATAGCATGTTGACAAGAAATCCCCAATTGTGTATGAGTTAATGCATGCCAAGTGTTTGTTAAAAGGCCTTAGTGAATGAATTATGATATGTTGCATGCATTCCTACTTATGTGCATTCCTTATTGAATGAATTATGAGATATCGTATGCACTCCCTATACATTTACATGTTTAAGACTGCCAAGTTCTTGAAGAGATGCCTCATTGATTGTGTTGTGAATGATAGCCTAAAGCCATGTTATGTACGAGTTGTCCTGTCTTGTATTATTTATGTTATTGAGTGCTGGGGGTATTTATACCTGAAACATTAGCTGCTTGTCTAGAGCCAGTATCAGTTTCATGATAATCTCTGTCAAGCCATGGTTAGTAGTACTCTCAGTCAGTTACAGAACTTAGTAGAACTCAAATAGTTACAAAACTTAGGAAATTTGTATAATCTCAGTATCAGTAGCATTCCAACTTCAGTTTAGTAATTGATCCAGAACTCAGTAATATTCCATTAGTCAATGGAACTAAGTGAAACCAGTTTAGCCTAGTCAAACAAGTACGATCAGTAACAGTTTATTCAAGACTAGTAGGAATTAGTAAACAGTTCAGTGTCTTCTAGTTGGTACTAGGATTTAGGACCAAGAGAACCTAGAGATGGGGGCTCACCCGCTAGATAGGAATGAGGTCCCTACAAGTAATCCCTAAGTTCCAAAACAACGTAGCCAGCATAGGCATGAGATGTCACCTATTAGATATGACTGACATACTCGGTTATCACCCGCTAGTACAGGACTGATCTCAGGGGTCACCCACATGTTAGGACTGACTCCATAGCAGTTGTCTTTACCCGTGGTACGGTACTGACACCCTTCCAACTGGTGTTATAGAACGGATCCCAATAGCTCATATTCGGGGCATATTGATTAGATAACTACCTCCCACAGTCTCAACTTCAGAATCAGTCTTAGTAAAGAACTCAGCTCAGTAGCACAGATTTAGGACTGTTAGATATAGTCACTCATTAGTATTATCAATAGATTTAGAGATCGGCCGCTAGGTAGGAATGATCTCAGATTTAGTCAAGCAGTATCAGTATCAGTACCAACAGATTCAGAGATCACCCGTTAGATAGGACTGATCTCAAATACAGTCAATTAGTATCAAGTACCATTAGATTTAGAGATCACCCGCTAGATAGGACTGATCTTAGATCCAGTTATTCATTTTCATTATCTGTATAATCAGAGATCACCTGCTAGATAGGACTGATCTCAACCTCGGTCATTCAGATATCAGTATCAGTACACTCAGTTATCAGAAATCCAGTTATTAGAATCTGGTATTCAGTGTCCCTAAGATTTCAGTTATAGTTTGTGCATTCATGCATGTATCCTCATTCAGTATACTCAGATTATTTAGTTAGTATTGTTCATGTATATGAACCCCTGCATTTAGCCTTACCTTCTTTAGCATACCAGTACATTCCATCGTACTGATGCATACTTTTTCGCGCTATGGTGTTTTATACCATAGGTTCAGAAGCACGAGATCCAGAGCACCCTTAGCAGTTCAGATTCAGTTAGCAGCAGTAGATGTAGCAGTAAGTCCTCATCATTCGAGGATAATCTTTATTTTATTATTCCACTAGATTCAGTATTTTAGTAGATGGAGTTAGTTGGGGACCTATCCCATCAACTCCACTGTGCAGACAGTTTAGAGGCTTTTCAGACAGATGTATCAGTATTCAGTTTTCAGTTGTATTTCAGATATTTGAACCTTATGGCAAGTTTTCTACCAGTTTTCCGCATTTTTATAGTGATTTATTCAGTGCTCAGTTATAGATATCAGCAAGGGTTAGCTTGTGGTCCTTTGGGATTATGAGCACCGTGTAGCATCCAGGGTACCAGACACGGGGCATTATAGTTCTTCACCAAAAAGGTAGTCCTCACAGGAAAGAAGTGAGCAAACTTGGTCACCCTATCCATATTGACCCAGATTGAGTCAAATTAATTCTAAGACTGAGGAAGACCGGTAATGAAATCATATTAATTACCTCCTACTTCCATTCGGGCAAATTAATTTCTTGATACACCCCACCGGACCTCATACGATAAACTTTAACTTGTTGACACACCATGTATTTGGAAAAAAAATCAGCCAATCCCATTTCATACCATTCCACCAATATATCTCCTTGAGGTCATGATTCATTTTTTTGAACCTAGATGAATAACATAGCGCAATTCATGCGACTTAGCCAATATCCTTTGCCGCAAACCATCGACTTCAGGAACACACAACCTCCATTGGTACGTAAACTATCATCGCCCCTAATCTAAAAAACCATTACCTTTTGCCCACCAATATCACTTTTGATTTTCATCAAGAAAGGATTAAGAACTTGTTTCTCCTTAATCTCTGCACAAAGAGTTGACCTAAACACTTCCTGTACCATCACCCCACCATCCTTGGAGTCCAAGAGACAAACTCCAAGATTGACCAAGTTGTAAATATCCTTCACCAATTCTCACTTTCCTTTCTCCATATGAGCCAAACTTCCTATGGACAACCTGCTAAGAGCATCAACAACCACGTTAGGTTTACTTGGGTGGTAGTGATGACTTATATCATAGTCCTTGAGAAGTTCAAGCCATCTTCTTGCCTAAGATTTAGTTCATTCTAAGAACACATACTGTAGACTCTTAAAATAAAAAAAGATGTCTACGTGCATTCCGTACAAATAATGCCGTCAGATTTTCAAAGCAAAGACCACCGCCAACAGCTCCAAATCATGAGTAGGATAATTCCTCTCATGCACCATCAACTGCTTGGAAGTATTGGCAATCACCTTCCAATGTTGTATCAAAACATAGCCAAGTCCCACCAGGGGCGCATCACAATAAACCATAAACCCCTTCGTACCTTCTAGAAAGGTCAAAACTGGAGCTGAAGTCAGTTTATCCTTATGCCTCTCAAAACTCCCTTCACACTCTTCTGACCAAGAAAACTTCACCTTTTTCAGAGTTAATTTAGTCAATGGAGAAGCTATCAACGGAACTCCCTCACAAACCTCTTATAATACCCAGCAAAAACCAATACGCCTCGAATGTGAGTTGGAATCATAGGTCTAGGCCAACTTTTAACCACCACAACGTTTTGAGGATCTACCATGATCCCCTTACTAAAAATAATA
Organism: Capsicum annuum; assembly: GCF_002878395.1. Classification (NCBI taxonomy): domain Eukaryota; kingdom Viridiplantae; phylum Streptophyta; class Magnoliopsida; order Solanales; family Solanaceae; genus Capsicum; species Capsicum annuum. The sequence continues at coordinate 155,888,955 of NC_061117.1, forward strand.
TAACTAAGAAAAGTCACAGTGTCAACCAAAAGTCACACTTGGAGAATTTGGCATACAACTCTTGATCTTTCAAGGTCTGCAACACCACATAAAGGTGATTGGTATAATCCACCTCACTTTTGGAATACACCAAGATGTCATTAATAAACACAACGACAAAAGATCCAAGAACTTCCTGAAAGCCCTATTTATCAAATCGATAAATGCCTCTGAGGCATTAGTTAAACCAAATGACATAACCAAAAACTCAAAGTACCCATACCGAGCATGAAAAGCCATATTACGGATATCCTCCTCCCTAATTTTAAGTTGATGATACCTAGACCAAAGATCTATCTTAGAAAAAAACTTGTCACCTTACAACTGATCAAATAAATCATCTATCATTGGAAGAGGATACTTGTTCTTGACTATTACCTTTTTCAACTATCGATAATCAATGCATATTCGAAGGAACCATCCTTATTGTGAATGAACAACACCAGGAACCCCACGAGAATACACTACGATGAATAAACCCTTTATCCAGAAGGTCCTTAAGTTGCTCCTTGAGTTTCCTCAACTCTATCGAAGCCATTCAATAAGGAGGAATAGATATTGGACAAGTGTCTAAAACCAAATAAATACCAAATTCAATCTCCCTATTTGAAGGAACACAAGGAAGATCATCTGAAAAGACCTCAGGAAACTCACTTACCATCGAAACCGAATGAAAAGTAAGACCTTTTGAATTAGAATCTTTAATCCAAACCAAGTGATAAAGACACCCGTTAAAGATTAATCTCCGAGCACTAAGATAAGAAATAAACCTTCCCTAAGAGCTAGGAAACCACCCCCCACTCTATAACCGATTCACCAAGGAACCTAAAGACAACCTTATGAGTCCGATAATCTAAGGACGCATAACAAGAGTGCAACCAATCCATCCCGAGAATAACATCAAAATCTACTATGTTCAGTTCAAATAGATCTACCAACATCTGGGTTCCACCAACAAATACCACACACCCCTATAGACTCTTTTAGCAACAACCGAGTCATCTTCATGGATAGAAATAGAAAAAAGATCTAAAATAACCTGAAGATCAAAACTAAAACATACAATCACATTTTGGGTTACATAGGATATATTAGACCCCGGAGCAAGTAGATAATACACGTCAGGAGAAAAGAGTTATAACAAACCAATCATAACGTCAGAAACCCGAATGAAGATGACCATAGAACTAGCAATGAGGGAATGAAAAAATTGACTTATATCCACTCTCCTGATATTAGGCACCCTATGCCCAAAAATTATCACCACCTTGAGGATGTCTATCAGCCGACCTCTTTGAGTAAGGAGTGCTAGCAGCAGAGAAGGAACCAAAAATCTCCCACTTCTTTTTTGACCACCATCCCGTTCACCTACTCAAAGAACCTTCTCTTCTTACCCTACCTTTCCTCAAACTCTGCCTGTTTTATTTTTTCATTCTCCACCTACTGCATGTGGACAACCAACCTTGAAATATCTATCTCCGTAATCAGCAAAGCAATCTTGCTTTCGAGGATCAAATCCTGAGATAGCCCAGAAGTAAACTTTCTCATCCTCACTTTCATATTAGATACCAAGTCTAGAGCATACCTTGTCAGCTAATGAAACTTCAAGGCATACCTCCTTTTTCTCTTGAGGAAAGTAGCACTCCAGAAAAGCATTAGAAATGGCCTACCATAAGGAAAACTCCTCAACATCACCTCTATCCCTATCCCACTCGTCGTACCATTAGTACGCAACATTCTTGAGCAGATCAGCTGCAAAGTTTACCCTTTGCATATTTGTGTATGTATCACTCTAAACATTTTCTCCATTTTATCCAAGAAAGCCTGAGGATCCTCCTCCACCTTAAATCTAGTAAAAGTAGGAGGAATCATCTTCATAAACTGTCCAACCCTTGTGGCCTCAGCAGATAAAACATTAGATGCATCGCACTCAGCTTAAGAAGCAACAAACTGAGCAATAATATGAATTGATTGGCAAAATTTTGCATTAGTAACCTCACCTTGAGAAGGACTAGTAGCAACCAGGGGTACTCAAAAATAATCAGGGATAGGACCATAGGACTGAGTACAAACTCTGGGTGTAGGGCGTACCCCATTAACATCATGCCCAGATGCGACGAACGAATTTCCTTGTGTTCCAAATTGTTGAGGTATGATCTGAATAATGAATAAACAAGGATTAGAGGAAATTCCAGGACTTAGAAACCAAGATTGAAAATAGAATACTAAGAAAGTAAAATATTCCTAAATTCTTTGTAGCCTCTCACTTATGAGTATGGCCTACACACCCCTAAAAGAGACTCTCCTAGACACTATTTTCTGACTCCTAATTAACCATGAACCTAAAGCTCCGATATCAACTTGACACGACCCAAAATAGGGCCTTATCATAATGGACATCCCAATTCCAACCAGGATTGGGGACCGCCCCCGTTAACCAACCCAACTAGCCTACGCATATCCTAAGTCAGCCGAATTTGAAATATCTAACAAAATAATGTTATTTCATAATACAAGATTCTGGGATAGGTGTATATCCGTGACCATCCAAATGAGCCCAACCATCCTATACCCAATCGATAACCAATACCAACCAAAGCATCATCCAAATGATAAGCATATAAGTTCTATAATGATTATATATAATCTCAAAATAAAAAAGGATGTAACCATGAGAAATTTAGTCCTACGATATCATCCCCAATATCAATTCTAATACAAAGGCTGAAACTAATACCAATCCCATCCATACCAACCCATAGTAGTTCCACAAAAGCCTTTAACTAAAAGATTACCAAAATCTGATTGGGACATGCCACCAACTATAGTCAAAACCAATATCGATAAATAAAACAAAGTATGACATAAAATCCATGAAATAGAGCCTTTCGAAAAGATGAAAGCTTGCCACTTCAATCCAATAGTTGGTCCTAAAGTCCGGTCACTAAGCAGGAGGAGTAGAACGGCCAGTTCCTACATCCCATAGGGAAACAAAAACCCTAAGATGGATTAGCGAGTGAACGCTAGCATGAAATCCGGATAAGAATAAAATAATGCCATTTAAAAAATCCAAATAAACCATTCATATGCAGACAAACCATACATATATATATAATTGTGTCGGGAAAGGGAATCGGGTTTAGCATACAATTAAAACCATTAAACTGGCAATGTGTAGCTTAACCGTCCTTAACCACCCACGGGATATATGGGTCCAGTGTAACCCCCTGAATAGGCCCCGATACATATAGTCGCATGAATCAGAGATACCATAAGAGTAAGGGATTATCAAGTACCCTTCACCCTCTATGATACATACATATAGTATACTTAGAGGATTCTCGAGTATCTTGTAGTATCATATAAGGTCACCATGACCTACCCCTTATGTCAAACATGAGTTTTCAGTGTTTATCTGTTAGACTCCCACCTTCACAGTAAGCTATCACACCCCGCCTTTATTTCCCACTTAAACTATTTCCAACCAACCAAACCATTGTCATAAACCGAGGCTATACATAGTGGTATTGTCATACCGAATTTAACTTGCAAGTATTTTCCCTAGCCAAATAATTTTAAGATCAAGGAAATCCCATGTACCCATAGATCACATTATCCAATTAACTTTGGGGAGTCCCGTGTACCCCATAAGTGTTCAATTATTATGATTACTTGCGGAATTCCATTGTACCCCACAAGAATGATTGTTAAACCCAAAACCATTCCATTTTGACTATTCCAACCTATTTAACCATTTAGGATTCCATTACCAAGTTTAAACCATGCGTAAGTTCCATTAAAAATCCAACAATATAGTGAAAACATTCTCGTAGGCATTTTACTAAACACATTGGGGACTTAGTATTTCCAAAACCAAAGCCAATTACTAAATACCCATTCCCATGGAACTAATCATTTAAAACCACCATTAAAGAATATAAAAGAATAATTAAAATATGCGAAAACCATAACCAAGCATTAATAACTAAAACCCCCAAATTATATTTGAAAACCCAAAACCATACAATAATTAAATCATGAAAACATTGTATAAAACCATGCCTTTAGTTGGAACTAACAACGAGGGAATAGAACATGCCTTAAGTTGAGTAGATGATGGAAAGAAATCACCAACACACACCGCAAATTAATCCTTAAGATAAAATCCTATCTTCCTTTGCCCAAGAACTTTAGAGAGGATTAGAGAGTGTTTCTACATGTTAATGAATTGAATAATAGGGAAAATAACCTTCCAAGTGGGTTAAAACTCATGGGGACTTATTAGGTTAACTAGGGAAATATCCAGATTGCCCTCACATAAACTTTATCTAAATCCCGTTAGAGGGATATGACTATCCATACCAGTAATACCCTCTAATACGAATGGTACCCACCACCATACCCAAGGCCATCTCCCTTGGACCCAACACTATCCAAGGTATGACACACCCCAAACCATGTTGTATCCATGCATAAGACTGGTTCCCATGATCCGTACCCTTGATAGAATAGAATCTAAAGAGAATTGAACACTGCCCACCATACGAGTCCATGGTACAACTCGTACCCTGACTTACGAATCATGGTGAGTTACTCATACTTAGATCAAAGTTAGTATAGAAAGTTGAAGATTTAATAAAGGAAAGACATAAACTAAATGACCCATTTCCATCCATATGACTCGTACCAAACAAATCGTACTAAGTCCAAAAACTAAATCCAACCCACCAACCAAAACTAGACAGTGTATGACTAACCCATACCACTTGTATCCCAGTGTACGAGCCATTTCTCCTAGTCGTATACTGTCTATAGACCAGAAATCTAGAAAATTTTATAAGGACCAGAAACCCAGGGTGTTTAGTACTTCTATGGTATACTTAATTTCTTTGTTTTTTTACCTTCCACCTATTAGCCCATTACTTATCATTTTGGGCTATGGTTAGGCTTACCAACTAGTGGATTAAAGTAGGTGTTACTATGAATCAAGATATTGGATCGTGAAAACTTATTTCAGCGGCTCCAATGAGACCCCAGTTGTAGACAGTGACTCAATTCTGACTCAAGGGTGAGTTTTAACTTCCAAGAAACCATGGGTCATCTTATATTATACTCTTATCCATTTGTTTGGACATGGATAGTTTAGTTGTTCTAGTTTTTCAGGTTGTACCTGTAAATTTTTTTATTTTAGATATTTTGTACTTCAACTTTCAATTTTTGGAGTTCTTCAGATATTTTATATTAGTTTAACATTAAAATTTTTTAGGGTTATTGAACAAAGCTTTATATATATTAGAATTGTTTCATTTTATTTAAATGAGTTCTGTGTTAGTATTGAGTATTCAAGATTAGATGGTTCTCAATCAGAGGATTAGTATGGGTGTCACTCGCGATAGATTTGGAACATGACAAAATGTTAGATGTAAGTATACACGAGAATGTTACCTATTATTTTGTCTTTAATTAATTATAGGTGAAAAAAATATGTTGAGTAATGTCTATTTGCATTACTTCTTTTAAAAATGACTGCATGGTCATATCAACTAATTTATTTGCTCTCCTAATAATTGGGGAACTTGATTTTTTGAAATGACTCTCCAATCAAAACTTTCAATCATGTTCGATTAGTAAAACTTTTAAAAACTAATTTCTCTAGAAAATAAATTTATTAAAAATAAAGAAATGACTTTAGGAAAAGAAAAACAAGTTTACAAATGACATTCTGTATTAACTATATCATCCCACTCTTCAACATACCTTATCTGTATTTCCACCCTCAGTAACCTCCATCGCCCTCTAACTCTCCTATCTCCCACCTACCTGACCACCTAACACCCCTATATCCGCCCTCACACCCTTGTTGCCACCCTTACCCATATCATCCCCATATCTAACCTCATCATATCATACTTCTATTTTTAGATCCACCTTTTATACACTTTAAAAAAATTGATTGACGGGTCAAATTTTCCACTAAATAACATACTCAATTGCTATATTAGTTTTTCTAATAGAGTAACTATGGAATATAGTTCATAGGAAAAATCATCGTAGCTAACTGTTTAGCAATAGAAACATGACAAATCTTATCTGCAATTAAGACTAGCAGCATAAAAAATGTTATTATGTTTGTAAGTTTTGTCACAAGTTCTTTGTTATTTTGTAGTTGATTTGTCTCCACCTCTTTTGATACATTTCTTCCCTTCTTTTGGTGATGAAAATATTTTGTCACAAATAGCTCTCTCTCTATACACACACACACATACACGCACACACTCACACGCACATATGCACACACACATATATAGTTACAAAATAAACTTAATTCATAGAAAATAATGTTCTACAAGGTTAAAAAACATAACAAAATAAAAATTGTTTGGTTAAATTTAAAGCATTTTTAATGATAGTATTCAAGTAAAACATCTGAAATCATTTACATGTTGCAACAAAATAATGTCTAGCCAACAAAACTAACTATTCAAGAGTCATAGAAATTTCAATATACAGAGTAGGCAAAATAATCCCAGGGAGTCAACTCTAGCCATATTTTAAATCAACGAGTAAAAAAAGACATTCATGAGGGGAACTCACTAATACAGTATATTAGACTCGTTAATCATGTTCAACCAATAATCTGGGATACATTAGTAAAACAATTTTAATTATGTATATATCATGCTACCAATCGGTGAGTCACTACAAGTCTCACTAATAAAGTAATAGACATACCCTATGTCTAAAATAACTCTGTAATCAACCAAAAAGTAGATAGCATGTGATGTAATATAGTAGAATAAATTAAGAATACACAATTTTATAAACAAGGTTCAATCACAGTAAAAACACAATATCAAATCATACCCAAGGAATGAAATTGAATGCAAGTGATGCAATGTAATATAATGTTGATGATGGGTGATGATGATTAAGCCATCGCATGACAACCGTTGTATTACTTCGTATACAGCCTTCGAGCCTTAGTGCTTCAGGACAGGAACCACAGTGGTTTCTCAATTGACCTTGTTGGCTAATTATCGCAATCAAGGATTTCATAAAGTATTTCATTCTCCTTATCGGCTAATGGCCATGACAAAGAGTTTTAAAATATGTTTCTTAGTGATAGCAATTTTCATGAATAAGAATGAATAAGATGAGGATTCATTCTTATAACTAAATCAATCAACAATGGTTTAGATGTGCTCAAATCTCCCCAATATGATAATGATCAAGATATAGGCATTGCAGAGTACCACTAGAATAGAATTCATGTAAGACATCAATAATACCAAGCCCCTTCCTCAAGCATCACAATAATGATAAGGGGAATAAATACTTTAAATACGGTCTATAATATTATCTCAAACCCAACTTAAGCATCATACAAAATAGTAAGGCAATTAATGCACAAATACAACAACAACATACCCAGTGTATTTCCACCTAATGGGGTCTGAGGAGGGTAAAATGTATACAGTCCATGCCACTATCTCTGAAAAAGTAGAGAGGTTATTTTTGATAGACCCCCGACTCAAGACAAAAAGACCATAAACAAAGTCATAAGAAAACATGAAATAAGATGAAATAACTAAAATAAGGCACCCACAAAGTAGTAGTATACACTATCAAACGACAAACATCCACCTTACCCAAACCCTCCTACCTAGAGACTCCAACCTAAGTGCAAAGCCCTATGACTACTAATAAGGCTACACCAAAGCACACCTATCTATTGGCTATGATTCACCTACATGCACTAGCCATCTAAACTAATTCAAATTCTTCATACCTTTGACACGGCCCAAACTAGGGCCTTGACATAATGGGTATCCCAAGTCCAACAAGGACCGGGGACCACCCCCGATACCCAACCCTACCTCAAAACACATACCCTGAGTCGGATGAATTACAAACATATAACAAGAAAAAGTTATGTACCACGCAAGACTCTAGTATAGGTCCATGACCATAACCAACCCAAACAAGTTAAACCATCCAATACCGAACCCACAACCATAACATAAACCAATAATAACCAATCCATAACATAATAAAATAGAACAATCACAAATTAAATACAGTCAACTAGTATCCGATCTGGACATGACCCAGACCATAGCCAAAACTAAAGTCTAAGAAATAAATAAAGTATGATGACAAGACCATAACATGAAATGGAGCCTTCCAAAGTATGGAAGCTCCCTATTTGAATTCAACTATAAGCTTTTCCCGAATTTGATCACTATGCAGAAGGGGTTGTATGGCAAGTTCCTGCATCACATAGGATACAACACTCGAATATGGGTTATTGAGTGAATGCTAGCATGCACTCAGAATAAGGATAAAATAATGTCAATATTTAAAACCAAGTAAATAACTATATGCATTCATATCCATACATATATATAATCCATGCTAGGAAAGAGAATTTGGTTTAACATGCATTTAAAACTATTAACCTAGATTTGTGTAGCTTAACTTTTCTAGAACCACCTATGGGCTATATAGGTCCAGTGTTACCCCTAAACAGGCCCCAGTCTATGTAGCCGCACGAACTGGAATATCATAGGGGCAGGGGATTCCTGTGTACTCTTCACCCTCCATAAAGCATATATACAATTATAACTTAGGTCCTCACAAGTATATGGTCACCATGACTAATACTGATGTCAGTAAACAAGAGTTTTATGTGTCCGTCCATTGGACTTATACCTTCATGGTTAGCTATCACACCCCGCCATTATTGCCTAATTAAAACCATTATCACACAACTAAACCACCAATTCCATTTATTATTAACGAAGGATATAAGAAGGGGTGTCATCATACCGACTATAGCTTGCAAGCAATGCCTTTAGCCAATCACTTAGAGGATACCCATGTACCCTGTATATTCTATTATTAGATTCACTTGGGGGATTCCCGTGTACCCCAGAAGGTTTTTAATTCAAGACATGGCCACCAAGGCCTTACCATTTAGACATTAAAACCATAAGACCAATTTAGGTTCCAACACCTTATTATACCTTGCAAGTTTTTAATGAAAGTCCAACTAATGTAATAAAAGCATTCTCATAGGCATTTAGAAAAACATGTTGAGAGCATATAGTTTCCAAAATCAAAACTAAGTACCTATTGACTATTCCCATGCAACCATATGTTCAAACTGCCATCATAATATGAAAATCATAAGTAAAAACATGGGAAAAGCTAAATCAACCATTAATAACTAAAAACCCTAACATATGATTTAAAATCCAATACAATGTCAGAACTATTCCATGAAAACCATTCATAAAACATACCTTAAGTTGAACTAACAATAAGGGAGGAGTATCATGCCTTAGATTATAAAGAAGGCGGAGAGAAATCAGCCTTTAGAGCCTTAATTGACCACCTTGAAGGACACCCTAGCCTTTGCTTAGTCCAAGAGCTTGAGAGAGTTTTGAGAGTGTAATTGAGAGCTTAAGATTATAATAATAGTGTAAATGAAGTCCTAATAGTGTTTTAGGTCATGGGGTCATAAGGGGTTAAGAGGGGAAATATCCAGAATACCCCTAACTTAGATTGTAAAAGAATTCCCTTAGGTGGGTATGACTTCACCTCCCAAACCATACACAATCATATCCTGGACCTTAAATTGGACCCCTACATTGTCCAACATACGACTACTAAGGCCTACTCATATCCAAGCATACGACAAGTACCTATAAATCTTACCCTAGACCACATACCAAGAGCATGACACAGTGATCATCATACAAAATTGCTTAACTCACTCGTATTATCTCCATATGATTTGTATGGTATCCACTAGCAACTTGGACAGTAACCACCCAAGAACACACTGAGTAATAAATGACCAAGACCCCCTAAGATGTATTCACATCATATGACTAGTACCCACAAGTCGTTTGACTTCCAAAAGCTCAAAGATTAGGAAGTTTCTAAGGATCAAAACCCAGGGTGTTTCAATTCTCCCTCACTAAGATCATTCATCCTAGAATTACAGAACAAGGTAATACAAGCAGTATATACACCCCAACACCTCGACTATAACCTTTAACTAAGTTAGAAATAAAAGATTCAAGGAAGTCAATCTTTTGTTTAAAGAAGTTTGATAAAATAGCTATGATGAAGAACACATACCTTTCGCACAAATTTTGGGAGTAAAAAATAGGAATGGGTACTTGGACTTTATGTCCTTTTACGCTTCCCAAGTAGTCTCTTAAACCTTGTGGTTCCTCCATAAATCCTTAACTAAAGCTATGTTTTTGGTCTACAATCAACGAACCTGTTGATCCAAGATCTCAATCGGGACCTCCTCATAAGACAAAGAATCTAAGATACCAATATATCTAATAGACACGATTTGAGATGGATCTCCCATATATTTCCTCAACATAAAAACATGGAACACCGGATAAATAAAGATCAAACTAGAGAAAAACTCCAATGCATATTCAACCTTACCAAACCTTCGCAAAACCAGGTAAGGACCCACATACCAGGGACTGAGCTTCCCTTTTGTTTCCCTTTCTTTGCCTCATATTCATATAGGAATTTTGGAGACTTTGGGAATCCTTAATCCTATCCTAAATCACCTACACTTTGTCGATGTCTTGGTGAAGCAAATCCAGCACAACTATCTCTGCCTTACCAACCACAAACCACCCAATAGGAAATCTACATCTCCTACCGTACAGGGCGTCAAACGGAGCCATCCCAATGCTAGAGTGGTAGCTATTTCTATAAGCAGACTTTTTATAAGAGGTAAATGCTCAACCAAACTACCACCATATTCAATCACACACATATGAAGCATATCCTCTGACATCTAAATAGTCCTTTCTACCTGTCTATCCAAATGTGTAGTGGAAGGCAGTACTAAGACTCACCTTAGTCCCTAACCTTTTCTGAAATAGTCGCTAAAAGTGAGATGTATACTACATACCATGATCAGAGATGATATAAACCGGTACCCCATCCAGCTTCACAATCTCATAAAGATGCAACCTAGCACAATCCTCAAAAGAGAAATTAGTCCTTACTAGCAAAAAGTGAGCCGACTTTGTCATCTTATCCATGATGACCCAAATTAAATCAAATTGATTTCGAGATTGAGAGAGACCAATAGAAAAATCCATGTTGATCACTTCCCATTTCTATTCAGGCAATTCAATTTCTTGATACAATCCTCCTGGCCTCAGGTACTCAACTTTCACTTGTTGACACACTAAATACTTGGCCATAAAATCAGCCATATCCCTCTTCATACCATTCCACTAATATATCTCCTTTAGGCCTTGATACATTTTCATTAAACCAGGATGAACGACATAGCATGATTCATGTGCCTCAGTAAATATACTTTCTTCCAAATCATCGACATCAGGAACACATAACCTCCCTTAGTACCATAAAGTACCATCACCAATGATCTCGAAGGCCAATACCTTCTGCCCTCCAACATCACCCTTAATCCTCATCGACACAGGATCCAACATTTGTTTTTCCTTGATTTCAGCACGAAGAGATAAATGCGCCATATTCCAAATGAACACACCACCCTCCGCAGAGTCCAAGAGGGGAACTTCAAGGTTAGCTAAATAGTGAATATCCTTCACCAGCTCCTACTTCTCCTTATCCATGTGAGCTAGAATCCCTATAGAAAACCTGCAAAGAGCATCAACACAAACATTCACTTTACCAAGATTGTAGTGAAGACTCATGTCATTGTCCTTGAGAAGCTCAAACTATCTCATTTTCCTGAGATTAAGCTCTTTTTGAGTTAACACATACTGCAGGCTGTTATGATCAGAAAAGATATCCACATGCACTCCATACAAATAGTGCTGCCAGATTTTCAATCCAAACACCATAGCTAACAACTCCAAATCATGAGTAGGATAATTCCTTTCATGCACTTTAAATTGCCTAGAGGCATAGGCTATAACTGTAACATGCTACATCAACACATAAGCTACCCAACTAGGGATGCATCACAGTAGACAACAAACAACTCAGTGCCATCGCGCAAAGTTAAACCAGAGTCCAAATTAGCTTATCTTTCAACTTCTCAAAACTACCCCTACACGTATCAGACCATAAGAACTTAACCTTCTTCTGAGTCAATTTAGTCAATGTGGCAACTATAGAAGAAAAACTCTCCACAAACATCCTATAATCGCTTTTTAAACTAAAGAATCTCCAAATATCAATTGGAGTCGTAGATCTAGGCCACTTCTTAAGCACTGCAACCTTTTACAGATCTACCATGATCCCCTTGCTAGAAATAATATGACCTAAAAAAGTGACAGCGTTCAACCAGAATTCACATTTAGAAAATTTGGCATACAACTGTTGTTTCTTCAAGGTCTGCAGCACAACACAGAGTTAGTTGACATGATCTACCTAACTCTTAAAGTACACAAAGATGTCATCTATGAACACAATGAAAATAGATCCAAAAATTTGTGGAATACCCTATTTATCAAATCCATGAATACTGTTGGGGCTGGTCAAACTAAACGACATCACTAAGAACTCTAAGTGCCTATACCGAGATGGAAAGCATTTTTGGGGATATACACCTCCCTAATCTTAAGCTAATGATACCTAGATCAAATATCAATCTTAGAAAAGAATTTAGCACCCTATAACTAATCCAACAAGTCATTTATTCTTTGAAGAGTATACTTGTTCTTTACCATTAACTTATTCAACTACCGGTAGTCAATACATATCCGAAGGAAACCATCTTTCTTGCACATGAACAACGTTGGTCCACCCTATGGGGACACATTAGGACGAATAAAATGTTTATCTAAAACATCCTTCAGTTGCTCTTTAAGCTCTTTCAACTCAGCCAGAGCCATTCCATATGGAGGAATAAAAATTAGATGAGCCTTAAAGTTGTCACCACCATAAAAATGCCTATCACCTAATAACTTTGGTTAGGTAGCACTAGCCGTTGAATAAGACCCAGAGTTTTTCCATATCTTCTTGGGCAACTTACCACCATCCCTGCTACTTTGTTGTTAGCCACCACCCTACTTAGAGAATCTAAACTTCATTTCCTACCTCTCACTTAACTCAACCTTTTTTTTCTTTTCCTTCTCCACCTATTGAATATAAACAACCAACTTAGAGATATCCATGTCCTTGATAAGAAAGGAAGCATTACTTTCCAGGATCAACTCATGAGATAGTCTCAAAGAAAAATTTCTCATCCGGGCCCTCATATCAGACACCATATTTGGAGCATACGATGACATCTGGTGAAAATTCAAGGCATACTCCTTGACCAGTATCTTCCTTTTTTTCAAATTAACAAACTCATCCGCTTTTCCTTCCCTCAACTCCTGAGAAAAAAGTGGTCCAGGAATACATTAGTGAAATCCTCCTATAGTGATGACTTATCAGTGTCACCCCTTGTCTAATCTCATTCCTCAAACCATTGGTACACCACATCTTTTAGCTGGTTGGTTGTAAAATCCACCCCTTCTATATTCATGGCATGCATGACATGAAAAATCTTTTCTATCTTATCTAGAAAACCCTGAGGATCCTCTTCCTTCTTAACACTCATAAAGGTCCAAGGGTTCAATCTCATGAACTGTCTAACCCTTGTGATATCAAAAGATGGAGTAACAGGTACACCACACTCAAAATGAGTAACTACCAACTGTGCCAACATGTTAATGGACTGACAAAACATAGCATTTGTAACTTCATCCTGAGGAGTCTGAGAAGGACTAGAGAGAACTAGTAGAACTTCAGAACAATCTAGAACTGGACCTCTAGACTAAGCATGGATCCCATGAGTAGAGCATGTCTCATTAATATTATCTCCAGTTGGGATAGAGAAGTTTTTGTTAGCATCATCGTCAAAGAATGATCTAAAAAGCGAACAAATGGGGAGTAGAGAAAATTCCAGGACTTAGGCTCTAAGACTAAAAATAGAACATAAGAAAAAAAAACATTCCTGAATGCCTTATAGCATTTCCCTTATAAGTGTGGCATGTTACAAATAATTTAAGAAGACTCTACTCGATACGGCTTTGCGGACTCCTAATTGACCATAAACCTAGGGCTCTGATATAAACTTGAAAGGACCCGAACTAGGGCCTTGTCGTAAAGGGCATTCCAAGTCCAACAAGGACCAGGGACCACCCCCAATACCCAACCTATCCTCCAAACACATACCCTGAGTCGGATGAATTCTGAATTGATTATTTCCATAATTAATCCACATGAAATATTTCCACAACCAACCATAAGGTTATAATTCCACAACCATGGGAGGCAATATCCACTCATTATTTGCACTATCCATTAATTTTTTATTTAATTCTTATGCCCACAAAGTATGAATATATCACAAAATGCCAAAGGCACCATAATAGGAATTTCTAATAATACAATATAATTACACTTATGAATTCAAGGTTATCAATCATCACATAAGACCCCACACGATCACACATATCACATGATATCTCATATTTAATAATTACATCATATTTAGGCCCCCACACAAGCACAACATATAGATTGCCATATTTCATAATTGGTTCCCACCCTTAACATGTATTTTGGTATATACATTACCTACCCAACCCAATCTGAAGAGTTAAGTCATAACCTACCTCGAATGCCAAAATTGATCTACTACACTTCAAACCAATGACCTTTCTTCTCATGAACGATCCCAAATCAACTAAAACCCAGAAATATAGAATATTTACATCAAAATAAATCCAATAATACTCATATTTCCTACTTTTGATTCATGGTCAAAATGAACTTCCGAAATAGGTTTTTGAGAAAAAAGGTCAAAAATGGAAATTTATTTCAGAAGCATGTTTCCCATACCTGTAGGAACCTCAGTTGAAAGACCAAGTCAAATCAAGTTTAAAATGAGGTTCAAATCAAAGAAAAACTATTTTTAACCTTTACCGCATAAAACCTTTAAAATCCGTTAAAAATTAAGGAATCAAGGATAGTTTAAAGAAAAAATCAAGAAAAAATAAGTAATTGTAGGATTTAGAATATTATTCAAGTAAAAAGGTGTAAAAATTCAAGGATAAATTAAATAATAAGATTTTTGGAGTTTTGGAACAATAAACAAGAAATTCACTAAGAAAAAGGTGAATTCTTAACATAAATTCATAAGAGAATCGAGAAATATATGTTAATATTGCTTTCCAAGAATCCACAATCTTCACTTTTAAGCTCTCATACTATTTTAGGATTTATCTCTCAAGAGGCAAGATGAAAAAAGAGCAAAAATTAGGTAAAAGAGGGTTATTTATATTTGTCCCAGGTTTCAAGTGAATAAGGCATAAATCAGATTCCTCGGATAAGTTTTACCCTTTGTTGTACAGGTTGCTTAGCAACCTAGTACACCAAATTTTCTAAGCCCAAAACAGACTACGACGGGGTGCTCGAGAATCATTTGGAATCTCATGATATTAAATTAATGAACCAATGATGAGCTAATGATGACAAGATTGAAGGCTAATCATTTGTAATGGCAATAGGTCTAATTTTGGTTAAATCATTAATGTACAATAATTAATAATAATTAGGTGTAATTTGGTTATGTTAATAAGGTCACATGTAAAGGTAATGAAATTATTATCAGTGATAAGTATATTGAATATTTTGGGTTGATTAGTGGCTTTTGTATATTAAAGTGCAGCTACTAATTCGCGATTTTCTATAGAAAATCCTTGGTTTCAATAGGATTTTATCCTCCCATTATTATAATTGTAATAAACTTAGGTTTTAGGTTTAGAATTTTTAGAGTAAGTATTTTTAAAATAGGTGTCATTAGATTTGTATTCTTATGGGTATTATATTTTGAAACAATTTTGAACATTCTGAAACTTTGAGGAAAGGCAAGGCGCTAGTGGACCAACTACATTGGAATTCATTAGTGATGTAGGTTATGGATTTATTGGATTTTAGACTCAATTTAATTGTGTGTATGGCCCTAATTGGATGTTTGTTTATTGGTATTCATACTTACTTGAATTTGATTAAATTTGGATTGTTGACACTAGTATGAATAATTATGAAAAATCAAACTTGATCGAATTACCTTATAAGTTTAAGTGCACTTGTAAATTTAGTATGTTGTATTGTATCCTTAGAGATAGTGTGAATTTGATAAAATTGATATAATATGGTTATAAAGGATTGAGTACCACACTGGTACAAATATAGATATTTATCTTACTTGTTTATGAAGGATCAGGTACATGCTGGTATGGTACATGGACTTAGATTTTCCACTAATGGTCATGACTAGTTGGGAAAAAATAAGTCCCTTAGCATGTGTGTATAGATTCGTGTTGATTCTAAGAGGTTTTATGGTTTAATAAGATGATAGTGAGCTAATGATGTTCTAATTGCGTGGTTTAGAAGGACATAGTTGTTACTTATGGTATTATTGTTGATTCTATGGATGTTTATAGTATGTTCTATACTCTTGATGGTTACGTGGTTTGTTTATAAGCATTGTTTGGCTCGTCATTGATGTACTTAATGATTCATTGTACACTTGGTATGTGTTAATGCATGTCTATTTGTTATTCGATTTATGTTGTACACATTAATAGCTCTTTCTTTATCCATCTTTCGAGCAATGAGACTTTCTTTAATTTTCTTTATTTTGCATATCTCTTTTAGACATGGTTTTTGTTTTAGACATTCTTGTACGATGGATTTCACATCTTAGGGATATTAAGATGTAGTTTGATTGATTTTTGCATTAATAATGATTAGTTTTGAATTATTATTGTTAAGCTAGTTTTGTGATAACCTCATCTTAATATTGACTAAGTGATTGGGTAATGGTTTGATTAGATGGTTATCCTACATGAAGATTAGTGTGGGTGCCACTCATGGCCATTTGGGTCGTGACATTACTAGTTTTAACTGATGCTAATGTAGGTTTCCCCTTCTTTGCATTCATGACCTCCTCTATTGTATTTGTAAAGCACTAATACTCTTTCCTTCACGTTCATGAGCCCCATGTCATATTTGTGAAGAACGAATATTTCCTAAATCGCAATGGCAACGGTGGGTTCGGCTACTGTAAAGCATATCTTAGTGCGTTAGGTTGGTTACTCTTTGTATTCATGGCCATAGTCTCACATTCGTGAAGGTCCATGTTAGTTATCCTCGCATTTGCGGGGCCTACATTCATGAAGACCATTTGACCTAGATAGATATTTTATTCTATTTTCGGCCCCAAAACATATTTCCTTCATTTTTTGACTTTAAGAGCTCAAAATTAGGCGATTCCAAAGGGATTTTCGAGAATTGTTACTTAGATATATTTCTAAACCTTGAATTAATCATTTCTGATTGATCTCTCTACAAATATATCTTCAAATCTTTGATTTAAACATTATTTTGAGGGTTTTACTGAGTAAATTATAAATAAGTTTTTCTTCGATTCAAAGATCGATTTTAGCATATTTTTTCTTAGATATTCATATTTAGACTTCTTTTGATATGTAAACAGGTTTCATAAATAAAATCCAGATTCCTCCCTTTTATTTTTGGAATAGATTTTCAAAGTGATTTTTGGTCCAAAACTAAATATATCGATATGGGTATCAATGGACTCTTTTGACTTGTAGATGTCACATTTGAATAGATTGATTGTGTTAGGTGAAAGTTCGAGGGATCGAAACTTCTTATTAATGCTTTGAATTGAGTTTTAGGCTTGCAGATCTTCTTTAAAGGCAATTTGTGATATACCTTGACTTTTTCTAAGGTGTTTATATCTTGTACGTCACGATCAAAATCTATAGGTCATGATGGCACTCGTCGCAGCAAACCCTGACAAGTAAGCGTATCACACAAACAAATGCACAAGGGGAAAAAGATAGAAATAACCCTGGGGAAAGGCATCTAGAACAAAGCCAAACCATACAAGTATAATAAATGTGGAAAGAAACATAATAATTCACCCATAAATCCCAAAACCAGATGTAAACAGTATAAGAATGTATCTAATACAACTCGAATACAAGGAAATACATAAGATATCCAAATACAAGAGAGAAACCCTGTCTCTAAAATGAAAGTAAAGACATAGTCTATAAAGAAAGGTAGCCTAAGACATCTAGATGCTTGAAAAACAATGAACTACCTTGAAACATCCAACAATTACTCGAGTCAAGCAATGTGGAGTGCACCCGAACCTAAATCTGCACCAGAAGGGTACAGTAGGTGTAAGTACGGTCCATTTTTTACTCAGTAAGTATCATAGGGTGATCGAGCAAAGTAGAACATAAAGTACATAGAATACACAGTAAGGGCATGTCCTACATTCAGAAAATATCCCACAACGGTAACCCACACATCATATACTAATAATTCTAACATATCACATATATAGAGCACAAGTATACATTAAATCACATGCAAGTAGAAACAGAGAAAATCATGTATATACAGGATCGTCAAGTATAAATAACAGGACATAGAGAAAGTAGACATATAACAAGTCAATATTAAAATCCTATCACAATATCAATCACAATAAAGAAAATGCAATATATAAGATGATGATGGTGATGATGATGATTATGATGATGATGATGAAGAACCAAATAGTCACACAGTCTCTGTATATGCTTCTATAGACAAAGCTTCCCGATATAAGACCCATAGGGGTTCGTCAGCCCAAATGAAATCCATATATCACATCTCCTACAAAGCTAACGCTTCTCATTATAGTAACCATTGGGGTTTGTCAACCCGTATACAATCAATATACCATATCCCGATGAGTATTTCCACAGCCAACCATATGATGTGTTCTTTATAACCAATCACAATGATATAATACCACAACCACGGAAGTGAATATCCACTCATTATTACCAACCATCTGTGAATTTCAGTATATTTGGCATGTTAATAAAGTATGAATACAGCACAAGATACAAATGGTACCACAATAGACATTCCAAAATCACAATACCATTATTCAAATGTACATTAGACTATCAACATCACATAGGACCCCACCCAGTCACACATGTCACATAATATCTCAAACCAAAAATTATACAACATATATCCCCCACAGGGGCACAACACATTAAGATATCCAAATTCATAATTCGATCCCATCCCCTTAACATGCATTTTGCATACAAATTCACTATCCAGCTCAATCTGATAAAGTTAAGACATAACCTACCTCAATGCAAAAACTGGACCTCAAAACTTCAATCCTGAAGTCCTACTCCTCACGAAATATCCCAAAATCAACTAACATAAAGAAATATAGAATCTACACATCAAAAATAAGCCATTAATACCCATATTGCCAGCTTTTGGTTTGGGGTTAAAATGGACTCCCGAAATGGGTTTTTGAAAAAGAAAGGCAAA
Source organism: Capsicum annuum (assembly GCF_002878395.1). Lineage (NCBI taxonomy): Eukaryota > Viridiplantae > Streptophyta > Magnoliopsida > Solanales > Solanaceae > Capsicum > Capsicum annuum. The sequence goes on from NC_061117.1 coordinate 155,908,416, forward strand.
GTTGAAACTTTATTTCAAAAATGTGTTTCCCATGCTTTAGGAACCTATAGTTGAAAACCCAAGTAAAATTGAGTTAAAAATGAGGTCCAATTCAAAGAAACCCCCTTTTTAGACTCTACCAGGTAAAAAAATTTTAAATTCATTAAAATTGAAAAATCTAGTAATTATAGGATTAGAAATATTATAAAAGTGAAAAGGAGTGAAATTTTGGGAAAAATCAAGTAATAAGGTTTTTGGGTTTTGAACTATAAATTAAGAATTAGAGTAAGAAAATTATGAAATTTCACCTTAAATTCGTAGGAGAATCAAGAAATAGATGTTAATTTAGCTTCCCAAGCACCCTCAGACTTTACATATAAGCTCCCACACTATTTAGGGTTTATCTCTTACGAGGCAAGGTGAAAAATGGGCAAAAACGTGACCTAAGGGTCTATTTGTACCCCTTTCAGGTATCTAGGTAGTGCTATCGCACTCCCAGGTGTGCAATCACACTATCTGACCTTAAGAGCAGATATTATGATCCCAATAACTCCATGTGTGATGGCACTATACTCCCCGACACCAAATATAAGCTGAAACCTGAAAAATTCTCAAGTTTTTGCTAAGGCCTAGAGATTTATTCATTATTCGATTTATACAAATGATTTATGTAACCTCACCAAAATTGACATTGTGGATGCATTGGCGAAGTTAGCTTTTTGAAAAGACATCATTGTCACAAAGTTGACCCCCAAAATCCGAAATCACAATTTCTAAATCGAGAGTCAAAATGAGATTTAAAAGTCATAAAACAAGACCAAATATGTTACCACCCTGAAATCGACATTCCGGATTTGCTGTCAGAATTTGTTAAGTCATTTGTTGCACAGATCAAAAGATAATCACATAAGTCCATAATAAGTCTCTCGATTACACCAAAAACTACAATATCGCACAAAAGGCACCAAAATACATCGAGAATCGTGCCAATCACCCCCCACAACCCAAAAATACCCAATGCAACTATAGGGGGTAAAATAGTCATTTCACATAGAAACACATATTTCATCAAATTTTTAGGTTGTTACATCATCCAGTACTAAAAATCTAGTTCATCCTCAAACTAAGGCAAGGAAATACCCAAATCAACAAAAAGATGGGGATAAGAACTACACATATCAGACTTGACCTCTCAATTATCCTTATCTATAGGTCAATGGTGCTACTGAACCTTAACCATAAGGATAACTTTAGAATGCAACCGTCTAACATCCCTAGCCAAAATGGATACCAACTCCTCAAAAAAAGATAGCCACTCAACTAACTAAACTAACTCCTAATGAATGACATGAGACTTACCAGGAATGTAACAACGAAGCATAGAAACATGAAAAACTAGATGAACAACCTACAAATTTGGGGGCAGGGCTAACTCATGAGCCACATCTCCAATGATTTGAAAAATAATAAATGGACCAATATACCTAGGGCTAAGCTTTTCCCTCTTACCAAACCTCATTACACTCTTCATGGGTAAAACTCAAATAAAAATATAGTCTCCAATACCAAATCTCAAGGCCCAAAGTCTATGATCAGCATAACACTCCTGCCTACTTTGAGCCACTCGATGTCTATCTTGAATGACCTAAACCATATCCAAAGACTCATGAAGCAAGTTTGTACCTTAAGGGCTAACCTCCAAAATATCAAACCAACCAATTGGCAAGTGATAACGCCTACCATAAACTACATCAAAAGGATCTATGTCGATACTAGTATGGTAGTTGTTTTTATAAGTGAACTCTGGTAAAGCCAAGTGTTGCTCCCACTGGCTTTCAAAATATATCACACACATGCGGAGCATATCCTCTAAAACCTAGATAGTACGCTCTGACTATCCATTAGTATGGGGGTGAACCACTATGCTATGATCAACTCGAATACCCAACTCATCCTGAAAAGTCTTCCAAAAGTAAAAAGTAAACACAGACCCTCAATCAGAAATGATAGACACAGGCACACCATATAGTTGCATAATTTTTAAAATGTAGATATGGGCCGACCACTCGACATTGAAGGAGACATTGGCCGAAAGAAAATGTCCAGACTCGATCAAATTATCCATGATGACCCAAACACTATAAAAATAATGCAAAGTGAGAGGCAAACTAGTCATAAAGTCCATGGTGATCCATTCCCATTTTCACTCGGGAATGGGTAACCTCTGAAGCAATCCACCAGGTCTCAAATGCACGTCTTTTACCTACTAATAACAAAGGAAACAAGCTATAAAGTCTGCCACATCCTTCCTCATACCACCCTACTAGTAATGCTTTCTCAGACCACGATACATCTTTGTCACTATCGGATGAATAAAATATCTGGAACAATGAGCCTCATCCATGATCAATCTAATCCAATCACCATCTCGACACACAAATTCATCCCCCAATCTTCAAAATACCATCGAATCAAGTAAGGCTTCTTTCATATTACCATACAACATCTTATCTCTAATCGATATTAATCTAAGATCATTAAATTGGTGAGCTTAAATCTGCTCCATCAAAGAAGATCTAGCCTCCACGAATACCAAAATACCCCAGGTATCAAAATATTCAGCCTAACTATTTGGTTAGATAAAGACTGAACCTCTAAGGCTAAAGGTCTCTCAAGGATCAAAAGATGCGCCAATATACTATGCTAGTCGACTTTAGGCTCAAGGTATCCACAACCACATTAGCCTTGCCTGGATGATAGAGAATAGTCAAGCCATAATCCTTAGGCAACTCAAGCCAATGACTCTAACTCATATTAAGATCTCGCTGGGTAAAGAATTACTGAGCTATGATAATCCGAGAAAATCTCACAATAGACTCCATACAAGTAGTGCCTCCTAACTTTAAAGGAAACACAACCGAGCACAATATCAAATCATAGGTAGGATAATTCCTCTCATAGAGATTCAACTGACAAGAAGCCCAAAGAATCACTATTACCTCCTATATCAAGACAATATATAACCCAGCACCTAAAGTATCACAAAAGATGGTAAAATCTATGCCTTGCTTGGGAAAAGTAAAGATAAGACTTAAAGTCAACAAATACTTAAGCTTTTGAAAGCTCTCCTCATATGCATCAAACCATTGAAAAGAAATCTTCTGCTGAGTCAACTTGGTTAATGATCTGCAATGGATTAGAATTCCTTAACAATATACCGATAATAACATACAAAAATGCTGAATCTCGGTGTGCAAAGTAGGTCTAGCCCAATCACGAACTGCTGTAACCTTAGCTGGATCAATCACAATACCCTTCTTGGTCACCACATGACCCAAGAAATAAAAAGACTCTAACCAAAACTCACACTTGGAAAATATTGTATACAACTTCTAATCCCTCCATCTCTGAAGCATAATCTGCAAATGTTTCTCATGCTCAGCCTCACCCTTGGAATAAACTAAGATATATTCTATGAATACAATAACAAATAGGTTGAGATACAGCTAAAACACCTGGTTCATCAACTTCATGAACGCTGCAGGGGCATTGATCAACCCAAAAGATATGACCAAGAATTCATAATGACTATATCAAGTCCAACAATCTATCTTTAACATATCACAAGCTCTAATCCTCAACGGGTGATAACCGAATCTCAAAACAATCTTCGAAAACATAATAGCACCTTGAAGTTGATCAAATAAATCATCAATATGAGAAAGAGAATACTTATTCTTAATTCTCACCTTGTTTAATAGCCGATAATCACTATATATACGTATAAACCTATCCCTTTTCTTCACAAATAAGATAGGCCCACCCCACGATGATACACTAGGTTAGATAATCCTTTATCCAACAACTTCTTCAACTGATCTTTTAGTTTTTTTAACTCAACTAGGGTCATTCTATAAGGAGGAATAGAAATAGTTTGCTACCTAGCTTAACATCAATATCATGATCTAGAGGTATACTAGGAAAAACCTTAGGGAACACATCTACGAACTCATGAACGACATGAAAAGAATCTAAAAAAAGAGTTAAAACAACACTAGTATCACAAATATAAGCCAAATAAGATAAACATCCCCTCTCAACCAATCTATGAGCCTAAACATAAGATATGACTCTCTTAGGACCCGAATAAAGTGCACCCTTTTAAGCTATTTTGGCACACCCGCCGAAGCTAAAGTCATGGTCTTAGAAAAATAATATAAGACAATTTGATAAGGAGCCAACCAATCCATACCCAAAATAACATTAAAATTAACCATATATAAAACAAGAAAATCTACCCAAGTCTTACAACCAGAAAAAGTCACAACACAAGATAGGTACACCCGATCCACCACTAAAGAATCTTCTATAGGGGTACATACATTAATAGGCATGGGAAGAGACTCACTAACAGAATTAAAACCTAAAGAAAAATATGCAGACACATATGAGAAAGTTTATATAGTGTGAAATAACACAAATGTAGATCTAAAGAACATGGGGACAATACCGGTGATTACAACATCAGAAGCCTTTACCTCTGGCCTGGAGGGTATAGCATAACACTGACCATGACTATCAACTGGCTGAGTATCCCAACGACCACCACTGTGGCCCCACTATCTCAACCTCTTTACCTTTGGTAATACTCCTACCTCTCATAACCAAACTAGGAGTAGCTCTAATTAAATGAATGAGATAGTCATTGGCCATATAGCTAGTCTTATCACACATATAGAAAACTCTAAACTTGCCCTGAAAGCCCTTCTAAACTACTGACCCAGAAGATCCACCACCAGAACTCTGTAAGGCCGCCTATACTAGCCTACCCTAATATCCATGAGAACCTCTAACATTTCTACTATAGGGAGCCTGTCCTCTAAACTCTCCAAAATAACACACCTATTTGGCACATACCTAAGATGCTCTAATAATACCCTTTGTAATCTTGGAGTGATCCACAATGCTCTTAAAGAAAGCTCTACATACAACTATCTGAGAAGTAGCCAACTGAAAAGAAACATCTACACCCTTCAAAAACATCCAATTCTTCTTAGACTCGGTGGAAATACTAGCATAAGAATATCTAAGCAAGGCATAGAAGTGTGCCTCATAATCTGCAATGGTCATGGAACCCTGATCCAGACAATCAAACTCATCACACAACAAATCCATTAAACTATAAGCCACAAATCTCTCCAAAAAGGCATTAGTGAATTGATGCCTTGTATACTCAAGAGTACCAAGAAGTCTACAACCAATAAATAATCTCTACCAATCTCTCACAGCATCTCTCAACTGATAGGTAGTATAATCAACTTCATGCGAATTGAGAGAACCCAAGTTATACAACTTCTCATGACAGTCAATCAAAAACTCATAGGCATCCTCGTCCACAACACTACTAAATTTGGGAAGACCCAAATGAGTAAATATCTTAAATATTTTCTGATCCTAAGAAGACATTATTATACTAGAAACAAGAGGAAGAATGGTGAATCTAGAAAATTGAGATCCTATTTGAGGAGGTAACATAGATAAAGGTTGAACTCTTAATCCTAGTACAACATACTTAGATATCAACGCTGAGGGAAGAATAGTACTCTATGTCTGAGGAGTACCTAAAGTGGAAGTAGGTTTCACATAAGGATCCATACTATGGGTTGAAGAAACATCCGACCTAACCAAAGGAGAACCCTCTAAGCAGGTCAAAAATTATACCAACAAAACTTCCAAAATTAGGTCAGACGAATTCTGATGAACTAGAATTGATCGTACATCTCCAATCTACTCAACATGAGGCTCAGAGGAAAATCCCCTTGCACTCCTACTAGGCGATGCTGATCCACCAACCCATCCACTCCCTAGAGTCCATCCACAACTCGATGCTTGCTCTCTAGGAGAAGGCTCTACATCTGTGACCTTGCAAGACCTAGTCAACACCATCTGTGTAGAAAAAGTAGAATGCAACTCAAAATATAAAGTATATAAGAAATACACATGATAAGGAATAAAATGTGAAAAGTTTTCCTAAAGATATCCTATAGCCTCTCAAAGATTGATATAGATATCTATGTACTAATCTGTAAGACTCTATTGCACATCATATTCTTACACCGTTAAGACCAATAATCCTGGCTACTCTTATACTAATTTGTCATAACCTAAAATCTATAGTTCATGGTGGTACTTGTCATGGAGAGCCTTGATAAGTAATCCTATCATACAAACCAATGTACAAGGGGCGAAAAGAAAGAAATAACCCTAAGTAAGGCTTCTAAAATAAAGACAAACCATTAAAGTATAATAAATGCAGAAAAAACATAAAAATACAGCCATAACTCCTAAAACCAGGTGTCAATAGTATAAAAACATATCTAGTACACCTTGAATCCAAGGAAATACATAGGATATACAAATACAAGGGAGAAACTTTGTCTCTAAAATGAAAGTAAAGACATAGTCAATAAAAAAAGGTACTCAAGGACATCCGGACACCTAAAAAACCTTCAACTACCTTGAAAGCTACAGTAATTGTCTGACTCAAGCAATGTAAGGCCCACCCGAACCTGAATCTACACTAGAAGTGTATAGTAAATGTGAGTATGTTTCACTTGTACTCAGTAGGTATCAGAGGCCGATCGAGCAAAGTAGAAAATAAAGTGCACAAAATACACAGTAAGGGCATATAACTTGTAATAACCAAATATCCCACAACAGTAGCCCATAGCACTTGCACGAGCAATTCTAATAAATCATAAATACAATAACACAATATGTAGAGCAAAAGTATACATTATATTACAAGTAAGTAGAAAAAGAGAAGGTCATGTATATATAGGATGGTCAAGTATAAATAACAGGATATATAGCAAGTAGATATAACAAGTCAATATAGAAATCCAATCACATCATTAATTATAATAAAGAAAATGCAATGTATAAGATAATGATAATGATGATGATAATGCACGAGACTGTTGCATAGTCTTCACATACACCTACAGAACCAAAGATTCCTAATGCAGGATTCATAAGGGTTTATTAATCCTAATGAAATCCATATATCATATCTCCTATAGAGCTACCACTTCCCGATGTAGGAACTATAGGGGTTTGTTAACCCGTATACAATCCATGTACCATATCCTAATGAATATTTCCATAACCAACCACATAATGTGTTCTTTATAACCACCACGATGATATAATACCATAACCACATAAGTTAATATACACTCATTATTCCCAACCATCTTTGAATTTTAGTATATTTTGCATTTCAATAAAGCATGAATTCATTACAAGATACAAATGGTACCATAATTGGTATTCCAATAACATGATACCATTATCAACATGTATATCAGGCAATAAACATCACATAAGACTCCATTCGGTTGCACAAACCACAAAATATCTCAAACTAATAATTATATTACATATACGTCCCCACACGGGCACAACACATTAAGATATCCAACTTTTTGATTAGTTCCCCTCCCCTTAATATGCATTTTGCATACAAACTCACTACCTAGCCTAGTCAAAAAGAGTTAACCCATAATCTACCTCAGTACCAAAAGTGGTGCACAACACTTTGATCTTAATGTCCTACTTCTTACGAATGAAATTAACTAAAACCAAGAAATATAGAATCCACGCATTAAAACTAAGCCAATGATACCTATATTGCCTAATTTTAGTTTGGGGATAGAATGGACACCCCCAGATGGGTTTCAAAAAAGAAGAGAAAATTGGAACGTTATTTCAAATACATGTTTCCCATGCTTTTAGGAACCTATAATTTAAAACCCAAGTCAAATCGAGTTAAAAACGATATCCAATTCAAAAAAAAAACTTTTTAGACTCTATCAGGTAAAACCTTTGGAATCCATTTTAAATCCAAGAATCAAAGTTATTTTTAAGGTTAAATGGAGGAAAATTTAGTAATTATTAGATTAAAAACATTATACAAGTAAAAAGGAATGAAATTTGGGGATAAATTAACCAATAAGATTTTGAGAGTTTTGAACAATTAATCAAGAATTAGAGTAAGAAAAGGATGAAATCTCACCTTAAATACATAAGTGAATCAAGAAATAGATGTTAATCTAGCTTTCCAAGAACCCATAAGCTTAACTTTTAATCTCTCACACTATTATAGGGTGCACCTCTAAAGAGGCAAGGTGAAAATATTTAAAAAATGCAACCTAAGGGGTCTATTTATACCCCTTTCAGGTATCCAGGTAGTGCTATCTCATTCCTAGGTGTGAAATTACACTATCTGACCTCAGCAGTAGATATTACAATTGCAATCACCCTTTGTGCGATTAAACTATCCTCCCTGGCACCAGATATCACCTGAAACATGGAAAATTTCTAAGTTTCCACTAAGGCCTCGGGATTCATTTGAAATCTAATTTACCTAAATAAACTATGTAACCCTACTAAATTCAATATTCCAAATATATTGGAAAAAAATTATTTTCTAAAAGATATTATTTTTATAGAGTTGATCCCCGAAACCTAAAATCACTATTTCCAAATCGAGGGTTGAAATGAGATTTAAAAGCCTAAAATCAGAAAAAACATGTTACCACCCTAAAATTAATGTTCTAGATATACTTGCATATTTTGTTCAGTCATCCGTCACATGGATTAAAAGATAACTACATAAGTCTATAATAAGGCTCTCGAATGCACCAAAAACTACAATATTACACAATAGGGGGCAAAATACAACGGGAACCATGCCAACTGCCCCCATAGCCCAAAAATACCACCATGCAACTATGGGAAGGTGTAAAATAGTCATTTCACACAAAAGCACATATTTCACATATTTCATCAACTTTTCAAGTCGTTACACTTTATGCCTATTTGCTTGTGTTTGGTGAATTGCTTAGGATTGGGGATCCCACTTACATAAAATGGGAAGCATATCCATGGGTACAAAAGTTATTTGATAGACTATCGTCATACATTAGGTTAACCTAGTTTTTAGTCACTTGTGGTTATGCTTAGAGTAGATTATAGATAATTGGATTGTTGAACTTGAATAATTGATAGTAGATATCTATTTTAGTGCTTGTATTGTGTTTTGTGGACTTTGTAGTGATGATTGGGGTTTAGTTACCATTTAGGAGATAATCATTTTATTATAGTTATTTTGTTGGAATGCCTAAGGTTTAAAAATACTTAGTGTATAAATAGACTTGTAATAGTTGTGGAGACTAATGGGGTATTAGAGCATATTTTAAACTAGTGTAGTTCTTATTTTTGTTAGTTAGTCTAATGATATCATCCTTGGTAAAGAAAAGACTTATTATGCAGAATAAGCGAGGTTTGAGTAAGTTTTATATATTACATTGTGTGTATTGTTTATTATTTTTGTTTTGCCAGTGTGGGGGATTATGTGAATATTTTTATTAATTTGAGAGATTATTATTATTATGATTCTTGAGTGGGGGCTTGAATTAATATTATTGGCTTTATTTGGGTATTAATTGCCTTACTATTTATTGTGATTCCTAAGTGGGGGCTTGAGTTGATTTCATAGGCCTATTTGAAGTATTTATTGACGTTATCATTATTATGATGCCTAAGAAAGGGTATTAGATTGATATTATTAATATCTTGCATGAAATTTAAGCTAGTAGTACTATTCAATTGTCTATTTCTTGACTATTATCATATTGAGGAGATTTGAGATCGTTTACACCATTATTGAATTAATTCATTATCTTCATACACTTAGTCATGAGCATGCATACTCATCTCCTTCATTAATATTCAGGGAAATTGGTATCACTAAAAAAAACTTTACCCTTGGCTATGAACATTAGCTGGCAAGGAGAATGAAACACCTTATAAGACCCTTAGTCATGATCATTAATCGACAAGGTTGATTGAGATTGTGAAATATATATGGGTTGCGAACCTCTTATGGGTCCTATCCTAAGACATTGATTCTCAAAAGGTTTATACAAAGCCATGATATGGCTTATATCATCATTATCTCATCATCATCTAAAACACCTCAAATTTTGGTCCTTGAAAGTTTCTTGACCTATGAGCTTACTGCCCAGACTATGACTCTCTCTATGAGTCGTAGGCTATTTTGACGGGTCATAGGACCCGTCATAAGGAGTCTCGTAAGATTTGAATGAGTTTTTTCCTTGGTGAAGACTTGAGGCTATGAGTCATAATGACTCCGTACAAGTGTAAGGTACCAATTATAGGGTGTCTAGTGTATGCCATAATAGTTTCTATCTTGATTATGAGTGGAGTTTTTGAGTCGTAATGTCTGGCCATGAGTCGCATTGTATGACTCATAGCCAGACCAGTGCGGTTGGCCATCGCTATTTTCAAGCCTGTGACTGGATCTCACGAGTCGTAATGTGATCCTATGAGTCGTAAGGTAACCCATAATGACTAGAGATATTTTTTAGCTTTATTTAAAAGGGCACTTTGGTTATTTCCCTCCTTACTCACTTATATCCCACATCCATAAAACACCTTTGGTGCATTATTTAAATAATTTAACAAATCAAAAAAATCTCTTTACTCTCTCAAATCCTCTCAAGCAAAGCAAGCTAGGGTTTCCTCAAGGTTGAGCATCTAAGGGTTAATTCATGGGTTCTTCTCCATAATTGAGAATTATTCAGGCATGTATCTCTTCCCCAAACCTTATTTTATTAAAAACATGTGATTTAAATTGACCTATGAGGTTTAATTTTTGGTTTTTGGATATGGGTTGAGGGTTTTTGAATGATTATTGTCTATGTGATCTTTCATGTTAACATATGCATTATTTATGCTTTAAATGGTATTTTTGAAACCAATTTGATTTATGGGTCTCTGAATTAAATGGGGATGTAATGCCCCAAGAGTATACCCTGGGTGCCACACAGTGCTTACAGTCTCGAGAGACCACAAGCTAATCCATGAACTGGTACCTACAATAAGTAATGAGTAAAACTGATAACAAAAGATCATATATGGAATATAACTGAGAAATTCCATAAGTTTTTAAGTCATAAATCTGATAAAGTCTATAAGAAAAAATTGATAATACTGAAAAGATGTTTGACAATAACAACTGAAAGTTGAAAACTGACTAACTGTCTATACTAGTTTGAAAAGCCTCTACTAACTGACTAAGGAGCTGATGGGACAAACCTCTAACAAACTCTAACTGAATGGAAATGGCTGAACCTGATAAAGTAATCTAAGCTAAATAAATCATGTCCTTGAAATATAAGGACTCACCACTACTACGGCTTATGATCTGGAAAGTCTATGCGCGATCCGAGAATTGAGCATCAAAAACTATGATATGATATATCATAGCACAAGAAAAGAGTATATGATCAGTACTTTGAATGTACTGGTATGCTAAATGAGGTAGATGATATGCTTGTTTTCATGTGCATAAATAATAAATGACTGAATAAGTAGCATGAAATACTGAATAGAATACATGAAATCTATAAGCAATGAAGATGTGTGAAATGTGTAAATACTAAGGATGCGTGACCAAGCATAAAAAATATTCTAAATATAATTTGTAAACTGAGATACTGAAATATGATAACTAAATTACTGATATTTGTGTGCTATAGACAAGCAACTAAAACTGAAATACTGAGTTGGTTACTAGACTGAGACTGTGGGAGCTATCATCTAACTGAAATACTCTAATGAGCAATTTGGGGTCTAACATGTTACCCCAGTTGGAAGGGTGTCAGTACCGTGCCACGGGTACTAACACTAGTTGTGTGGATACACTAAAGCGTTATCCCAAAGGACTAAGGGTTACCCTCAACTAGAAGGCACCCGTATGGGATCAACTTTCAACTGGAAGGTTAACATCTCAACCTAAGCTGGCTACGTAGTTTTGGAATGTAGGGACTACTAATAAAGGTCACACCCTCAACTAGGAAGTGAGTCTCCATCCCTGGGTTTGCTCGGTGCTAAATCCTAATCCCAACTGAACTGACTTGAAAGACTGAACTATTATAAGTTTAACTGATTATGATAACTGACTGAACTGATAATGCGCATAACATATTCTGAAACTAATCTAAAGATACTGATACAAAGTAACCAAATTATTTTTTGGGTATTCATAACCCCAGGACTCAATAGAAATAATAGTAAAATAATACTAAAACTTTAAGGACATAGCATGGAAATATTTATATGAAATTCCATTCTTATAGGCATTTCATCAAACACTAGGTGTTCATAGTTCAATCTAAGCATAGAAATAGTTTAAAGCTTGTAAGAATAGAATGAATTCAAGACCAACATCACCAATTATGAGTTAAATCAGAGAATAACAACATTAAAATATGTGGTTTTGATAACAACAATAATTTTATGTAAACATGGTATAGAATTACAATTCATTGAAGTTCATGGTTAAAATCACAATTTAAAATCATAATAACTTGTAAAGATCATAACTTTGAATTTAAAATTAGATACATGGACTCCATGGGTGAAAGAAACCCATAGATCAACACTTAATATACCTGGGTTGATGAATTCGTGAGAGTTATTAGGGGTTTTCTAGGGATTTCATCTTGAATATTGAAGGTTAAGGATTGTTATTTAAGAAAAGATTTGTTTCTTAGAAAGAAATTATGAGTAATGGGGCACTAAATGCCTCTTTCGGGTTTTAATTTCGTGTTTTAAATGAGTTTAGGGCCTTGGGAAAAGGCCAAATGGTCCTTGAAATTTAAATTGCAAAAACTAAAAATCTTGATTTTGACACCGATGCGATGCGGTGCAATTGCATCGGGCCACTGAAAAAGGGACAATCCTCATTTTGTCCAACGACGTAATGCGATGCCTTTGCGTTGTGCCTCTGGAAATGGATGATCCACAACTGGAAGCTTGGTGAGATGCGGTGCCTCACTGGAAAGTGATAATTACAAAAATGCCCCTTAGCGCGACACGTGTTTTTCACGGTGACATACTGGAAAAGGACGAACTTGATTTTGGCCATCACTGCGATGTGGCCTTATCGCATTGCGCTATTGCTTTGCACTAAAAGCACCATAAGTTCTTACCCCGAGTACCAAATTTGGGAGAAATTTGTATCGTTAGAAAGATAATTTAATTTCCTATCATTTGGTGGTTCTTGAGATGGAAAATACTGAGTAGAGTAAAACATATGCTCATTTGAAGTTGAGTAAAGTAATATTCTTATACAAAATTCAATAGGTAAGGATTATGTTGATTCATCTAATAGCTAGGAGTTATTTGAGGCATTAATATACATCAAACTAACTCATAAAACTATCAAAGGACCATAATGTACTATGCATGAGCTTGAAACATGATGCTAACATTGACTTGAATTTTTGGGGTATTACAGGTTTTCCCCAAGTTTAATGAGTTAATGATTTAGAATTGGTGATAACCTTAACCCAGTCTTGTGAAACTGGCTTTAAACATGGGAATATACATATTGAAGAGTATTTTAAAACCTTGCATGGTAAAAAAGAGTAATGAAACCTAAATTGGTTTTGAAACAGACCATGGTGGTCATGAAATAAATTTAATTATAAACTTTGGAGTCTAATTTGTTGAGGGGTTAGAGTCCCGCTTAGCTACCTGTTTTGGTTCCTACTTGGAACTTTGGATTCCCATTGGTTGAGGGGGTTAGAGTCCCTCTTAGATTTATGGTTTGTTTACTATGTGGAACCTTGGAGTCATGATAGCTAATTAGGTTAGAGTCCCAGAAGCAAATTGATAGTTTTGGCAAAGTGACATGCGCTTGCAAGCTATAGTCAGTATGATGATGCCTTAATGAATGACTTATTTTTTTATGATTGTAAATGTGTGAAAAATATTTTAATTGGGCTTTAATGAGGGTTGTGTAGCTAGGCCGTGAAAGTGGTGACCCTGGAAGACCAAAACTAGAATTTGCATTTGTGGGAATGGGGGTCTAACTGGCCTGCGGTTTGAGTCCTCCCACATATGATCGAGTGGTTTGATTCAACCTAATTATATGACTGAGAGGTTTGAGTCCCCCATATTACATTACATGATTGGGTTCTTAAGTCACCTTAATATGTGCTCAGGAGGTTCAAGTGCCTCGTACATATATATATAAAATTATTTTTTGGTTCATGCTGCTACATAAACTGGGTCTGCCTAGGGGTAAGAGTTGGAGCCCATATAGCCCATGGGTACTGTTATATGACAGTTAAGCAACATAATCTAGGATAAAGTTTTAAAGTGTATTTTATATATAAATATATATATATATATATATATATATATATATATATATATGCACACATGTATGTGAATATGTAGATTGAATTGAACTGGATTTTGAATTGTCTATGCTTTATTCTTATCCCTGACTTACATGCTACTGCTCAATCAACTAACCATCTTTGGACGCTATATCCCCATGTGATATAGGGTCCAAAGGCAATTCTATTTTTCCTACATAGTGATAGGTGGATTGGCTTGATTCATCAGTCATTTGTGGTGTAGTGGTGAGCTTCTATTATTTGAAAGACTTGATCATTTGATAGGTTTCCCTTTCCTAAATTAGAAGTAAAGACTTCACATTAACATTATCATTGTCATTGTCATTGTTAGTGTTGGGAGCATATCCCGACGTAGATTAATTTTATGGTATCGAGGCTTTGTGGATTTGTATGGATGGATTTTTGTTGTTGTCATGCATAAACTTTTGAGTTACTACTTACTCTATCTTGATATATGTTCAAAATTCATTCGCTAATAAGTGTATTATATTTTGTTTGGTTAGGCAAACCGGGGGGTATCCGATCCTCTATGGACTTGAGATACCCGTCACGGCAAGGCCCTGGTTCGGGTTGTGACAACATCACTACATTGAATAGAATCACTTGTATTATATTACAATCCTTTGGTATGATTTATATTGTGTTTTGGTTGTTTACTTTTGTATCAAATTATAACAATTGAAACTTATTTGTGATATTATGTATTCTACATTCATTTTACTATATTATACATATGCTATATACTTCTTAGTTTATTTAGGAGTTGAAATATTTATTAGAATTAGGGTATGTCTATGGCTTGGTTTGTGAGACTTTTAGTGACACACCTCTTGATAGAGTTGTATACATTTAATTATTCATTCTGACTATTGTATCCCTAGTTCTTGGAGTCTAATATAATGTGCTAGTGTATCTCTTTCATATATGGGTTTCTTTATTTGTTGATCATAAAATGACTAGTTGTTGACTTTCTTGGATTATTTTTCCTACTCAATATATTAATATTCCTAACTATTGAGTTGGAATACCTTGTTAGGATGAAGTGGTGTATTTCTCTATGGTAGATTTAGAGAACCTTATGCAATGGGGTGGTGGTTCTCACCATCTCCTTAGATTAGGATTGGTTATCAGTGATGCTTGCTGAGTACACGTTTCTCATACTCACTCTTACTTCTTTTTTGATTTTCTTGTTTTATGCATCTCTTGTAGGTGTTGGTTTGAATAGTTGATCATAAAGTGAATTTTTCAATGTTAATATTATAGAGATCGAGGAACTAGTTGGATCTTCATAGAGCTTACCCTAATCTCTATTTATCTTATACTTTATCCACATTTAAGATATTGTAGTTTACTGATACTATTCTATATTTAGAAGCATGTACTAGTGTTAACAAGACCTGGGATGTACCCTCAAATTATTATTTCACCTATGATATCATGAAATTTGTTCTATTCTTCTTCTTCTTCTTCTTCTTCTTCTTTATTATCTTCGTCTTCTACTTCTCATTTACTTTGATTATTTAGTTAAGTTGGGTTAGACTTACATTTATCATAGGGTGTAACAGGTGCCATCACATACTCTATTTTGGGTCTTGAAACATCATCATACCAAATAAAACTAAAGGTTAAAGTAAGCTAAATATATGTAAACATCTTGTTAATAGTATAAATGGTCAATGCCATTGAGTATCTAATAATACTGTAATAAATACACAATCAAAGTTACGTGTCAATTATACTAAGAGACAAAAAAATATAGATTCACTAGATCTCTAAATGAAATAGATCCAAAGTTTATTTTGAAAAACTTTAGGTTTATAGAAGCAAATGTACATGTGGAGTTCTATCAACTCAAATGTTGTTGAAAATTAAGAGTCAACTAATAGTCAATTAACTTATGAAAATAGGGTTGGATGAGATACTAAATAATTTATAAATGCCACTAATGAGAAAACTCTTCAAAATTAACTACTCTTTCCACGAAGTAGTTAAAAATTTTCAAACCAAATATATCACACACTTTAGTAAGAGATATAATAGAAGTTAAATTCAAAAGTTGCAAGCTACTAACCTACTAGTTCCTTTTTCCAAAACTTTTATTTTCACGTGATTCTACCACAATCCTAGTTATGAAAAACTAGGAAAAACTATTAGTCAACAATGCTCCCAGAAACTCATTTATGTGTGGAATCAATCTAAATTTGTAGCAAAAATCACAAGGAAACAATAAGCAATGAGCATTATTTTTGGTAGATGGTTAGAGTTATGCATGTATTTGTAACATATGAATTAGTTATGAGTGAAAAGATGTATCATTTTATGCAAGGATTAGCTATCCAAATTTTAGTTATTCATGTATAACTTGTTCCACCTTCTATCATACATAAAATAATACATAGATTCCTTATTAAATTATACATATATTAGTTATTATAATGACCCTATCAGTATTTAGAGTCTTCTCCTAGTTTCCCCGTGTCATTTATGACTTGTTGGGATTGACAGTTCAGTTATTGAATAATTTGTTTGATTTTTGGAGCCAATTTCTTATTTTGGAACTTTCATTATTAAAAAATGGGTATCAAACCTAAACTTCAGGTAAACAGTCCCAAATACCAATTTTGACAGTTTTGTTAACTTAGGAATGTCAATTTTTGACTAGGAAAATCCTTGGTTAAAGTTCCAAGGGTTCTTGACTAACTATAGGCTACTGGGTGGATTTTTAATTAAAATGACCCTTTGGGTGTGGGCCTACTTTTGATTGGAACAACCTCAGATGGAAATTTTAATATTGTCGTTTAGTCCAAAATGTTGAATTTGGTAGGGTAGCATAATTCATTTATATTCATGCAAGATTTCGAATGAATCTTGAGGATCTGATTAGAAACTTGGCACTTAGACAAATTTGTTGGTCCATCTATGTTTTAGTCTTCACATTCATAAGGCTTGGCTGATCAAGTTTGTTGGTGCATCCATGTTTTAGCCTTCACATTAGCGAGACTTGGCCAAATTAGCAAAGGTCAATAAATATTAGCCTTTTGCGTTTGAAAGCTGGCCCTCGCATTTTTAAAGTGTAAGTTTATCGATCGGTCCAAACTTCCTCCTTCACATTCCCAGTGAACCGGTCGCATTTGTGAAGGCTTAGTCATGTTAAGTTTGCATTTGTGATGAGGTCCCCACATTCGCAATGAAAGGACCCCTGGGCATATTTATTGCTAGAACCTAAATTTTCCCTCATTTATTTCAAGTCCTAACTTCATAAATTCTTAAAGGAGCTAAGAAATTATGGAGATCAATCTTTTTATGTGCGGGGTGATATTGAAGGGCTGTTGTGGTCATGTTCTCATTGTTATTTTCATAAGATATTTTTAATTTCTAGTGTAATTCTTTGGTCAACCTTAAATTCCTTAGAATAGTGATGAGGATGATTTGGGGCCTATTTGTACTCGAATTTCACCCATGTTTGAGTGTAAATAATCCTTGACCTTAGAGGAGTGTGTTGACAGTTTCAACTTCATGATTCCACTAGCAGACCCCATGTGGAATTTTTAGCTCAATTTTTAACCTAGAACATTTATATGCAATATGGGTATCGTTGTTGTCATCTTAATGTATAGATTACTCTTTTTGATAGCATAACAATATTTGGAGGCTTCTATAAGGGCAAAAGCTCTGGATAGTAGACTTTCTTGGGCTTTCAACAGCATCCAGGTAGGCTAGTCTTACTTTTCTCATATATTAAAGCTTTATTATAATATTAGTGTAGTATAATTCTATCTATGGGTAGGTATTTACGACTCAACTGATAGTCTGGTATTTTATTGATTAATATTAGTTGGTTTGGGGGCCTTTTTAGTAGATATTGACCCGTTTTTTCTCATATTAGCTATAATACTTTGGGAATATTGTTGCTTTATTTAAAACCTTCGGATGGAATTTTAAATTTATGGTCTAGGTGGGTTAGGTGCTTACCTTAGCTTGGATTCTTAGACAAGAGGTAGGCCCCACCGACGCTCCTTTGATCCTATGCTTCAAAAGTGTTCATTGTAGATTTAAGGGGTATTCATTCACCATCTTAAGATAAATCTTGATCCTTAGAAAGACTTAGATGATTTATCGAGTTTTGGTTAACCTTGTTACTTGATTAGACTAACATTTGACCGTCAAAGACCTTATTAATAGACTTAGTGACTAAACTTGTGTCGCCTATAAACTTGACCATTCACCTCCAGAATTTAAGATAAATTTAGAATAAAAGTGAATTATGGTTTTGGGTAATCATTATTTGAGATTTATTCTCTAGTTTCGATTTGAGTTTGACATTCATGATCTATATGTGATAACATATTCATGATCTAGCGTACATAATCTATATATGGAACTTTTTATGATGATGGTATCCTCTAGTTTCGATTCAAGTCTGGCACTGATGGGTCAAAGAGAGTTTAGGTGTGTTATATTTGTGGTACACTTTAAGTTTCTTATTGTCGGTATTTCTTTCTTGTTTGCATCCATTGGTCTTATTAGAGCTCAGTTGGGTGATTCCTCACTTGTTGTGTCTACTAGGCTTATGGGGGTCTAGTTAGGTTATAGTTAGATTTTATATACTTTTGATTAGTTATTTTGCATATTTTTGTTTTAGCTGATTTTGAGGTTCTATTTTAGATTTATGTCATTTCATTCCCATCTTTAGTTTACATCCTCTCATTTTATTATACTTTTCATATAATTTAAATCAGTAGACCTATGATGCCTATTGATCACACATTGATTTTGTACCATACTAGAATTCTCCATTTTTTCGTTGCAAACTCGAGTATGAGTTACCGTCATTGACTCACCATTTAAACATATTATGCTTTCGAAGATAGGGTGATATTTTAGAGAAGGAGTTGATTCTCTCTTTTCTACTACTTTTGATAGTCTTTTGTATATTTTGAGAATATTTGTATATTTTCTACTACCTAGTACTCTTATTTTTAATTTAGTGGCTCTTCTACCAACCTTACTCAGTTAGAGGACTCTTGTTGATTTGGTCTATGGTTTGTCTTACCTACTTGTGGACTAAAGTAGGAGTCATCATGACTCGAGAAATCGATCCGTGATAGTTATTTGGATTTTTAAACAATAAATTAAATAATGTATTAATTTTACACATAAATTATTTCCTAGATACCTATCAAATATTGTAGATGTTATACATAGTGTAATACATAAATTACTCTACTTTTATCTAGTAATCAAACGTCCTCTAAGTTTATAATAATTCACTTAGTCATTTTAATTATTAAGCATATTGTTTTTGCAAAAGAAAAAGTTCACATCCAAAACATATAAAATAAACATAAGACATTGAAGATACAATAGGACATTTCTATCAACACACTAATTTGTATCTATTTCTTCTTCAAACTCCTCATCACCATCCTCTTCTGTTTCATACTCATATTTCATGGATTCTTCTTCTAATTCATGATGCTTTGGCAACAATCCATCACCAATTAGCTTATCCATTTTATTTGTCGCTTGATTAAGATCATAAAAGAGCATATTTCATCAGCACTAATGCTCATATCTATCTCATGGACTTCAAATTCTTCAACTTAAAATGGAAGACTCTAATATAATATTGTGATCACTCCCTCATCACATAAGTCAGTAACTTTTTGATATTTGATTTTAACACAGCTAACTATCTAATGATCCTTGTCTTTATTTATGTTGGGATAAGATAAATAATACACATGAGTTGTTTGCTGTCATGACCCTAACTAGGGCTTGGTCGTGAAGGGTATCTCAAGTCTAACATGAACTGGAGACCACTCCCAGCTCCTAACCAAACAGGACATAATACCTCCGACAATGTATGATTTTTGAATATATAAAAAGATTGTATAAGATAAGCTCAATGAATTTAAGATATGTCTAAAATCGATAAGCGTTAACCAACCAAAACAACCAACACCACTACCCAAGTCCACAGTAATTTACAAAGCCTACTAATAAACCGAAATCAATAAAGTGGCAGGACATGCCCCCAACTCTGACATTGACCATGATAATGATAATGTTAATATGAACTCTTAAATTCTAGCTTATAAATGGAAACTAATGGAATGATCAAGTATTTCAGAGAATAAAAGCTCACCATTTCACCGCAAATGACTGACGAACCAAGCTGATCCCCCTAACATGGCGTAGATTTAATGACCCTTCAGGTTATTTCTCGTGATTACTCTTATTATATTCGTTTTCGCTTTTCCATAGCTACCCCAAGTTATTTATGATATGCTGGAACCAATAGTTTGGTTATCGGGCAGTCCATTTGGTGTTTAGAACCATTTCCCCAATTAGAAGTCTTCATTGGTTCCAAATGGTCATCGAGCAAAAACTTTAGTAAAATAATATCGAATGCAAATTCTAAATCTGGTAACAGCTCCAAAATGGCTATTTTAGGTTGGGTAGAAATTTGGTTCGTGTCCTTCTAAACCCGAACATATTTTGACTAGTTTGTCAGAAAGTTAAAAAATTGAAAATTTTGGTGTCGGACCTACATTTGGTCTAAATGGCCTTGGATGGAAAATTTAACTTTGCCAACATGGCTGTAACATTGAAATAAGTATGGTTTCATATCTCATTTTCTTATATTGAACTCTGGATGCAACCCTAGGCCTTGACCGAAAATTCCAAGTTTTATCCATTGTCTAGTAGAGCAAGGTACCGCAATCGCGAAAGCCTTGGTGCAATCACGATGCTGAAATTACGGATATTGTGGGTACGTGTTTAAACTAGCTGAGGGTATGGAAAAGGAATGTTTAAATACATTTTTAGCCAACAATTGGCCATTTTTTCCATTGTCTTGAGTCCCAAAACCCAAATAAAGAGTGTAGACAACAAAGTGAGACTTGGATTTTGATTGGGAGCTTGAATAACTTGGATAATCATGATTAACGTCGAATCTAAGGTATTAATCCATGAACTTTAGGGTTGAATTATTAATTGTTTGACCCAAAACCCCAAATGGCTAGAGGCTTTATTTTAGCCCCAAATATGGTTGATTTACTCCAATTTCTTCCGGGTTATAACTCCCTAATGGTATTTGAACAATGGGTTGGTCTCGGAAGCTCATTTTCCATATGTGGGTCCCACTTGGGGGTTTTTCGTATCATTTTGGACCCGAAGCACAATGGTGCAATATGGGTGTTGATATTCTCCTAATAATGACTAGATTGCTTTTTTGATAGCTTAGCTCATGGAAGAAGCTTTGAGGAAAAAGAAAGTGAAGATTGTTGGTTTGCGAGATATATTTGGATTTGAGATGGATTAGGCTTACTTTTATTAGATTGAGTTTTATTGTAGTATAATTGTGATATCTTGATAAGATTAGGTGGGGTCTTAGATGTTGAAATGATAGATGGTACTATTTGGGATTAGTTAAACCACTTAGGCTTTGAATACATTAAGTGTGATATTTGACTCATAGTCTTGAACCTTGGTTAGTTGGACTTGCTATCTCATAAATAGTATGATAATGCTCTAGTTGATCTAGTTAGATGGGAGTGACCTTGTTCACTCATCTTTAGAGTATGTTGACCTATTTATGCATAGTTTTAAATTGGAATTAGGTGCTTTGGATGACTTAAGAGAAAGACTTGAGAAAGAATTATCCTTTAGAACTAGTGTAGATTGATAAACCTTTGAGACATGATTTAGATAACTTAGTCTAATTCTGGGCAGAAGTTATACTTGAAGAAGATAATTTGAGGTATTAGAAGTGTAACTTGACCCACCTTAAACTTGAACTATGTGACTCATTAGAGACCTAGATATGTATTGAATGCCTAGAATATGTTTTTTATAATATGATGGCTACACCCGAAAAATGGTTTATTCATGATGTTGATTTTGGGATAATGTGCATGCTTGATAGATTATCTTATAGTCATTATTTGGATAGCATTGGAATGTCTTGTAAATTGAACATATGGCTATGATATCACTTAACTTTTTTGCTAGTTTACTATGTGAGCCTTTGATTATGTCATTACTCATATTATGCTGAAGACTAGTGACTAAACGTATGTTTGTGCTAAAGAATCCCTTTGGTTCTAGTGTTGTGAAGAATTCCTAAAAGATAGATTCTAGAAGGTATAATCATGACTTGTAATTGACCATGCTAATAACCATGTCAAGCCCGATAATATGTTGAGTGTTCATACCATATGGATATGCATGTTCAAGCACTTACTATTATAATGTATTGATAATGAATAGTGACATACTATGATATGTCTTTCCTTGGTTCTCTTACAATCTATTGTTTAAGGGGCTTGCACTTGTCAATGATTCGACTACACACACACACATACATACATATATATATATATATATATATTAATTTTATGATGAATATTGATGCAATGGTAAATGTTGATGATATTACGATGTCTGGAAAGTCCAGAGGATATATTGATGATATGATGATGCCCGGTAAGTTCGGAGGGCATGTCAATGGTATGATAATGCCCGGTATGTTCGGAGGATATAGTGAAGATATTATGGTGCCTAGTACATTCAGAGGATATATTAATGATATTATGATGTCCAGTAAGTCCAGGGGATATATTGATGATATTATGATATCCGGTCCATCTGGAGGATATATTGACGTTATGATGATGACCGATAAATTCAGAGGATATATTGATGATATTATGATGCCTGGTATATCCAGAGGATATATTGATGATATTATCATGCCCGATACATCCAGAGGATATATTGATGATAATATGATGCCCGATAAATCTGGAGGATATATTGATGATATTATGATATCTGGTACATCCGGAGGATATATTGATATTATGTATGGTAAACATGTGTATATATATTTATGTGTGATTATGCCTTTATATGATTACATCCATGTGTTCCTTAAAGATAAGATGCTAATCATGGGACGTCGGTTGTAAATCTTCAATGCAAATCACTTGTTTGGTGGTGTAGCTCTCACTAGTGTTAAATCATGAGTAGAAATAGAATATGGTGAATAAAGAATTAAGGCTAATTGGAAAGTGGAATCTTGTGTAGAAATAAGAATTAAACTAGTGGGTATGTTTGCCTTGAAAAAAGGGATTAACTAACGAATATTGCCTAATTAATGAGTTGTGTGGTAACTAGTGGACTACTAAATGACTCTTTTACTTGATGACTAAAAGGATAGGATGCTAGATAAAGGCGAGGAGGCAGCGGGGCACGGAGGACCATGAACGGTAATAGCTAGGAGGCTAGAAATAGAGCTCTAAACTTTCCAAAATAATAGGTGATTTCACGATCATGTAGGTGGCATGCCATACTAAATCAAAGCTTCCGTCAATACCTTAAGCACAGAGTCTGACCTTTCAAACATGATAGGCGATTCACATCCATATAGGTAGCAAGCCATTCAAAATCAAATCTTTCAATCAACATACTACAGCTTTCCTACAACTGGCTACACATCCATATGGATGGCTTGTTTCAGTATTAAGGAGGTCACAAACTTAAATGGGATGGCATGACTTTAACACTGAGCTATACATCCGGACGGTTTGCCTTTGTAACAAAGACTTTGCAACACTCAACGGGATGAGATGACTTTGTCAGTCATAGAACAAATGAAATCCTTTGTCTCCATAGTACAAGATTGTTCCATATATGACATTAATGGGTCTTACGATGGCTCTCCCAGGCCGGTTTGCCTCAAGAATTTGTGGAACAACAGGTTTACTAAGGCAGACCTCAAATCTGCATGCTCTTTTTGAGATAACAAATTAATTCAGAAAGCTATGGCATGGACTAAAACAATTTCATTTCATATACATGGAAAGGACTCAGACGTCTACGTGGGGACAAAGCTTACTTCGTTTCATATTTATGGAAACTACCTTCAGAGTTCCATATTACAGTCACAATAAGTATTTCACCAAAGTATTTCCTTACCCACCGCTCTGACCTAAAGGACCAAATCACCCATCCATTTGGAAGATAGAAAATAATATCAAGAGAGTTTAGACTACAAACATCTTTATTGAAAGAGAAACTACACAAGAGGTTTTTAGGTAAAGTGATTCATGCTCTCTGCCTAAAGGCCTATGCTTCCTTTTATAGGAGAATGAAGCTTACTTGATAAGCTAGACCTATGGATAAACATGAAATAAATATTACAATCCTATCCTAACAACTAAGGAATAGGCATTATCCATTATGACTGAATAAGTCTTATCCTTTTGTAAGGGATAAGCTTTATTTATTATGACTAGATAAACCTTATCTTTATTCATAATGGACCCTACTAACATGTGATGGGCCAAATAAAAACAAAACACACAATGTTATTGGCATGTGACAGCATGTCCAAGTTGGTGAGTCAGTAGCTTACAAGCAGGTGCATCAACAACTTCATAGGCATCTTGCAAGCAACTGGATAAGCTCTTTGTCTATGAAGTAGCTGATTTAGCATCTTTAGGACAAACCCATCTGAAAAGGTAACCCAATAAGAAGGGTTTCCTTGAAGATGAGGGTAACCCACTGGAAAAAGTAACCCACTAGCGAGGGTAACCCAATTAACCAGGATTTCTTAAAGAGGGGTTATCAAAAAGGGTAACCTAGTGCAGAGGGTTACCCGCTGGGAAGGGTAACCCACTGGAGAGGCTAACTTGTTGCACATGTCATCTGATGTCATCTTTTAGGCAGTTTTGGATAGTCTCAGCAATGATGAGCATGCATATCCTTTTTCTATCCACTAGTCGACACCGTTCTTGATGAGTAGTTGCATGAGTCTAATGGTCGGCATTGTTTCCCTCTTCTATTTCGTCAGAAAGTGTATGGAAAAGAATACCTCTAGCCTTAACAGAAAGTTTTAAAAGAAGTTCTCATTTCCCTTGATGTGCTTTACTTAGAATTTGTAGGGAGAAAACCATTGAGACCAATGGATAATCTATGGATTTGGGATGATCTTTGGATTCAGCTGGACTATTTTAGGAAAAGCTTGCATATCCATTTCGATCTAAAATTCAGTGTGAATAAGGAAGAAGTTGAACTTTTTAATTCTATTCTTTACAACAATAACTTCCTTAACGGTAGAATGATAGTGTTTTTCTGCCTTTTTGAACTTTCCACATGCATGTTATCATATTTTTCATTGGCCATCTTTTTCTTCTATGAGAACTACAATGCAATAGTCATTGAAGTACAGCTGCACTCCAAGAATTTCCTTCAATAGTCATTGGAGAGAAAAAGCCATTGATACCACTGGAGAATCTATGGATTTAGGATGATCTTTGGATTTAGCTGGACTATTTTAGGAAAAGCCCACATATCCGTTTTAATTTGAAATTCAGTATGAATAAAGAAAAAGCTAAACTTCTTAATTCCATGCTTTGTAGCAAGAATTTCCTTGAAGGTGTAATGATAGTGTTGTTCTGCCTCTTTGAACTTTTCACTTGCATGTTTGCATATTTTTTTATGACTTGGGAGAATTGCACTCAAATAGTGATTGCTAGCCTTAATCTGCAATATCATCTACCCTTCTGATGGGATATGGAGTGTCTTGACATAACTGGATATTTCTTTGATTTTTTAAACTACATCATCCTACTCTTTTCCCCAAGCTAGAGCATTTTTCTTTAGCATCTTTGTGGGAGGAAAGATATAGGTAGAGACATCAAGGATGAAGTATCTAACATAATTAATCACACCAAGAAATTGATGGAGCTACTTAACTAAAAAGTTAGTATTTGGAAACTTAAGAAATTCTTTGAAAATGTGGGGTCCCGGAGTGTAAGACCCATGGGCAAAGTGCATTCCCTGAAAGTGAATCTCATCGCGTACGAGGGTATCTTCTTTACTAGGAGCATTACTCAATGATATTTTACCAGGTCAGGTAATTAGAGAAGGAGGTCAAGGTGCTCCTCTATAGTGTTTCTAAAGAGAAGTATATCATCAATGTAGACCTATGATGTATGAAGGATGGGCTTAAAAATTCTTATCATAGCTTTTAGGAACAGTGAAGGGGCAGGTTTGAGCCCAAATAGCATAACTTTCAACTGGTAGTGGTGAATGGTTATGTAGAAGACTATTTTGGCTCTATCTTCTAGATGTATTCCTAGCTAATAGAATCCAAATTTGAGGTCTAATTTAGAAAAGTGGGTGGATTTTTCTATGTATGAGAATAGGGCCAGCTTATTCGGAATGGGGAATTTATTATCTAGTAGAAATTTGTTTAGGAGTTGGTAGTTTATGACTAGACAAAGTTTTCCCCTTGTCTGTTTATCATACTTTTCCACATAAAATACTTCACAATCCCACTAGGAATCTTACGGCTCGATGAGCCCAAACTCTAAAAGTTCAGCAAACTCTTTCTTTGTAAGCAGAAGATTTTTGGGATTCATACCAGAATAACTTACCTCTATGGGATTGACATTTTCACTCTCTCTAAATAGAAGTCTAATGAATAAGTCCTGGTTGAGCCATAGGGGATGCTTGTTCTTCTTGAAAAAATCTTTGTAGGATTCTGCACAGGATTCTTCTATTAGCTGGTGCTCTATCTTATTTACTAGATCTTTGTCAGCAATCTTGAACAGCCTTGGTATGGTGGAATATTGCCTGAATCGGCCCATAAAGGTTATACTTCATTATAATAAAGAGGTGGTTGTTAAGTTGCCTGTAGATGTTGAAACCAATGATCAAATCCTTCTCTAGTATGTTGGAGCCAAGGAGTTTAGTTCTTTAGAGTATGCTTAGGAAGAATTTGATCATGATTGGCTACCTCGTATCACCCTAGTTGTTAGGACTCCTCCTTTTAATCCTGTGCCAAATGTACTGAAGTGAGGAATCAATTGATCACTGGGGAAGATATTGAGATTCAATATTGAGATAGTTGTTCCTATATCCATAAAGGCGATGACCAGAAAGTGCTTATCCTATTTTGATGGATATATCTTGAGTTTGACATGGGGTGTTTCCATCTCAGAGATCATATAGATTTCTTTCATGAGTCTATTGATATCCTTTATCACTTTGGCCAACCGATTGAATTCCCTTTTACTGATAGGCAATGATTTTTTCTCCAGGTAGTCATCGATGATAAGGGGCTAAGGTAGGCCATCAACAAAAAGAGATAGAATAACCTTAAGCGCTCATGCATCTGCGTTGCAAACAAACTTAGGAATTTTGTCTGGATTAGAATGAAGAACCTCATCTTTTATTGGGAACTTATCTGCCTCGATCATTTGTTATGAGGATTGAGCCTTCTTTTTTGACTTGATGGACTTTAACATCTTTTTACAAAGTTTAATTTGTCATGGAAGATAAAGCACTTGGATTTGCCTGGATCCTTCTTTCTGAGGGATCTGGTGTCATTGCCAGACATCAGTTCCTTATCTAGTGGTTTTTTCTTTTTGGCCCACTAATGCTGTATGTACCATTTATGCCTTGCCTGATGTATTTAGAGCTGGGGAGACCCATCTGGCGTAGCATCTAGATCAACATGATTGGTAGTAATCACACCTGTGGTTTCATCAGCTTCTACAGGAAAAATATGATCTGAATCATTATTTGAGATCATCATATTTGCTAGGTCAACTGACTAAGGATTTTGTTGCTCTTCAAAGGCATCAGGGGAATACAGATATTCCTCAACAAGGTCACCATGGAATTTTTGAGTATGATTCCTTGCTTCTACTATATTAAACTCTGAGGTGTCTTCTTCTGGCATAGGAGGATATTAGTCTAAAAGAATTTTGGACATGCGTGGTCGCCATCAAGAATACTATGCTCGATGGATTTCCAGTCCTCATCTAGTGGTACTTTATCTGGGACTATAGCATTCAGCTCCACAAAGATGTCATCTTATGATGGAGCAATAGCCATTGAGTTCACTATATCAGTATCATGTGGGGCCTTCATCGTTTTAACTTGTCCTTGTTCAGCTTAATGGCAATCTAGTATGGCTTCTTTCCTTTTCTATGATCATCTGGGAAGGTCAAATATTTGCTCATTGTCTTGAGTTAGACTGAGAAGCTTAAAGGTAGATGAGCTTGATGGAATATAGAAAAGGGTTGGTGTAGCATTAATGGTGATGTGAAAACCATGGCACATGTTTGATATTTCATGGATTTATGGTGTCGTATCTCAATATAGTACCTCTATGAGTTTGGCATGGCTTTAATCCCTATATTTATCATCATCACCATTTAGCTTGGCCATTCACAACCTACTTAGCTATAGTTTCTGACCTAAGGGAAATGTCCCATGAAAAGACATTTGAACCAGTGTATGTTGCACCCCTTCTGATTGAATTGTTAAACCCAATCATTATCTCCTATGAATCTTTCAAATAAGTGTGGAACATATGTGGGGCTGAGCTTTCTTTCTTCGAATAAGTATTAGAGGGGATGAGTATATTGATAGGTAGAGATGTCTGGTGAGGTGTCACTTTAGATAAAGTTTGGAGACACTGAGAATAGAATCTTAACTTCTTATAACTGTTGACACATGCATCTGGAATGACCTTAGGCAAGTCTTCCCTAGATACTCGCATTGATATTTGAACACCAAGGATGGTTCTTTGGGTAGTATTTATGATTAAGGAAAAGGAGATTTAGTCATCTGGCATGGATAGAGGGTCATCATAGTTTTGCACTTGCCAAGTTAATTGGTGATGTATGTTTGGGCATAAGCTAACATTTGGTATTTCCAGAATTTGGACTTGGATTTTCAGTGCCTCTATTAAGCTTGGATCAGAAAGGGGCATGGTAAGGTTTGAAAATAGAGTAACAAGTGTCCCAGCATCCAGGATAATATGTAGAGTACCCAGATTCACATGTTGGTATTTGTGGAATCTCGTATCAAGGAGAGAAAGACAAACCTTGAGTGGCTGGCCTTTTCTTCCATGATGTGTCAACATACCACCAATAATACCAAAATGGATATGGGTATAACCATGGTTTCTTCACTCTTAACGAAAGTCTTTTGGCATCTGTAGAGTGAAGAAATGGTCATCTGGAGTCATAAGGATATGCTGGTTAAGAGTTGTTACAGTAAAGTATTCCTTAAATCCTTCTAGCCTATTCTGATGCAAAGACTCAATCCACGTCCATGGATTACATGCCCTTTTTACAGAGGCAGAGTAGGGGTTAGGTAGAGGTATATATGTGAAGGATATATCTTGTTTATGTTTAGCACCTTTACTTCAAAGAGATTGTTATCATTACATGACAAAGTTTTATGAAGGGTTGGAGATATGGCTAACTTAGGAAGAAACTTGTACAGACCAAACAAAGTAGATGAAGCTGGCGAGTAAGTCAAGAAAGACATATTTTTTGTATTTTCTTGGACTATAAAGACTTGATATATTTCTTATAAAGCTCAAAGGACAAGACATAAGAAATATTTATTCTAAAATATAAGAACGGAAAATATGACTCAATTAAGTATAAGATGCAGAATATGATAACTATAAAACACTTACTCTCATAATAAAAATGAAACTATGACTCAGATATGTACAAGACATTGATAGTGATATCAGAGAGTAAAGACTACGGATCTAAGTCTAACAGCTAAGATAGAGTAAAAGTAAAAGCAAAATAAAAATATAAAAATACAAAGCTGGTTCACGTGTTTGCAATTAGCAGTTGCGTATGCAAACTCCTAGTTCCTCCCCCCTTCGAGAGCGGGGATAGCTCTATGATAATTGGAATTAATCTTTGGTCTAATAGCGTCTATGGATTAGTAGTGCATCTTGACTAGGTATGGATATTGGAAATTGGTGAATAGTAGTTAGTTCTATCTCATGGTTGAGGTTTATGTGAAGAATCGGTTAGGCTATAATTGGCGATCCTATAAGGACTAGTGAATTAGTAGTGTAATAATAATAAGTGTTGGTTAGCTAATAATGAATAGATAAAGTGTATTGACTAGTTAATAAATTATTATGCTTATAATTATCTTGGTATATGTTATTTCAATTGCGATAATTGATGATTATTATCAATCTTGGTAAATGACCTTTGATGGGAATGGTGGAAACCATGGAAATTAAGAAGTTGGTTATGGGACGTCGTGATGAGTTATTTACTTTATATTCTTTTGGGTGTACTCCCCGTTGATATGTGACGCTGTGGAGAGTTATTTTACTTTATGTTGTAATGTTTGAATGCACGTTGATCATGATATTTATGCAATCATAATTGTAAATATGTCTCTTTACGCTTCCAGATCGTATTCATTTATATGATGGTTTTGGTATGTATTAATATAAGATGTCGTATTGTTGTACTATTTGATTAGTTATTTTGTATGGTGATAATGAAGATGATTTAGGTTCGATTCTGCACCTTGACTTAGAGATATTATCATGCTTTATATCATATTTATAAGATTATTTAGCTCAGTCGGTCGATGATGCCTACAGAGTACTCGTTGTTTTAATACTTATACTAGACTTCTATAACATTTTGGTATAGACCCGAGTACTAGTTTCTGGCACTCAACATTTTTGTTTATGATTGTGTTCATCTATCGTGGCCCTTGTCAAGCGTTTCTACAAAAATAACCTATTGCCTTAGCACTAAGTTATAGTGTTGGCTTACCTACTAATGGGTTTTAGTAGATGCCATCACAACTCATGAATTGGGTCATGAAAAATTGGTATTAAAGCCTAGGTTTCATGGGTATTGTTGGTACAAGAGCAACATTCTAATAGAGTCATGTGGATAGTAACATTGATGTTCATTTCCTAAACTCCATTCCTGCACCTGATCTAGAGATTCCTCCACCACAGCCAGCGGTGGGCCAGCGACCATCCCAGGCTCTACCAGGTTTTATTCTCTTTTCCTTGCTCAGAGATGCCTTGGTTCAGCTCTTGGGTATTATTGATGGTACGCAGACTACTGGAGCATGAGTATAGCCTATAAGTATAGCTCCTAGAGTTGAGGTTCATCCTACGCCGATAGTTGTTCAGCCGATGGCTGCTCAGCCAATTATACCCTAGCCTGCTATGTCTACCGAGGAAAAAAATATGTTTGGTAGATTTTTGAGTTTGGATTCGCGTAGGTTTTCTGGTTCACCTGGAGAGGATGCATTTGAGCTTCTTATTGCTTGTGAGGGTAGGCTCCATATCTATGGATCGGGACTTATTGAGACTCTTGGCATGGATTACCCCATATTTTAGTTGGATTTTTCTGCTCGACACTGGTAGAGAGGCTTTATGAGTTCTAGGACAATTGGATTTTCTCACCTATCATGGACTCAGTTCTTTCAGATATTCGTGAAGAAATACATGCTACGCAGCGTTTGAAATTGATTGAGGGGTCAGTTCACTAGATGTGAGCAAGGTTCTAGGACAGTCGCCGAGTATAAGGCCCATTTTTATTAGTTGTCTAGGCATGCGATTATATTTTTTATATTAAGTATGAGAGAGTTCATTACTTTGTAAGAGTACTGAGTCTCCCTATTCGAATAGCTACTCAGAGTCTAGTTGTTGAGGGTAGGAACTTTGTTGAGGTTTTATATCATGCTAGAGTGATGGAGGACATGCATCGTGAGGGTCGTGATAAGAGGCCCAATCATTAGGGTAGTTGTGGGATTCATAGTCGTTCTTAATTGAGATGTTGTAGTTCTCATTTTGGCATCCTTCGCGTCCATTTTTTTAGCCTCATAGTTAGACTAGTCGACCCATTCAGGAAGCTCTTCAAACTACTGACGAAGGTCAGTTTGGTACTAGTGGTCACCCTGGTAAGGGCAGTGATCAGTCTTTAAGAGGTTCATCTGTAGGTTGTGATAGACGTGATGGTTACTTCGTTTCAACCGAATATGTGAGTTTTGGTTTTGCTCATGAATCTTGTTTTACTTGTAGGCTTCCTTATCATTTTTCCTAAGATTGCTCTAGTCGTAGGATGATGGTTGTTTCAGCGCAGGGTGTGACTCCTATTAGGGGAGTTTATCCCTCAGGTATAGGTGGTTTGTGAGGCTGAAAAAATGGTTACCAAGGTGCTCTAGGTGGTACTCAGGTAGGTAGGACAGTTTGTTATATAGGTACCCATTTAGGTGGCGAGTGTGGTTAGTTATATGCAGTACCTGCTAGACCCGATGCTAAGACTTTGGATGCTGTAGTTACAGGTATGATTTTTATGTACCACAAGTTGACTCATGCTTTGTTTGATCCTATATCCACTTATTCTTATATATCTGCTTATTATGCACCACATTGAACTTAACTAGTGATTTATTATCTGTGCCATTGTGTGTATCTATTTACGTGAGAGATTCTTTAGTAGTGGATTGAGTATTCAGATTATTTGTTGTGACAATTAGTGATGTTGATACTTCAGCTAATCTTATTATTCTGGATATGCTAGATTTTGAAATGATTTCGTGCATAGACTAGTTATCCCACTATCATGTGGTCATGGATTATTTTGCCAAGACCATTACCTTAGCCATGCTTGGTGTACCCATAGTGGTGTGGTAGGAAGCAGTTAGTCACCAGCCGACGGACATTATTTCTTATGTTTGTGCTAGAAGACTTATATAGTAGGGTTTTAAGTCTTATCTCACTTATATATGTGATACTCGTGTGGAGATTCAGTTTCTTGACTCTATTCCTATTGTTTGTGAGTTTCCTGATGTGTTCTCTACCGACCTTCCTGCTATTCCTTATGACTATGAGATTGAGCTTTCTATTTACCTTGAGCCTAGCACTTGACTATTTCTATGGCACCTTACCGAATGGCTTTTCCTGATCCTAAGAAGCTAAATTCTCAACATCAGGATCTTCTTGGTAAGGATTTTATTAGACTAAGTGTGTCCCCGTGGGAGCTCCTAATTGTTTGTAAAGAAGAAATATGGCTCTATGCATATATGTATCGATTATAGGTAGCTTAATAAGGGGATGGTAAAGAATCGTTATCCTATGTCTCGCATTGATGATTTATTTGACCAGCGTCAGGGTGCAGGCGCATTTTCTAAGATTGATTTGAGGTCCGATTATCATCAACTGAGGAATCGGGTGAAGGATATCCCAAAGACAGCTTTGAAGATCGGTTATGGTCATTATGAGTTTTTGGTGATGTCTTTTGGGCTAACTAATGCTTCGGCCACATTCATAGATTTGATGAACCAAATATTCAGAAGATACCTAGATTCCTTCGTTATTATGTTCATTGATGACATTCTTATGTATTCAAGGAGTGGTGAGGAGCATGCACAATATTTAAGGATTGTTCTTCAAACTTTGAGAGATTATGTGCTTTTTGCTAAGTTCTCGAAGTGTGAATTTTGCCTTAAGTCAATGTCATTATTTTGATATGTTGTACTAGAGCCTGTATTATAGTGGATTCGGCTAAGATTTCGATGATTCATGATTGGTTTATGACTATGTATCCGATTAAGGTTTGCATTTTCATTGGTCTGGTTGGTTAATACAGGTGCTTTGGTGAGAGCTTTGCTACTATTTCAGCCTCTATGACTAGATGGACTCAAAAGGAATCTCCCTTCTGATGGTCCAAGAATTGTAAGTTGAGCTTTGGAAAGCTCAAGGATTGTCTTACTTCAGCTCCAATGTTAGCTCTTCTTGTAGAAGGCAAGTGATTCACTATGTTTTGTGACACTTTGAGCTTTGGTCTTGGTTATGATTTGATACAGTAGGGTTGTCTCATTACTTATGCTTCTAGACAACTTAAAGTGCTTGAACGTAACTATCACACTCATGATTAAGAGTTGGCAACGGTAATTTTCATGCTCAAGATTTTGAGGTAGTCTTTTTATGGTGTTCATTGTGAGATTTTCACCAATCATCAAAGCCTTCAGTATTTTATGACCCAGCAAGAGCTTAATGCTCTCAGCGAAGATGGATGGAGTTGCTAAAGGACTATGATATTTCTATCTTATATCATCCGAGTAAGGAAAATGCGGTAGTTGATTCCTTGAGTCGCAAGGCAATGGGTATAGGTAGCTTCACATGCATATCAGTTTCTCAAAGGTCCATGGCTCGAGACATTCAATCCTTAGCCAATTTTATGGTTCTCCTTGATAATTCAGATCCTGCAAGGATTTTGGATTGTGTAGAGGTGAGGTCCTCCCTATTTGTACTTACTCTGTGATCAAGTGGAGAGTGTTGAATCTGGGAGGCACAACAATGATTCTGAGGGTATCTTGAGATTCCAAGGTCGTATTTGTGTTCCCTAGATTGATGATTTCATTTAGTCTATTCTTTATGAGGCTAAAAAATCTAGATACACTATTTATCCCGATACAGCTAAAAATGTATAGATATTTACAGCAACATTACTAGTGGGATGGTATGAAGAGCGATGAGGTAGACTTTATGGTTAATTACCTATATTGTCAACAGGTTAAGGACGAGCATCAGCATCCAGGGGTATTGACTCAGATATTTCCAATTCTCAAGGAGAAATAGGAAAGGATTACTATGACTTCATCAGTGAATTACCTTGTACATCCCGTGGTTATAATGGTATTTGGGTTATTGTGGATCGTTTCACCAAGTCAGCACATTTCATTCCTATTTATATGACCTTCAGGGCTAAGAGATTAACCCAGATATATGTTTGATTGATAGTTTATTTGCATGGGGTGCCCATTTCTATCATATCAGACCATGGTTCTATATTTACTTCATAATTTCAGAGAGAATTTCAGGAGGAGTTAGGTAATCGAGTGGATTTGAGTACAACCTTTTATCTGTAGATAGATGGTAAGTTCGAGCAGACTATTCAGGTGATTAAGGATATGCTTTGAGCCTACATTATGGATTTTTTAAAGCATTGGGATCAGTACTTAGCATTGGCAGAGTTCGCCTACAACAACAACTATTATTTGAGTTTTGAGATAGCACTTTATAAGGCCTTGTATTGCAGGATATTTCATTTTCTAATTGGATGATTTGAGACATCTAAGGTGACACCTTATGGTACAAATTTGCTTCAGGATTTTTTGGATAGAGTCAGGGGGATTCAGGATAGACTGAGAGCAGCCCAAAGTAGGCAGAAGGCCTATGACAACAGTAGTATCCGTGCCTTGAGATTTGAAGTTGGTGACCATATGTTCCTTCATGTTTCACAAATGAGAGCTGTGATGAGTTTCGGAAGAAAGGGTAAGCTCATCCCTCGATATATTGGTACTTTTGAAATTTTCCATGCAGTTAGCAAGGTGGCCTATGAGCTAGCCTTGCCTCCAAATTTTGCTGTTGTTCATTGATGATTCATGTATATATGTTATGGAATTATATTCCTATTCCATCTTATTTGCTTAAGTGGGATTCAGTCCTGTTAGATGAGCAATTAACCTTTGTTGAGGATCCCATGTTTATTTTGGCTAGTGATGTGACACAGTTGCGTATGAGGGAGATTCTTATAAATAAGTCTTAGTGGAAGCACCACCAAGTGGAGGAAGCAACTTGGGAGATTAAGAGTGTGATACGAGCCCAGTATCCCTATTTATTTGATACTTCAGGTATTTTCTTCATCTTTAACTTTCAGGGACGGAAGTTCATTTGTAGTGGATGTTGTAATGACCCTTTAGTTCATTTCTCATGATTCCACTTATTTCTGCTATTAAAGCTTTTTCATAGCTGCCCCAAGTTATTTATGACTTACTGTAACCTATAATTTGGTTATCAGGCAGTCTATTTGATTTGTAGAATCATTTCCTTGTTTAGAAGTCTTCCCAAGTTCCAAATGGCCATCGAGTAAAATCTTTAATAAAATAATATCAGATGCAAATTCTGACAGTGCCAACAACTTTCGAATATTGATTTTAGAATGGGTAGACCTTTCGTTCGAGTCTCGCTACACCCAAACACATTTTGACCGGTTGGTCAAAAAGTTGATAAATTGGTAATTTAGGTTAGGGCCCATATTTGGTCAAAACGACCTCAGATAGAAAATCAAACGTTGCCAATGCACCCAGAACATCGAAATCAGTATGGTTGTGTATCTCATTTTCTTATATTGGACTTCGAATTCATCTTAAGACCTTGTCCAAACTTCGAATCAAATTAAAAGTTTAAGCCATTGTCTAGTGTAGTAAGGTACCGCGATCATGAAGGCCTTCTGCAATGATGATGCTACAATCGTGGATAGCATGGGTGTGTGATCACACTAGCTAAGGGCCTGGGAAGGGAATGTTTAAATACTTTTTTCACCGAGAATTGGCCATTTTCTCCATTGTCTTGAGTCCCAAAATCCTAATAGAGAGTGTAGACCTTAAAGTGAGTTTTGGGTGTTGATTGGGAGCTTGAATAACTTGTGTAATCATGATTAACATCGAATCTAAGGTATGATTCCTTTAATTTTAGTGTTAAATTCTTGTTTTTTGAACCTAAATCCCTAAATGGCTTAAGGCATGATTTTAGCCCCAAATATGGTTGATTTGTACCAATTTATTGAGGGTTATAACTCCTTAATGGTATTTTGAACAATGGGTTGGTCTCAGAAACTCATTTTCTATATGTCGGACCCACATGAGGGCTTTTGGTATCATTTTGAACCCAAAGCACAATGGTGCAATATGGGTGTTGATATTCTATTAATAATGCATAGATTTCTTTTTTGATAACTTGGATCGTGGAAAAAGCTTTGAGGAAAAGAAAAGCGAAGATTGTTGATTTGTTAGTTATATTTGGATTCGAGGTAGGTTAGGCATACTTGTGTTAGACTGAGTTTTATTGTAGTATAATTGTGATATCTTGATAAGATTGGGAGGGGTCTTAGATGATGAAATGGTAGATGGTAATGTTTGGTATTAGTTGAACCACTTAGGCCTTTGAATACATTTAGTGTGATATTTGATTGATAGTCTAGAACCTTGGTTAGTTGGACTTGTTATCTCATGAATAGCATGAGAATGCTCTAGTTTCTCTAGTTAGATAGGAATGACCTTGTTCAGTTATCTTAAGAGTATATTGACCTAGATATGCTTAGTTGTGAATTGGTATTAGGTACTTTGGATGACTTAAAGAGTGATACTTGAGGAAGAATTGTCCTATAGAACTAGTGTAGATTGATAAACCTTTGGGACATGATTTAAATAACTTAATGCAATTCCGGATTGAAGTTGGACATAAAGAAGATAATTTGGGATATTAGAAGCAAAACTTGACCCGCTTTAAGCTTGAACTATGTGACCTCATTAGTGACCTAGATACGTGTTGAATGCCTGGAAGATGCCTTTGGAAACATAATGGCTAAACCCGGTAAATGGTTTATTCATGATGTTAATTTTGGGGATAATGTGGATACTTGATTGATTATCTTATTGTCATTATTTAGATAGCATTGGAAAGTCTTGTGAATTGAACCTATGTCTATGCTATCACTTAACCTATTCGCTAATTTACTATGTGAGCTTTGTATTATGTCATTACTCATATTATGCTCAAACCTAGTGACTAAAATTATGTTTGTGCCAAAAAATCCCTTTTGCGCTAGAATTGTGAAGCATGCATAATAAGGGAGATTATAGAAAGTATAACCATGACTTGTAATTGACCATAATAATAATCATGTCAAGCCTGGTAATGTGTTAAGTGTTCATACCATATAGATATGCATGTTCATGCACTTACTATTATAATGTATTGATAATGAATTGTAAGATACTATGATATGCCTTTCCTTGTTTCTTTTACACTCTACTATTTGTGGGTCTTGTACTTGTCAATGATTCGGTTACACACATGCACACACACACACACACACATATATATATTGATGTTATGATGAATATTGATGTTATGGGAAATGTTGATATTATAATGCTTGAAATGTTCGGAGGATATATTGATGATGTGATGATGCTCGATAAGTCCGGAGGACATGTTGATAGTATGATGATGCTCGGTAAGTTCAGAGGATATAGTGATGTTATTATGATGCCTGGTATGTTTGGTTGATATATTGATGATATTATGTTGCCTGGTAAGTCCAAAGGATATATTGATGTTATTAGGATGTCGGGTATATCCGAAGGATATATTGATGTTATGATGAGGCCCAATAAGTCCGAAATATATATTGATGATATAGTAATGCCAGGTACATCCAGAGGATATATTGATTATATTATAATGCCCAGTATATCCGGAGGATATATTAATGGTATTATGATGCCTGGTAAGTCCAGAGGATATATTGATGATATGATGCCTAATACATCGAGAGGATATATTGATGTTATGTATGGTAAACATTTGTATATATGTTTATGCGTGATTATGCCTTTATATGATTACATCTGTGTGTACCTTAAAGATTTGATGCTAATCATGGGATTTCTTCAATCCTAATCACGTGTTTGGTGGTGTAGTTCTCACTAGTGTTCAATGAGTAGAAGAAATAGAATATGCCGAGTAAAGAGTTAAGGCTAATTGGCAATTGGAATCTTGTGTAGAAATAAGAATTCACCTAGTGGGTATGTTTGGCTTGAATAAAGGGATTAACTAAGGATGGTTGCCTAGTTAAATAAGTTGTGTGGTAACTAGTTGACTACTAAGTGACTATTTTACTTGATGACTAGAAGTCTAGAATGCTAGATAATGGATCTTGTTAGCTTAAATGTGATAACTAGAAATTGTGGTTGTTATGTGGTCAATGGCGATAATAGGTTAGCATTGGTGATGATTAATGGTATTTATGACTAAAGTATAATGTGGATAGGTTGTTAATGAGGATTTGTAGATTATGATGCTATATAGTAAGAGGCATTGGTTGATTGATAGATATTTGCATTTGATGATATGTAATCTTTTACTATATAATGACTAGTGCGCCTATGATACTAAAATTAAGCTTTAGTCTAATGGTGTCTATAAATTAGTAGTGCATCTTTACTAGGTGTGGATATTGGCTATTGGTGAATAATAGTTAGTGCTAACTCATGGTTAAGGTTTATGTAAAGAATCGGTTAGGCTATATTTGGAGATCCTATAAGGACTAGTTAATTAGTAGCCTAATAATAATAAGTGTTGGTTTGATAATAATGATTAGATGGAGTGTATTGATAACGTAGATATCTAAATCCTATAAGGACTAGTTAATTAGTAGCCTAATAATAATAAGTGTTGGTTTGATAATAATGATTAGATGGAGTGTATTGATAACGTAGATATCCAAATAGCTATATGTCAATGGTTATGATTATCTTGGTATATGTTATTTCAATTGCGGTAATTGATAATGATTATCAATCTTGGTAATGACCTTTGATGGGAATTGTGGAAACCATGGAAAGTGAGAAGTTGGTTATATTTCTATACACTTTGATGATTTAATTCTTTCCTGTACTCTCCAGTGGTATAGGACGTCGTGATGAGTTTTTTTCTTTATGTTCTTTTGGGTGTACTCCCCGATGGTACACGGCGCTGTGGTGAGTTCTTTTACTTTATGCTCTAATGGTTGTATGTGCGTTGAACTTTGTATTTAGGTGGTTCTAATTATATATATGTCCCTTTATGCTTCCAGATCGATTACTCATTTACATGATAGTTTTGGTATGTATTGATATGACATGTCATATTCTTTACTATGATTATGAAGATGATTCGGGTTTGATTCTATACCTTGACTTAGAGATATTATCTTGCTTGATATCATTTTCATATCATAATTTAGCTCATTCGGCCAATGATTCCTACTGAGTACCCATTATTTTGGTACTCATACTACACTGGGAATTGTGGAAACCATGGAAAGTGAGAAGTTGGTTATATTTCTATACACTTTGATGATTTAATTCTTTCCTGTACTCTCCAGTGGTATAGGATGTCGTGATGAGTTTTTTTCTTTATGTTCTTTTGGGTGTACTCCCCGATGGTACACGGCGCTGTGGTGAGTTCTTTTACTTTATGCTCTAATGGTTGTATGTGCGTTGAACTTTGTATTTAGGTGGTTCTAATTGTATATATGTCCCTTTATGCTTCCAGATCGATTACTCATTTACATGATAGTTTTGGTATGTATTGATATGACATGTCATATTCTTTACTATGATTATGCAGATGATTCGGGTTTGATTCTATACCTTGACTTAGAGATATTA
This sequence comes from Capsicum annuum, assembly GCF_002878395.1. Taxonomy (NCBI): domain Eukaryota; kingdom Viridiplantae; phylum Streptophyta; class Magnoliopsida; order Solanales; family Solanaceae; genus Capsicum; species Capsicum annuum. The sequence continues at coordinate 155,948,798 of NC_061117.1, forward strand.
TCTTGCTTGATATCATTTTCATATCATAATTTAGCTCATTCGGCCAATGATTCCTACTGAGTACCCATTATTTTGGTACTCATACTACACTTCTGTACCTTTTATATGTAGAACTGAGTACTAGTTGCCACCGCGGAGTTAAGATCATACAGTGTTGATCTTCTGAAGAAAGGGTGAGCTCTTAGAGTTTCGAGTCGCCCGTTTCCCTCCTATGTTTATTCAGTACTTGTATTCAAGAGAGATGTATAACACTATTAAACTTCGTATTGTAATTCCTATTATCATACTTAGAAGCTCTTGTACCGATATTAATAGGTCGTGGGACTGGTATCCGTAGTTGATTGTCTATTTTGGAATATTGTTATTTATAATTGTGTTCATCTATCGTGACCCTTGTCGGGCGTTACTACCAAAGTAATCGATTTCCTTAGCTCCAGGTAACAGTTTGGCTTACCTACTGGTGGGTTTTAGTAGGTGCAACCTTGACTCGTGAATCGGGTTGTGATATCAGGAAAAGTAGAACTACCGGTATCACGTTGGGATATAGCGTCCGAAGACAGTTAGTGGTTTGAGCACTAGCATGTAACTCGGGGATATGGATAAAGTAATGACAATTCAAAATTCAGTTCAACTGAATGTACATATTCACATATGTGTGCATACATATATATATATATATATATATATACACACTTATATAACATGCTAGTATAGGGAACAAGACTTAACATGCACTTTAAAAATTTATCTTGGATTATGTAACTTAACCATCATTTAATAGTATCCACGGGCTATATAGGTCTCAACTCTCACCCCATAGTTGGGCCCCAGTACGTGTAGCCGCACGAATCAGAGAATATTCTCATATATATGCACTGGGGACTCGAACCTCCCAATCATAGACTATGGTGACTTAAGCACCTGATCATGTAATGTGATATGGGGGACTCGAATAACGCAATCATTTTAATAAGGTGCAGTCGAACCACCTGTTCAAAAACAAGAGGACTCGAACCCCAGGCCATTTCAACCCTCGTGCCGGCAAACACAGTTTCCAATATTGGTCCTTCGGGACCTCCACTTTCATGATCTAGCTACAAACACTCTTTTAAGCCCCATTTTAAACAATTATCGTACACTCCCATCATTGAATCATAATACACATTTACGCATACATTGTTGGTATCTTCATACCAACTACACTTGCAAGGTATCTACCATCAACATGCCAAATCAATTCCATCAACTCAGGAGAAAAACTCCCTTTGTTCATTAATACAAAGTAGGGGAACACTGACTCTCTTTGTTCATTAAATCAACCAACATGTTTCAATAACCTCTTTATATCATGAAATTATTTCGAAAGTAGTTCAATGCAATTTTTATTCGTACTCAAAACCTCTTTCACCAAGTTGGGTTGGGTTTGTTAACAATTCAATTGTCAATATTCACAAAATTTGGGGAAATCACCTTTCCCTAGTTTATTCACCATACCCATGCATCAAATTTATTTAAAAACCACCATTTAAACATAAATAATGCATATATTAAAATGAAACATGACATAAAAACAATCATTAAAAACCCTCTACCCATGTTCCAAAACCACCATCAAAACAATATGGATAACTATTTAAAACAAATATTTTTACAAAGTAATATTTGGAAAGAAGTAACGTGCTTGAAATATCAAGAGTTATGGAGAGAATTTGCCCTTGGGAGCTATAATTGATTAACATCTTGGAAACCTTAGTATCATGTTTGTAAAAATTTAGAGATTTTGAGAGATGGTTTTGATTATGAATAGTATGCTAATGATGTCCCAAAGAGGGTTTTAAGTCGTGGGGGCTAAGTGGGGTAGGAGGGAAATTATCAGGGTGCCCATAATTAAAAGACTGAAAATCGATGCACAGTCACTATGGGTGACCTTACGACTCATAGGGTCACCCTAAGACTTATTTAGTCCTGTTGTAATCTGGACAGTGTCGAGGGTTACCCCACATTAGTCCGATTACAAGTCACACCATATAACTTGTATCCATTCCTTACGACTAGTAACATAGTAGTCGCAGTCATAATAGGAACTTAGGATAGTACATCGGTTTCCCTACAATTCACACCCTACAACTTATTACGATACCCTATGACTTATAGGGTCCAAGTTGTAGTCAAGACAGAAACTATAAGCCAACATGTTGGACATGCTACGATTGGGTCCCTAAGACCTGCAATGACACCTTATGGCTCGCAGCAGGAGTCATAGTAAGGACAGTAAGCTCAAAGATCACAAAATTTTTAGGGACCAAAAATCTGCGGTGTTACATTATCCCCCCACCCCTAGGATCGTTCGTCCCTAATTTATGAGACAAGGTATCCCTTTGAACAATTTAACACAAAAACACACCCATTCTTACCTTTAACAAAGATAGAAAACAATGATATCAAGGAAATCAGAATTTTCCTTAACAAAGTCAGAAAACAAGGATGTTAAGAATAACACATACCTTAAGCACAATTATCCAATAAAGGGAAAAACAATGGATACTTGGGCTTCATGTCCTCTTCAGCTTCCCGAGTGGCTTCTTCAACCTTTTGGTTCCTCCATAGAACCTTTAAAGAAGCCACGTCTTTCATCTGTAACCGGAGGACTTATCGATCCAAAATCTCCATCGAGACTTCCTCATAAGACAAGGAATACAAAACACCTATACTTTCCAACGGAACCACCAAGAAAGGATCACCACACACTTCCTCAACATTGAAACATGAAAGATCAGGTGAATAGAACCAAAATTCAGAGGCAATTCCAATTCATAAGCCACATTTCCCACTCTTTTAAAAATCAAATAAGGGCCCACATAATGGGTACTAAGCTTACCTTTCTTTCTAAACCTCATTACTCCCATCATGAGAGACACCTTCATGAACACCCAATCGCCAACTTCAAATTCCAACTTCCTTCACCTCATGTCCGCATATGACTTTGGGCGACTTTGGGCGGTCTTAAGCCTATCTCGAATCACCTTCACCTTCTCGATTGTCTGATGAACCAAATAAGGACCAAACAATCCAACCTCACCAACCTCAAACCACCCAATAAGAGAACGACATCTCCTACCATACAAAACCTTAAATGAATCCATCAGAATTCTAGAGTGGCAACTATTATTATATGCAAACACAATAGACAAATGATCAACCCAACTACAACCAAAATTGGTCACATAGGATCTGAGCAAATCCTCTAATGTCTGAATGGTCCTCTTCATTTTTCCAATAATTTGAGGGTGGAAACCATTTCTAAAGTTCACCTTAGTTCCCAAACCTCTCCGAAAGAAATGCAAAAGTGGGAAGATAACATAGTACCATGATCATATATAATAGAAATGGGTGTACCATGCAACTTGATGATTTTCTGAATAAACAACTTTGTATAATCCTCAGTAGAGTAATTAGTTCTCACAGGTAGGAAATAGGCGGACTTAGTCATTTTATCCATAATGACCCAAATCAAATTAAACTGATGATAGGACCACGAAAGACAAGTAAGGAAATCTAAATAATCACTTTCCACTTCTATTTGGGAAACTCAATCTCTTGAGACAACCCACCATGTCTCAAGTTCTCTACCTTTACTTGTTGACAAACCATACACTTGGCAACAAAATTCTCAACATACAACTTTATGTTATTCCACCAATAGATCCCTTTCAAATCATGGTACATCTTCGTCGATTGGGGATGAACAGTGTACCTCAACTCGTGAGCCTCAACCAAGATCCTTTCTCATAGCCTATTAACATCGAGAACATATAACCTACCTTGGTACCTAAAGACACCATCACTATCAACCACAAAAAACATCACTCTATGTTGGCCACATCATCCTTTATTCGCATCAAGATAGGATGCAAAACGTGTTTTTCATTCATCGCAGAACAAAGAGATAAATTCATGACTTCTCACACCATCACACCACTATCCTCAGAATCTAAGAGATGAACTCAAATATTAACCAATCGATGAATATCCTTCACCAATTCTTGCTACTCCTCTTCTACGTGAGATAAGCTCCCTATAGATAACCTACTTAGGCCATTAGCAACTATGTTAGCTTTACCTGGATGATAGTGAAGACTCATATCGGAGTTCTTGAGCAACTTATGCCATCTCTTCTACCTGAGATTCAACTCCTTCTGGGTAAACACATATTGTAAACTCTTATGGTCTATATAGATTGTCAACATAAAACCCATACAAATAGTGGCGCCAAATCTTCAAAGCAAAGACCACAGCTAATAGTTCTAAATCATTCATCGGGTAATTCTTCTCATGAACTTTCAACTATCTAAAAGAATAGGCCACAACCTTATCCTTCAACATCAACACACTGCCTAGTCCTACACGGGATGCATCACAATATATCCAAAAAACCTAAGTACCCTTTGGTGGGGTCAAAATCAGAGCCAAAGTCAATTTGTCCTTTAATTTCTCAAAGCAACCTCACAAGCATCTGACCACATAAACTTCACGTTCTTTTGGGTCAACTTATTCAATGGAGTAGCAATCAAAGAAAAACATTCCACGAACCTTCTATAGTACCTGGCTAAACCCAAGAACCTCCAAATGTCGGTTGGAGTTTTGGTTTAGGCCACTTCTTAACCACCTCAAATTTCTGTGGATCCACCATAATCCCCTTACTAGAAACCACACGACCCAAATAAGTCACTGCATTCAATCAGAATTCGTACTAGAGGATTTAGCATATAAGTGCTGATCTTTAAGGGTTTACAACACTATAAAGGGGTGGTTGGCATGATCCCCCCCCACTCTTGGAATTCACCAGAATATTATCAATAAACATAATGACAAACCAGTCTAGAAACTAACAAAATACCCAGCTTATAAGATCCATAAATGTTGCTGGAGCATTAATCAAATGAAGGGCATCACCAAAAAGTCATATTGACCATACCGGGTTTGTAAACTAGTCTTAGGGATATCCACCCACTAATATTTAAATGATGATAACCCGACTGAAGTTCAATCTTAGAAAAGTACTTATCTCCCTGAAGTAGGTCAAACAGATCATCATTCCTCAAAAGAGGATACTTATTCTTTATCATTACATTATTCAACTTGCTATAATCTACGCACATTCAAAGGGAACCATCCTTCTTACGCACAAATAACATAAGAGCACCCCACAAAGACATACTAGGATGAACAAAACCCTTATTGGGAAGGTCTTTCAACTGCTCCTTGAGTTCCTTCAACTCAGCCGAAGCCATTGTATAAGGAAGGATAGATATAGGGTAGGGATCTGAAAGAAGATCAATTCCAAAATCTATTTCCCTATTGGGAGGGACACCAGTAAGTCATCAAGAAACACTTTAGGAAATACACAAATCACAAGAATAGATTGCAATAAAGGACCCTTGGATCTAGAATCTTTAACATGCACGAAATGGTATAAAACCCCTAGGAAATTAATTTTTAGGCTCTAAGATAATATATAAACCTTCCATTGGGCACTAGGGAACTCCCTTCCCATCTAATAACCAGCTCATTCAGGAATTTGAAAATGACTTTATGGGTTCGACAATCAAGAGAGGCATAGCACGAATGCAACCAATCCATTCTTAGGATAACATTAAAATCAAACATATCCAACTATATTAAATCTACCAAGGCGTCCCAACCACAAATAGACACCATACAACCCCTATAAACCGTTTTATCCACCATAGAGTCACCCACTAGGGCAGATACAATGGAAGATTTGGAGTATAATCAGGACCAGAACCAAAATAAATAGCCACATATAGGGTCATATACGAAAGAGTAGAGCCCAGAAAAAGCAGAAAATATACATTATGGGAAAAGAGTTGTTACGTACCAGTGACAACATCAGGAGAAACATCAAATTCCTGATGAGTGGCAAGAATATAAAGGTCGTTCCGACCAGTGCCAGAGCCAGGAGTAGAACCCTTTGGTGGAGAAGGTAAATATGTGGCAACCAAAACCTTATTAGCCCCAGCAGTAACCCTAACTAATGAACAATCCTGATGTAGGTGGCCCAGCAGACCACACTAAAAGCATTTATTCTTCCTCTCCTTACAAAATCCACAATGCACCTACCCATAAAAATGGCAAGGGAGATAAATGGGGCTAACTGAGCTCCACTAGCTTGAGACTTGGCACCTTATTCCCTAAACCCATTTTGCTCTAAAAATGATAATAACCTAATGGCTAAGGATTAGAACCACTAGCCCTAGAATAGGAACCATAATTTCCCATTTCTTCTTGGACAATTTTCCACCATCTCTACCACTCTGCTGATGACCTCTACCCTGGTCTGAATGCTAAAACTTCTAGTTCTATCTCTAACTCAACTCTTCTTGCCTATTCATTTTTTTGTCCACTTGTTTCATATACACCATAAGTGTATTGATATCCATATCCTTGTTCAATAGGGTGGCCTTGCTCTTAAGAATCAAATCATAGGACAACTCGAAAGCAAATTTTATCATTCTAACCCCCATGCAAGATACTAACTCAAGAGCATAATGCGACAACTGATGAAACTTTAAGTCATACTCTTTTACTGAAATCCTGTCTTGCTTCATGTTCATGAATTCCTCAACCTTCGCCTCCCTACACTCTTGAGCAAAAAAGCGATCAAGAAAAGCACTAGAGAAGTCATCCCACAAAGTGGACTCAGCATCATCACCCCTAGACTAGTCCCACTCCTTATACTAATGATACGCCACATCCTTTAACTAATAAGTAGCAAACTCTAGACCCTCCACATTAGTAGCATACACATATACCACATCCTTTAACTGATAAGCTATGAACACACCCTCCACATAAGTAGCATACATCATACAAAATCTTCACCATCTCATCAATGAAACTTTGAGGATCCTCTTAAACCTTCAAACCAGTGAAAGTCGAAGGACTCAACCTAATAAACTAATAAACTCTAGTGACCTCAGAAGATGGAGCAACAAAAACAACACACTCAGACTGAGAGGCCAGAACATAGGTAAGCAAACAGATCGACTAGCAAAACTCAGTATTAGATACATCAGCTTGAGGTATCCGAGGAGGGCTAAAGGAACTGGTAAAAATCCACATGAGGAAGTACAATTAGGAGTTGGAGCTCTAGAATAGGTATAAACTCCATAAGTAGTATGAGCTTCATAGACATTATCCTCAGATGGGATAGATTAGTTTACAGGAGCATCAGATATTTTTGGTGGCATGATCTAAAAAAACAAACATATGGGAATTAGAGGAGATTTCAAGATCTTAGACTCTATAGCCCAAAATATAACAACAAGAAAGGAAAACATTCTTAAATGTCTCATAGCCTCTCCCATATAAGTGTGGTGTGCTACACACCTATAAATGATACTCAACTTGACACAAATTTATGGACACCTAATGACACCAAACCTAGGCTCTAATACCATTTTTATCACAACCTAAATTAGGGCCTGGCTGTGACGGGCATCTCAAGTCCAATAAGGACTGGAGACCACCCCCTTCTCCTATCCAAATAGGAAATAATACACCCAAAAGTGACTAAATTCCAAACATATAACAAGAATGAATAAGATAAGGTCAAAGAATTTAAGATATGTCTATAATCAATAACCGTTAACTGACCAAAACAACCAACACCACTACCTAAGTCTATAGTAATCCACAAAGCCTTCTAAATACTGAAATCAATAAAGTGTTGGGACATGCCACCGACTATGCCAATAATCAAGACAATGATAATGTTAATGTGACATTTTCAATTCTAGTTTATGAAAGGAAAATAATGGAATGATCAAGTATTTTGAAGAATGAAAGCTCACCACTTAACCGCAAATGACCGATAAGCTGGGTCGATTCACCTAACACTACACCAAAAAAGTGTAAGTATCTCTGGTGCCTACATTACGTGGGGATACAACATTCAAAGATGGTTAGTGGGTTGAGCACTTTCATGTAGCTCGGGGATAAGGATAAAGTAATGATAATTCAAAATTTAGTTCAACTCAATGTATATGTTCACATACATGTCCGCATATATATATATATATATACATACATACATATATACATACATATATACATACTTATATAACATGTTGGGATAAGAAGCAAAGTTTAACACGCACATTTAAAAATCCTAGAATATGTAGCGTAACCATCATTTAATAGTACTCACGGGCTATATGGTCCCCAGCGCTCACCCCCTGGTCAGACCTTAGTGCATGTAGAATCATGAATCGGATAATAATCCCATATATATGCATGGGGTACTCAAACCTCCCAATCACATACTAAGGTGACTTAAGCACCCGATCATGTAATGTGATACGGGGGACTCAAACCTCCCAATCATAATAACAATGTGGCCTCGAACCACCTGGTTATAAGCGAGCGGACTCAAACCCCAGTCCATTTCGATCCCCATGCCATCAAATGCAGTTTCCAGTATTGGTGCCTCGGACCTCCACTTTTATGGCCTAGCTACACAACCCTCTTTTAAGCCATATTTTAAACATTTCTTCTACATTCTTATTCATTGAATCATAATACATATTTAGGCATACACTGTTAGTATCTTCATACCAACTACCCTTTCAAGGTATCATCAACATACAAAAATAATTTCATAACAACTCCTTTTGTTAATTATTTAACAGTGGGGGAGCACTGGCTCACTTTGTTCATTAAATCAACCATCATGTTTCAATAACCTCTTTATATCATGAAATATTCCAGAAATAGTTTGATGAAATTTTTATTCGTACTTAAAACTGATTTCACCAAGTTCGAGTAGGGTTGTTACCAATTCAATTGTTAATATTCAAAAAAAAATAGAGAAATCACAATCCCCAAGTTTATTCACCATACCCATGCATAAAATTGATTTCAAACAACAATTTTACGCATGGATATGGTCAATAAACAACATGAAACATCACATAAACAACAATTATTCAAAACCCTCAACCCATGTTCCAAAATCACCATCAAAACTATATGGATAACTATTTAAACACGCGCTTTTAAAAAGTAATAGTTGGGAAAGAGTAACATGCCTAAAATATGAAGAGTTCTAGAGAGAATTTATCCTTAGGAGCTCTAATTGATCAACTTCTTAGAAATCCTAAGTATCATGATTGAGAGAATTTAGAGATTCTGAGAGAGTGTTTTGATTATGAATAGTATTTTAATGAAGTCCTAAAGAGGTTTTTAAGTCGTTAGGTCTAAGTGATTTGGAGGAAAATTACCAGGATACCATTAATTAAAATACTAAAAATTGACACCCAGCCGGTATGGGTGACCTCATGAGTTGTAGGGCCCCCTACAATTCTTTTAGTCTAGTCATAGTCTGGAAAGCGTTCAGGGTCACCCCACACTCTTCTGGTTATGATTCGTACCTTATGACTTATATCCAACCCTTATGACTCATAACATACTAGTCACAGCTATAACAGGAATTTAGGATAGTACACTGGTTTTCCTACAATTCAATCCCTATAAATCATTAAGATACCTATGACTTATAGAATTAAAGTCATAGTCAAGACAGACTTTCCAGGTCAATATATTGGCCAAGCTATGATTGGGTCCCAAAGACCTGTAATGAAACCCTATGACTCACAAGGTGAGTCGTAGTAAGGACAGTAAGCTCAAAGATCACAAAATTTTCAGGAACCAAAAATTTGGGGTATTACACTTGCATAGCAAGAATAAAAGATTCATATTTTTTAAACCAGTTCTAATTGTTAACATAGATCACTTTGTACTGACTATGCTCCTTATCACTAACATTCATTATTGGATCAAATTATTCACAATTGAATAATACAAATTTTTTAAAGGTACTCTACAGTATTATATTCGTATAATTTCATAGTATTCTTTCATATTAATCATCAACATTTGGATTAAAGATACAAATCTCACCATTCATTATGTATTTTACACTACAATAACCCAAAACGTAAAATTTATATTCACTAACAAAATACACTAAATAATCATACTTGCTTATTAATGATCCATTAGAAAAATTACTCAAGTATTCATTTTTAATATGGTAGGATCCATCCTATTTAACAAAAATATTAAAGACTTATTCTAGTTTCAGAAGCCAATTTAAACAACAATAGTTTGAAAGACAATGATTTTTGGAGGCTTACATATTAGAGGCTTACATATCACTTAAATTATACAAAAAAAATATGTTTTGAGACTCTCATCAATTTGATCTTGAGATAGATTCGAAAAGACTTCTTGCAACCGTTGCACATACATGCATTGATACAATAAAATAAGTTATATAAAAGTCATAATATATGAATTTTTTATTATTATATCAAAAAATTATAACTTTAGAGTATTACCTCACAAACAGCTCAACCTTTTTATAATTTAGTAGAATATAAGTTTAGGCAGTCGTAATTTGTTCTAGGGATAAATCTTTTTTTTTTTACTTCTCTTAATAGCTTATCTGAATGGGTGAATATTGATAAATTTCCTTCAATATATTTCATAGCTCCATCATCATTGTTATGGATCACATTATGATTGTGTGATATAACATGAGGTTCAAAATAATGAGAAAATAATTATGTTGACCCTCACAAATGAACCCCCCGCACTAGCTTTGTACCCAATCATGTTATTAAGAATATACATATAGTATTATAAAAGGAATTAATGAGGTGAGCCTTGGGGCGAGGCATAGAAAAAAAGACACCAAGGCATTGTGGGGAGGCAAAAGTATTGAATGACGAATAACTCAAAATTTAAGTTATTTGCCTAAGCATTGGGGTGTTCACCAAAGCGTGAGGTACAAATTAGGTGTAATCTCAAAAATCTTTGCAAAATAAAGTGAAATATATGATTGATAAATGCTTAAACACTCAAATCTAAAGTAAAGAAAAAAACTTAAACATCATACTTTCAAATTATTTGTTGGTGGATGTCAACGGCACCATTACTAAAGAAGGTACTGGTACACACTTTCTTCTTCCTAGTTCCTTTCTTTTATTTTAGTTATTTTCAAGTCACTTTGCTTTCTTTTAAGTTGTAAAATACAATATATGGTAAATGAGTGTGTAAATATAATGATCAAGTAACGAAAAGGTGGGGGTTGATTAATTATGTACCTTTTTTATACAAACTTATATTTTTAAGGATACATAATATTTTATTATATGAAAATTTGACTTTATATATTATTATAATATGCGGCTTTGGTTAGTTTTTTATTGTTAAAGCAATTTTAGATGCATATTCCCTTTATTTTTTATAAGAAAAATTTATGTAGTTTTACTTTTCTTTATTTATATCATTTACAAAATATTTATTTCTAATTATATTAATTTATAAAATTAAAAGATTAATGGAGGGTACGCTCCATCACCTCGGGACTTACACCTTGCCCATCCTAGGTAAAATATCTTCCTTTATGTCTCCATCATTAATAACACTATTCACAAGTACCTATATAGATAAAAAATTAAATTATTATAATAACATGCATAGCATACTTGTCACTATAGATCATATAAATTTTATATTACCTCTCAAAGAAATACATCCATATATATCTGATACAAGTTCAGCAATTCGTATTTCATATGGTATGTGCATAAGTAAATATTCCATTGAGTGTAAGAATTCAACAAAAAATATGTATTCTAACTTACAAAAAATCTATGGGATGTACCTCTAATATCTCCAAGTCCTACTCAAAGAGAAGTTGAAGTAACATCTTTAAAAAATCAAACTCAACTTACTAAGTTCGTGCCACACATAACTAGGAAGTAACTCACGAAAGGCAATTGACAACAATCATCATATGAACACATGAAAATTATGACTATTCATACCAAATAACTTAAATTTATTTCCATCCAGACATTGACTCATATTCACAACATAATCATCTGGAAACTTCGTATAAAGAACGAAAACCCTGAGGTCAAGATGGTATCTACCCCAACACAATCTTGGTAAGTAAGACAATGCAACAATATGGAATAGATCAAAAAAAGACCAGTAATAAAATCAAAACTCAACACTCTACTAAAGTCAAACTGAAAGCAATAACAAGAAAATATATGGATGATACAATTCGAACATCCCCAAAACTTAGTGTCTTGAGTAAGAGCGACTCTAGAACTATCATAGAATATGAGTACACAAATGTTTGTTTCTGAAAAAGTAAAGACATAGGTAAAATAGATGAAGCAAGGAAAATGTCGGACAGAGAGCTCACCACAACTTTAGTAATCTTATAATTCAAGATTATGATCTATAGATAGCACTCGAACTAGGATCTAGACCGAAGAGTACAGAAATTAGACGTGAGTACGATTCATTTATACTCAGTAGGCATCATAGACTTACAAAACTAAGTATACAATCAAAATAAATAAAGAATATTATGAGTGTTTTAACCGCCCTGCCCATAGAAAAGTCTCAAGTAGAACAAGCTGCAAACTTATACCATATAAGATTCATTCTAAAAAATAATACATATATTTATATATAAATTCTATGAATGGAAATTTCCAAAAAACAGCATTATCACCCAAATGACATAGATGTAAAATAGTACAACATGATGATATGGAATCAATGCAATGACTGATTATGCACTTTCTATACACCTTTCGAGCATAAGATTCTAGTAGAAGGCCCATAGGAGATTTGCAACACATATACTAATCACAATCTCATCAATCAACTTTGTCGACACTTTTTTCAATTAAGAAATTTTATAAAATGGTTCATTTTCCTCACAAAAGAATCAAGTTCCATAGTAATACCAATTCCATAAACATGAGTGTTGGATGATTATGCACGATCATGTAAAAATTAATAATGTACAATAATCAACTCATTAATGGTATAAATGAACTAAAGTCACCAAAATCTCAATAATATATTATACAGGCTCCTCATGGCAATACAATAGTATGAGAATCATATAAGACACCAATAAAGTCAAAACAATCCTCCGCTCGAATATCACAATGATAATAAGTTCTCTAACCAATAATAAAGTCAACACAAGCCTTCCCCCTCCCCCCCCCCCCCCCCCCCCCCCCCCCCTCTCTACCCCACACTCGGATATCATAATAATAATAAGCTATCTAATTAATAATTAAGTCAATGTAAGTCCCCACTTTGAAATCACAATAATAATAATCAATCCTAAAGAATGTAAATAATGATATTACACCCAACACATAGAATTCTTTCCATCCAAATCTACGTCAAAAGCTACAAATACGATAAGTGTTGGATTTAATGTTTATTTAGCTAATAATTGTTCCATTATTAATTATAATATGTTCTTTATTATTTTTGCTCCTAAAATACATGATCTTTTTTTTATTTGATATGTCTCATAATTTGCTACAATTAACAAAACTTAATAATGTTGATCAATCACATAAAAGAAAATGTATTTTATAATTGAGTGAAACTTACTTATGGCACGTATGTCTAGGTCATATTAACATAAATAGAATTTCAAGGTTGGTTTTAAATGGACCTTTGGTTTCATTGAAAGTGGAACCACTTTCAACTGGTGAATCATGTTTAGAAGGGAAAATGACCAAGAGACCTTTTTCTTTTATAGGAAATAAAGCCGGTAATAAGTTCAAATTAATTCATTCTGATTCATGTAGTCCTATGAATAAACAAGCAAGAGGTGATTTTGAGTATTTTATGACTTTCATAGATGATTACTCAAAATATTAATATATTTATTTTTACACCATAAATCTAAATATTTTTAAAAATTTAAAGAACTTAGGATAGAAACAGAAAAGTGACATATTAACTATATCAAACCTCTATGTTTTGATCATGGTGGTGGATAAATTTTTGCAAAATTCATTAGGTACCTATCAAAATCAGAAATTATATCTCAATATACTGCTCTAGAAACACCACATAAAAATGATATGGCAGAATGAACAAATAGAACTCTTATGAAAATGGTTAGATCAATATTAAGTTATTCAAATTTTCCTTTTTGATTTTTGGGGTATGAATTAGAAACTACAAATATATTCTAAACTTGAATCATTCAAGGTCGATACGTTTAACCCCGTTGGAATTATGGAGTTGGCACAAAGGTAGTCTGTGACATATTTGATCTTAGGGTTGTCCAACACATGTGCTAAAAGGAAAAACTGATAAATAAGAATCTAGAATGAAATTTTACATTTTGATTGGATATACAAAATAAATGAAAGAGGTTTATCTTATTGTCCTAAGAAGTAAAAGATAATTGTGTCTACAAGTGTAAAGTTTTAGAAAGAAGATTATTTAATGAACCATGTTCCTATAAGTAAACTTCTATTATAGAAACTGAGCAATAGAGTAATGAATAATGAATGACAAGAACAAACTCCCCAAACTATTATTGGCATACCATTGTGTCCACATAGTAGGAGAAATGTCAATCAGAAAGAAGTTTTATAAGAGGTTGAATAAGAGGTTACACTTGAGAAAACTACTGATATCTCACTACCTCAAAGTAGTGGGAATAATATCAAGCAACCCATAATTATATAGGAAATTGGTCAGGGTGCTTAGAATATTGTTCCAAATATAGCTAATTTTATAGTGACTAGTCATCATAGTGGGAGACTATTAGAAAACTTGTATGATTTGTACTCTTGGGAGAATCATATAATAGAATCCATGAGGATCCTAATACAGAACCCCTTAAATACACCAAAGCACTACATAATAAAGATGTTGATATGTGGATTGTTATTGTGAAATCTGAAATGGGATCTATGTACTACAATCAAGTCTGAGATCTTGTCGAACCACCTATATGATTCAAACACATAGGTTATAGATGGGTGTATAATAAAAAAATAGGAGTCAATGGGAAATTGCAAACTTTCAAGACTAAGCTTATTCCAAGAGGTTTCACTCAAAATGAAGGAATTGTTTATGAAGCCTTTTTGTCGGTGTTATGCATGAATCCATTAGAATTTTCTTATCCATTGCTTTTCATTATGATTATGAGATTTGGTAAATGGATGTCAAGACTAGTTTATCATATAGAAGTCTTCGAGTTCTCATATATGGCACAAACAGAAGGTTTCATGGAATGTGGAAATGAACACAAGTTTTGTGGACATAAGAAATTCTTATATTGATTGAAATAGGTATCTAGGGCATGAAATACCTATTTTGACAATTTGTTTAAGACTTTTCATTTTGATCAATATGAAAGTGTCATACATATACGAGAAATGGTAGGGAGATAGAGTAGCACTTTTTAGTTCTGTATGTAGATGACATTTAGCTCATAGAAAATATGTGAGTATGTAAATTCGTTGAGTGACCATCCTCGCACTTCAAAATGAATGACTTGGAAGAATAAGCTCATATAATGGGGATCAAGCTTATGCAAGATCTCAAACAAAGAATATTAGGCTTATCTTAAGCATGTTATATCAATATTATTCTTGCAAGATTTATCATGTAAAATTTTTAAAAAGGATTCCTTTCTTTTAGGCATGGAACTACTCTATTAGAGGATCTGTCACCCAATATGAATAATGAGATAGAAAAAATAAATATGGTCCCTTATGCTTCTGTCGTAGGGAGTCTCATGTATGCTATGTTTGATCTTAGAAGAATTTATGCACCTAAGTGTCATAATATAAGTGCATTTAGCTTAGTTTGAGGACTTTTTGTGTGCGTAATTAGTCGTTATTAAAATAATTGAGAATATATGCATTAAACTAAATGTTTATGATTTTGAAATTGTGTTTAAAAAAAGTTTGGAATTAATTTAATTAGGTAGAGTTTAGACAAGAAAACTAGTGTTACTAGCTTGAGCTATGTGTTGTTCTAGTGCATCCCGTTGAATTCTATTGTATTGTATGCACTAATTAAGCTTGTTTAAATTTATAAGAGTTCATGGATGATGTTAAAATCAATGTTGGAAGCTAAACAATTTGAAATTGGAGTGGGAAGTCAGCCACCATGTGATGAATACAAAGGCAAAATGAGGGAGTTTAAGATGGAAAAATCTGAAAATTTTGAGGTCATGGGCATGAAACGCCCCAAGACACAAAATAACATGACCTAAAATAGTGTGCATCCACTTTAAGGGAATTCCATTCCCCTAAATGTGCTACACTATGGGAGTGACAAGCCTAAGGACATAAAACAATTACTTTCTCGCATACTATAAATAGGACACTTGGGTTTAATTTTACACAACTTGGACGAATTTTGAGGCTTGAAATACACTTGAGGAGACTAAAATTAGGGTTTTTTATCTTTACTTTATTTTAGTTTTGATTTTATGCATAAATTTCTTAACTATTATTCGTTGTAAGACCATGAGCAGGTAAACATCCTCTTCTATGATTGAGGCCAAGAACATGATTACTTATGCTTTCAATGGAGTTTGTTTAAGTTGATTATCATTATTGGTTGTTAAAATATCCTTTTTCTTACTATTCTATGGATTTGCAACTGATAGAATACACCTATATTTTAATTGTGAGCTCGGGAGGAGGAACAATAGATTAGATCATGGGAAATATGGATTGAGATCTTAAATGTTCAAACAATTGAAGTTAGGATCTGAATTTAGGATACTAATATACCTAATTTTCCCTATGTTGGTTCATATACAAGATGAGATATGTATGCATTTAACTTACTTCTTGCATCTCCACTCAATGATGTAGTTGTGGGTCTAAGTTAGATAGACAATTAGAGGCTTGGAAGACCATAATCATGTTATCAACCCTGTAAATAAAAAACTAAGATTATTACCTAAATTAATGAGATTTTGTGGCTAAGTAGAATTATTTGTAGTGCCCCGATCTTGGAATCTTCCCCATTATTGTCTCCAACACTTTATAATTCCAATTTATGGTTACTTTAAGTTTTCAAATCTCAAATGTTATTGGTTACTCTTGGACTTACTTAATCTTTTTAGTATACTAGAATTAGATTGTTGTTGAGCACAAGTCCCTGTGAGATTGATACTTGGCTTTTAAAGGCCACTTTACTACTTGGATGACCACATACACTGAGTGTGCTAGAACGCAACAAGTTTTTTGAACCATTTCCAGGGACTTAAAAATTAAAAAATATCTTGTTTTAGTTTTTCTTTTTAAAAAAAAGTGTTATAAACTTGATCTTAGCTTATAAATTTGCAGGTACAAGTCTCAATCATTAGTAAGTTGGCAAGATAAAGGGATTTGGTTAAACCATATCCTAAACCTGAATGAAGCTTATATTAGTTAAGAAGAGAAGAAGCACTTCACTATCAGATACCTTTAATTCATCTAGAAGACGTTATTCCTGCACCAATGGCTGAATATCAACCAACCCACAGGACAGTAAGTTAAATGGCAATACCAATCACAAACAATGTGACCTCTACCATCAACATATCAAAACCTGGAGGTAGATTTGAGCTTGAAAAAAATATGGTACAAATATTGCTCAACAATTAGCAGTTCACAAGCCTATAACATGAGGATCCACAAGTCCATTTGCAGAACTTCTTGGAGATCCGTAACACTTTTATTCCTACAGGAGTCTCCACTAACTGCATGAGGCTCACTTTTTCCCCTTTCTTACTTTTGGGGAAAGTGAGGAAATAGTCGAAGGCATAACCTTGAAAATTCATCACCACAAGGGATGATCTGGAAAAGAAATTCCTAATCCAATTCTTCACTTTTGGAAAGACTACAAGGTTATGTAGTGAGATTTTGTGTTTCAAGCAAAAACTAGATTAGAACTTAATATCATGTTTGGGCAAAATTCAAATCTATTCTTAGGGATTATCTGTACCATCAACATACAAATGAGGTATTACATCACACTAATTTTAAAGATCTTGACCATACAAAAAAAAATTGTTAGATTCAACCGCAGGTGGTCAAGCTTTGGAAAAAAATTATGATGAGTTATATACTTTGCTGAACTAACTCAAGGTAATTCTAAAGTATAGGATGATATGTCAAGAAATACAGTGAGAAGCCTAAAAAATGATTGAGGTGGATAGTGTCACAACTTTTGTCACTCAATTATCATCCTTGCGAAACCAAATGATGACAAAGTTTAGTAAGTTGAGTGTAAACCAACCTTGGGAACATATAACTACAGTCCAATAGACCCCGACTTAGTGTGAAATTTGTGGTATTAGTGGACACTCTGTAGACTCATATGGAGAAAATCTAAAATTGGTGAACTGTATGGACAACGCACAGAAAAAAGGTCTAAATTATGGTAATGCCTATAATCACAAGTAGCAGAGTCATCCCAACTACTCATGGGGCCATATTCTAGTTCAGTTTCAATAGCAGTAGAACATACAAGATAGTAATATTGAAGAGACATTAAAAAAAATCCTGGCAAATCCAGAACAGATAGATGCAGAGAATAAAAATTAGAAATAGCTTTAAAAACTTAGAGACACAGTTAGGCAGTTAGCTCAGTCTCAAAATGCCAGACCTCAAGGGGGTTTGCCAAGTGACATAGAGAATCCAAAGTAGGTAATGGAAATTACCTTTGAGGAGTGGTAAAGACTTTATTAATAAACCTCCAAAGAAAAATTTAGAGGTACAGGCAGAGGTAGTCCCACAGCAGGCAGAGAAGAAAAAAGTGGCAACCAAAGAGGCTAAAAATTTAGAGAAGTTTGAGTACCTGAAAACTAAGGCTACTAAGCTTGTACAAGATAGACTCCCAAAACCATTACCTCAAAACTTGAAAAGGGCAAAGGAGGATACATCTTTAAAGAAGTTCTTTGACATACTTGAACTTCACATTAACCTTCAATTGTTAGATATTTTGTAGGGTATGACTAAGTATGCTAAGAACTTGAAGGATGTGGTGACTAATAAGTTGACGCTTAGAGATATTGAGATGGTAGAGCTTACTAAGATGTCTAGTTTGGTTGCAAGGAGCAAGATGCCAAAGAAGAAAAAGCACCCAGGGATCTTCACCCTCTCTATAGAAATTAGTAATTATGATGTGGTCCACGATTTGAGTGATTTGGGGGAAGCATAAATTTAATAACCCTATCGATTTACAATACTCTTGGCTTGGGAAAGCTGAAGCCATGCTTTGTGTTGCTTCAAATGGCAGATTAAACTAGAGTACAGACCAAATGAATCATTGAAGACATCCTTATCAAGGTTGGTAAGTTCATTATTCCTGCTGAAATTATTATCCTTGATTATGATGTAGTTGGCTCGCTATCAATCATACTGCAATATTTATTCTCCATGATGGAAGAAGAATTGATTGATGTTAGAGAGGGTACTCTAACAATGAGACTAGATGATAAAGTTAGGTATTTAAGGTATACAAACCATTCCATTCACCTTTTCACTATAAAGAATTATACATGATCACAACTATAGAAGTAGAGGTGTGTGGTATGTAGAGTACGCATCACCAGTAACTTCTTTGAACCTCCTCATAGAGTTTCCCAATCCACCACTTAATCTTGATATTCAAAAACTTGATAAGGAGCCTAGTAAGCACTCAAGAGGTCAAAAAGGAGAGAGAAGATGGCCTCCGAGTAGGAGAAAAAGGTTAAAGTAATATGGCTAATCGTAGTGATGGGGGTCGTGCAATGACACTAAAAAAGGTGTTGTTTGGGAGGCAACCCAAGTGTAGATAGGTATTTTGTTTTTGTATTTGAGTTTTTATATCATTTTTATTTTTATTGAGTTAGAGGTTGAAAGAAAGTCTGAGTATCAAACTCGACCTAAGCAGTTTTGTAAAGAATATGTGTAGGGTCCACAAATCCTCATTGATGATAAAGATAACACTATCTAAGGCTACAGGCCTTAGTGATATTTATATCCTTGCTTTTAAGTTGTACTTATGGGGATAAAGTGTGACTTTAAGTATAGGGTGGGTAATCTTCCGATTGCTTAGGGTGAAGTATTGTTGTAGGATTTCTATTTTGATTTATTTTCTAGTTTTTGACTAGATTTAAAAAATTACAAAAAGATTTTCTCTTTTTTTATTTAGTTTTGTTGGTGTCAGTCTAGTAGAGGCACACTTCACCTACCCCTTGGTTTTTTTGGTTCTTTTTTGAGGGGGCACCCTTTGAATCCAGTATTTATTTTTCAGTTTTAGGAGTAAATTTTAAAATATTTTTGATAGGAATAAGTGAGATGTTCTTGCTAGTTACTATGGATGCAAGTGTTTTTGAATGTGAAAGCATATTGATTATATTAAATGACTACTTTTGAGACTCCAAGGATTATGTTTATGACTCTTGTATGATGTTGGATTAATTTTGAATTTGTTTTATTGCTTGGTTTAAAGTAAATAGGGATCCTACTTAATTTGAGCACGTGCCATGGATGAGTGAGGTCATTTATTGTATTCTTATTGCATTTTGATGTCTAGAACTTGGCTAGTATATGTGCAAAGCAAAATAGAATATTGGGTTTAGGAGATGATATAGCCATTTATTTGATTGCCATGTTCATACATTTTTTATCCACCCGTTTGCATGATCATAGTTATCCCCCATTGAGCCTTTAGACTATATTCTTTAGTAGCCTTGTATGTAGCGTATTCCCATTCTTAGATTGGCCGTAATTTGATCCAAAGCTGTTAAGTGCTTTAGTAGAAAACTAATCTAGTCAAAGAGTATAAAATTGAAGAATAAAAATATGAAAGTGAATCCCCAAGTAAATAGTAGCTATTGGTGTTTAAAAGCTTATATGTGTGGTTGGGAGTAATGTAATGAAAATAGAAAAATTGATCATAAATTGAATCATGGTGAAAGAGACTACTCCCTCCTTACTAAATGTTAATCAGCTTAAATGCATTAGGGTAAAACGAGAGCGTATGGGAAGATATATGTGGTAAGAGGGAGCGAAATTTGAGAGTGGGCAAAATTTGATTCTTATACTGGTTCTTGTGATAAAATGCATATATATGAGTATAGGTAACTCTCTTATGGTGAGGACACATGTTTGATGATAGCTAGATGACTTGTATGATCTGATGATTAAGAAATATTCATGATTTTTCCAACTTGGTTGAGACAATTCTTTAGTCTAGGTTTTTTTGAGGTAGTGTTCGTGAGCTCAAAGGTAGATGACATACTTAATGTAGAACTTGTTATTCGTGTAGTCATTGTAGTGCTATATTGAGGGTCTTGCTTGTAGTAGTGATGTTGGAGGCTTCCCTAGAGGTTCTTAATGTAAAGAGTTGTTAGAGGATAAAGAAGGCTTTAATTTTGGGTTGGTGATCTTAGGTGGATTTGCACACCTAAGTGTCACTATCTACGTGCGTTTAGCCTAATTTTGACGACTTCTTATATGTGTAACGAGTCACTATACATATAATTGAGAATATATGTGTTACACCAGAATTTTATTATGTTAAAGGGGTGTTTAAAACAAGTCTAGAATTAAATTTATCACTTAGAGTTTAAACAAGAAAACAAGTGTTACTAGCTGGAGCAATGTGTTGTTCAAGTGTATCTCGTTGAATTCTATTGTGTAGTTTGCACTAATACATCATATTTGATGTTATAGGAGATCATGGATGATGCTGAAATAAATTTTGTGAATCTAAACAATCATAAATTGAAGTGGTAAGGCAGCCACCAAGTGAGGAATGCAAAGGCAAAAGGAGGGAGTTTAACATTGCAACATTTGGAATTTTTTAGGCCATGGGCATGCCACACCCACTAGCCTCTGAGATAAGGGTGTTCCATGCCCCAAGACACAAAATAAAATGACCCAAAACATTTTTAATCCACGTTAATGTCATGCCATACCCCTAAACGTTCTATACCATGGGTGTGACATGCCCTAGGGCACAAAGTGACCACTTTCTCTCGTAGTATAAATAGGACACTTTGGTTTGTTTTTACACACCATGGATGAATTTTGGGACTAGAAATACACTTGAGGAGTCTGAAATTAGGGTTCTTTATCTTTACTTTAGTTTACTTTTTCTTCTTATACATGAATCTCTTATTAGCAATTTATTGTAAGACCATGAGTCGATAAACACCCTCTGAGGCTAAGAACATGATCACTTATGCTTTCAGTTGGGTTTTTTTAAGTTTATTACATTTATTGGTTGTTCATATATCCTTGTTCTTACTATTCTATCGATTCACGACCCATAGGATAGACCTATATTTCTATTGTGAGCCCGGAAGGAGGAACAGTTGATTAGATTGTAGGATATATGGAGTTGGATCTTAAATGTTCAATGAATTAAAGTTAGGATTTGCGTTTAGGATAGGAATATACCTATTTTTACCCATTTGGTTCATATAAGGTATGATATATATATATATATATATATATATATATATGCATTTAACTTAATTCTCACATACTAGCTCAATGATGAAGTTGCGGAGCTAAGTTAGATAGATGATTAATGGCTTGGAAGACTATAATCATGTTATCAACCCCGTGAAACAACAACCAAGATAATTAAACAAACTAATAAGATTATTTGTCTAAGTAGGATTATTTGCAGTGCCTCAACCCTAGATTCTTCCACATTATTGTCTCCAACACTTCATAATTCAAAATTATTTTCAGTTACTGTAAGTTTTCAAATCACAAATGTTATTGGTTACTCTTGCACTAGGTTAATCTCTTTAGTAATAATAGATTAGATTTATGCTGAGCACAAGTCCTTGTAGGATCGATACTTGGATTTTAAAGGCGACTTTACTACTTGGGTGACCACGTACACCTACGTGTGTGCTAGGACACAACAAGTTTTTGGCACCATTTTGGGGGACTTGAAAATTTGAAACTATCTTAGTTTTAGTTTTGCTATTTTGTTTTATAAGTGCTAAAATTTTAGTCTTAGCTTTTGAATTTTCATGTACAGATCTAAATCCTTAGTCAAAGAGATAAGTAGTACTTCTTTATTGGATACCTCAAATTTATCCAGAAAAAGCTATTTGTGCACCAATAGTTGAATATCAACCAGCCCGTAGGACAATATGCGAAGTGGTAATCCCACTCACAACTAATGTGAACTCTATCATCCACCGACCAAAACTTGGAGGTAAGTTTAAGCTTAAATAAAATATGGTACGATATTTCACCGCACTAGGCATCTTAAAGGCCTGTCATACGGGTATCCACATATCCATTTGCAAAACTTCTTGGAGATCAGTAACACCTTTATTCCCACTGGAGTCTCCACTGACTGTGTGAGGCTCACTTTTTTCCCTTTTGGACTTTTAGGGGAAGAAAATAAGTGGTTGAAGGAAAAACATTCAAAATTCATAACTGAAACACCCTGAGTTTTGACCCTTAGAAATTTTCTGAGTTTTTGAACTCTAGGAATCATACGACTTAAGTATACTAGTCGTATGTTGTGTTAACAACTTAGGAGACCAAGTCGTATGATAAACAGCATGTTCTAGGTTATTTCTTATCCAAGGTATGACAAGACTCCATATGAGTCATATGGAGATGGTACGAGAGAGTAGGGATAATCATATGTTAAACAGTATGCATTCTTGATCATGTACTGCCTAGGTATGGCTATATGGTACCTATCGTATGATGTTGGTATGAGTTAGGCCATGAAGTCGTATATTGGATAGAATTATAGTCCAAATTTTTTCCTAAGGTACGAGTTAGGGGTACTACTCGTATGATTGAATATGGATAAGGGGGCCAAACCGTACCCACGTATGATATTTTTACAACTTTAAAGATGAGGGTATTTTTGACATTTTACTCCCAAAATCCTCATGACCCCACATCCTGTAACACGTTTTGTCCTTTCATTATTTACTTTAGAATATTAAAAACACTCTTTAAACTCTCTCTAATGATGTCTCAAGAAGATTGGGCTAGGGTTTCTTAAGGGTGGTCATCTAGAGGCTTAAGGATCAAAATATCTCCGAGAATCACCGTAACCCAGGCATGTTACTCCTCCCTCATTGTTAGTACAACTAAAGTTATGTTTTAATGGATGGTTTTCATGGTGATATTGTGATATTATTTGGGTTTTGAAATATATGTCGAGGGTTTTGGTTGTTCTTGGTTGGATAATGTTTTTCCATGTTTTTCTTATGGTTTTCATATTATAATGGTGTTTTGAACATGTGGCTACATGGTAATGATAAATTGAAACTTGGTTTTGGTTTTGGAAAATATATTACCTCAATATGCTAGTTAAAATACCTATGAAAATAGTTTTGTCACATAGCTTGACTATTATTGAAAACCTTGCATTGCATAGTATGGTAATAGGAGCTAAATTGGTTTAAATGGTTTTAAAATAATTTTTGGAAAGGCCTTGGTGGCCATGTCTTTGGTTAAAGATGATTTTGAAAACCTTATGGGGTTCAATGGAATCCCCTAAGTGAATAATCTATGAAAACTTTATGGGGTACACGGGAATACCCCAAGTGATTTTAATAATGATGTTTTGGGTACATAAGAATCCCCTAGGTGTTGAATAATGACATTTCTTGCAAGTTGTAGTCGGTATGACGATACCACATTATAATGCCTTAATAATGACTGCTGGAATTAGTGGTCTGGTTATGTGCTAAATATTTTAGTTGGTCAATAATGGGGGTTGTGATAGCAAGCCGTGAAGGTGTGAGTACAAAATGTTAACACTGAAAACTCATGTTTGCCAACATGAGGATTAGTCTTGATGACCACGTACTTTTGGCGTAAGAGGGAATCTCCCAAGTATAAACTCGTGCATATACATCATAGAGGGTGAAGGGTACAAGGGATTCCCCTGCCACCTATAGTATCTCCAGTTCGTGTAGTTACACACACTGGGACCCGTTCAGGGGGTAACGCTGGACCCATATAGCCTGTGGGTGGATTATGATGATGAAGCTACAAAACCCAAGCAAAAGTTTTAAATGCATGCTAAACTCGATTCTCTTTCCTAGTATGATATATATATACATATGTATGTATGTGATTGCATATGGTTATTTACTTTAATTTTGAATAATGGAATTATGTTATCCTTACTCCTGAGTACATGCTAGCATTCACTCCCTAACCTATCTTTGGGCGTTGTATCCCCACGTAATGCAGGAATTTTCCATACTATTACACCTCCTGCTTAGTGACTTGGTGATTCTGGGACATCTAGAGTTAGACTGAAGTGGTGTGGTATGTCCTGAATAGATATTCATACTATTATGCTCACATAATATGCTTTTACTATTCTCTTGACATTTACTTTTGGCTATGGCTGGGGGCATGTCCCGACTAGATATTTTTGGACATTGTTTAGAGGTTTTGTAAAGACAACTATAGACTCGGGTATATTACGATTTGGTTTGGTTTAGACGGTATGACTTGGTTGGGTTGGTCACGGTTCTAGACTTAGCCAAAAGCAATTGAAATTTTAATACTCTATCTTGTTATATGTTCGGAATTCATCCAACACGGGTTTTATAATGGTTGGTTGGATTGGGCATAGGGGGTGGTCTCTATTCCTGGTTGGACTTGAGATGCTCGACATGATGAGGTCCTAGTTTGGGTTGTGTCAATCACTAAATAGAAAGATCTAGCAAAGAAATTGGAATCTGATTCTTTCTATCTGGCAAGACTCTAAGGTTACATAGAGAGATTTTGAGTTTTAAGCAGAAGTAAAATGAGAACCTAAATCATGCTTAGGAGAGATTAAAATCGCTTTTCAGGTACTTCCCACACCATCAATAGAAAAATGAGTTGTTGGATCACACTTTTGTGAAAGCTCTTGACCATACAACAAAAAATTTGTTAGATTCAACTACAGGCAGTCAAGATTTGGAGAAAACTTATGATAAGTTCTGTACTTTGTTGAACCAAATTTCACAAGGTAATCTATAATTACATGATGATATGTCACGAAATACAGCGAGAAGTCTGCTAGAATTATTGAGGTGGATAGTGTCATAGTTTTGGCTACTTAATTATCAGCCTTGTAAAACTAAACGATGACATAGTTAGCGAGTTGGGTGTAAACCAACCACAAGCACAAGTAAATATAGTCCAGTAAACCCCGACTTGATGTGAGATTTGTTGTATTAGTGGCCACTCTAAAGACTTATGTGGAGGAAATCAGAAAGCGGTGAACATTATAGGCAAAACATAAAAGGTAAGCCTGAATTAAGGTAATGTCGACAACCACAAGTGGCAGAGCCAGCCCAATAACTCATGGGGACATAATCAGGCACAGTTTCAACAGCAGCAGAACATGCAGGCCAATAATATTGAAAAAACATTGAAAAAATCTATGTGAATTTAGAATAGACGGTTGCATAGATAAAGAATTAGAAAATTACTCAAAAAACTTAGAGACACAGTTGGGCAGTTAGCTCAAGCTCAGAATGCCTCAAGGGGGATTTCCAAGTGACACAGAGAATCCAAAGCAGGTAATGGAAATCACCTTTAAGGAGATATAGAGACTTCATGACAAACATCCAAAGAAAACTATGGAGGTAAAGGCAGAGCTAGTCCTACGACAGGCAAAGAAAAGGCGAGTGGCATCCCAAGAGGCTAAAAATTTAAAGAAGTGTGAGTACCCAAAATCTAAGGCAGTTGAGCATGTAAAAGAGAGACCCCTTCTACCACCACTATTCCCTCAAAATTTTAAAAAGGCAAATGAGGATGCATGTTTCAAGAAGTTCTTTGACACGTTTAGAGAACTCCACATTAGTCTTCCATTGTTATATGCTTTGCAGGGTATGACTAAGTACGTTAAGTACTAGAAGTATGTGGTGACCAATAAGACAAAGCTGGGAGACATTGAGATAGTGGCACTTACTGAGGAGTATTGTAACTACCCTGCCCACAGAAAAGTCTTAGGAAAAACAAATTGCAAACTTATACCATATAAAATTCATTTTCAAAGGTCGTATATATAAATATATATATATATTTATTTATATATACGACCTTTGAAAATGAATATATATATGAAGATATCGAAAACACATTATTATTCAAATGACATAGATGTAATGTACTGAAACATGATGATATGGAATCAATCAATGACCAGATACTCAATTTCAATTCACCTTCCAAGCCTAGATTCTAGGAGAGGACCCATGGGAAATTTGCAACACATACACTAATAACAATCAAATTAATCAACTTTGTCGATACTTTCCTTGATTAAGGCATTTTATAAAATTATTTATTTTTTCACAAAGAAATTCAAGTTCCACAGTAGTACCAATCCCTTAAATATGAGTGTTGGATGACTATGCATGATCATGGAAAAATCAACAAGGTACAATAATCAACTCAAATTATATATATGATCCTAAGTCACCAAAATCTCAAAAACTAATAAAACAAACTCTACACGATAATACAATAGTCTAAGAATCATATACGACACCAATAAAGACAACACAATCCCCTCACGAATATCATAATGATAATAAGTTCTCTAACAAATAATAATGTCAACACAAGCCCCCATCATGACCCAAATCTAAGGGTCATGATTGCACTTGTCGCGGTGGACCTTGAAAACTAAGCCTATCATCCAAACTATTACAAAAGGGGGAAAAGACAATAATGACCTCAAGGCAAGGATTCTAGAATGAATTCGAACCATACAATCATAAAAAATGAAGAAAGAAACATACTCAATAATACCGAATTCAAAAACTTGGTGTCATAGTGTAAGAACATAACTAGTACAACTCGAAATCAAATACAAAAGACATCCAAAATAGGATATAACTCTGTCTCTAAAATAAAATAAAGACATAGTCTAATAAGGAAAGAAAAAGTGTACTCTGGATACCTGAAATCAATAACTACCTTTAAAAACTCTAAATGACGCCCAAAATCAAACATCGTGAGGCATCCCCAACCTGTATCTATATTGAAAGGGTACTGTAGCAGTGAGTAGGGTCTACTTTTACTTAGTAGGTATCATAGGCCAACCAAGCAAACTAGTAATTAAAATACACAAAATACATACTAATAGCATATTACCTACAATCAGAAATATCCCATAATGGTAGCCCACACCGTTTGAAATAATAGTTCTATAATAAGAACTTATAACAGAGCAAATCACCAGAAAGAAATACAAGAATACATTTATACCACATATAAGCAAGGAAAAAAGAACAACTTATATGAGAACATCAAGTACAAGTAAGGAAAGATAGAACAAATGGATAAGTAACAAGTCAAACATAATATAAAATCCCATCACAAGCATAATAAAGTAAATATAATAAGAATGACAATGATGTAATGCATGAGGTTACTGAACAACCTCTGAGATCATCGTACAACCTCTCAGACTGTTGCAAAATCTCCACATATACCTACGAAGCTATAGCTATAAGATATAGGAACCATAGGGTGATCTCCAACCCATATACCATCCATATATATCCATATCTCCTCCCTCGTACATCCCCCAGGGTGGGTTTTATAAGAGGCCATATTTTCTATCAGAAAAGACGTTGCCAGTGTTTCTCATTATTTCCACAGTGGTACCAATGTTTTATGAATGTGTATGAGGATTTAATGCCCATAACCAACTACAATGAGTATTTCCACAACTAACCATAATGAGTATTTCCACAAGCAATCAATATACCATCACGTAAACCAAACCTACACTCATTATTTCTAATAATCCATGAAATCTAACATAGTTCATATACCAACAGAGTATGAATACATCACAACACATAATTGGTACCGTAACACGCATTTTTATCAAACAAGCTGCAATTATAATCATGTATACAAGGCTATCAATATCACATAGGTCCCCACACGGTCACACATAGCACATAATGTTCCAAAATCACCACACAACATCACATATAGGCCCCACACGGGCACAACACATTAAGATAGCCATTTTCATGATTAGTTCCCACACCCTTAACATACTTTTGTATCAATATTAACTATCCAACTCAGACTAAAAGAATTTAAGCCATATACCCTACTTTGAATAGAGAAAATCGGTCTGCAGCCCTTCAATCCACAATCTTACTCCTTACGAACAAGATCAAAATCAATTAAAATATGGAAAGATAGAATCTACCTATCAAAAGAAAGCCAACGATACCCATATTACCTATCTTCAAGTTGGGGTCAAAATGAAACCTCGAAATGGATTTTCAAAAAAGAAGGAAAAAATTTTAACTTTATTTTCAAAATATGCTCTCTATATTTTTAAGAGTCTATAGCTGAAAACCCAAGTGAAAATGAGTTTAAAATGAGGTCCAATTTGAAGAAAAGCCATTTTAAAGCTTTTTGGGTAAAAATCCCCAACATTCATTTTAAAATCAACAGTCAAAGTTGTTTTCAATAGGAAATTTATGGAAACTGATAATTATGCGGTAGAAACTCATTCAAGTGAAAAGGATAGAAATTGGGCTTTAAATTCGAGAATTATAATATTTTAGGCCTTACAAGCCAAAATCCCCATACTTTATACTTAATTCAAGTTTAAAATAAGAATTAGATGATAAAGATTGAAGAAAATAATTAAAATGGATGATATGGGGCTTACCCAAGCTTAGAAGTTGAAGAAATAGCACAAAATCACGAAACCCTAATCTCCAAGTCTTAAAAATATAGTGAAAAATAGCAAAAACTAGGTAATTATATACCCAGGCATCGCGATCGCGGACTAGGGTCACGATCTCGGTACATGGACTATCAAGGGTATTGTGATCACAAACAATAGTTATGATCACTACATATGTTTACAGGACCCAATTGCGATCTCACAGGAGTAACGCGATCGCAGGTACACCAGCTGAGTGGTACACCAGCTAGGGATTTGGTAAATTCCAAGTCTCTGCAGGCCCCTTGAGATTCATTCAAAATTCTGTGATTGCAAATGAACTATTCTACCCTATTAAATTCTTTGCTCGAACTTAATAGTGATATTAAATTTTAAAAAAGATGACGCTTTCATAAAGGTGACCCCCAAAATTCAAAATCACAACTTTCCAAACTGAGGGTGAAAATGAGATTTAAAAGCCATTAAATAACACCGGCTATGTTAGCATCCTAAAATCAATATTCTAGATCTATTGGCAAAATCTGTTCTGCTATCCATCACACGGGTCAAAAGAAATCAACTATAAGGCTTTCAAAGACACCAAAAATCACAATATCGCATAAATGGCACCAAAATGTATCGAAAACCATGTCAATCATTCTTACACTCCAGAAATACCACAATGCAACCACAGGGAAGGTTAAAATGGTCAAATCATAGAGAAACACACATCTCACATAATTTATCAAAATCAGGTCGTTACACCCACCCACTAGGATATTACAATAATAATAATAAGCTCTCTAATTAATAATAAAGTCAAGGTATGCCCATACTTTAAATTCACAATAATAATAATCAATCCTAAAGAATGTAAATAATAAGATTACATATAACACATAGTATGCTTTCCATCCAAGTCTTTATCAAAAGCTACATCTATGATAAGTGTTGGATTGAATATTTATTTTGCTAATAATTGTACCATTATTAAATATAACAAGTTCTTTATTATTTTTTCCTCATAAAATACATGATTGTTTTTATTTGATATGTCTCATAATTCTATAATCAACCAACTTAATAATATTGATCAATCACATAAAATAAAACATAATTCATAATTGAGTGAAACCTACATATGGCACTTACGACTAGATTGTATTAACATAAATAGGATCTCAAGATTGGTTGTAGATGGACCTTTGAGTTCATTAAAAGTGGAACCACATCTAATTTGTGAATCATGTTTAGAAGAGAAAATGACCAAGAGACTTTTTTCTTTCAAAGGAAATAGAGCCGGTAATAAGTTGAAATTAATTCATTCTAATTTGTGTGATCTTATGAACAAACAAGCAGGAGGTGATTTTGAGTATTTTGTGACTTTCACAGATGATTACTCAAAATATGAATATATTTATTTATTGAACCACTAATCTAAATGTTTTTATAAATTTAAAGAACTTAGATAGAAATGAAAAGTGATGTAATAAACATATCAAAACCTTATCAACTAATAATAATGGTGAATACCTTTCTTCAAAATGCATTAGGTACCTATCAAAATAAAAAACTATATCTCAATATACTGCATCAGAAACACCACATAAAAATGGTGTGGTAGAACGAAGAATTAGAACTCTTATAGAAATAGTTGGATCGATATTAAGTTATTCAAATTTTACTTTTTGTTTTTAGGGGTATACATTAGAAATTGCAAATTATTTTGAACTTGATTCCTTCAGAGTCAGTACCTTTAAACCCATCTGAATTGTGGAGTAGGTGAAAACCTAGTCTGTGACATATTTGAACTTAGAGTTGTCTAACACATATGATAAAGAGGAAAATTGGTAAATAAGAATCTGGAACGGAAGTGTGCATTTTTATTGGATATCCAAAAGAAATGAAAGGGGTTTTATCTTATTGTCCTAATGAACAAAAGATTATTGTCTCAAAAAATGTAAAGCTTTTGGAAGAGGAATACTTAATGAACCGTGTTACTAAAAGTAAACATATATTACAGAAACTGAGCAATAGAATAATGAATAATGAAACACTAGAACAAACTTCCCAAACTATTATTGACATACCATTGCATCCACATGGTAGGAAAATATCAATCAGAAAATAGTTGTGTAAGAGGTTGCAATAGAGGTTATACTAGATCAATGTACTAACATCACGCTACCTCTAAGTAGTGAGAATAATATCAAGCAACCACCAATTATAGAGGAAAATGGTTAGGGTCTTCAAAATGTTATTTCAAATGTAGTAAATTCTATATTGACTAGTCATCATAGTGGGAGAGTTATTAGAAAACTTGTATGATTTGTTCTCTTGGGAGAATCATCTAATGTAATACATAATAAATATGTTGAAATGTGGATTGTTGTTGTGAAATCTGAAATGGAATCTATGTAGTCTAAACAAGTCTGGGAAATTGTAGAATCACCTATGAGAGTCAAACCTATAGATTATAGATGGGTGTATAAAAATAATACAGATGTGGATGTAAAAGTGCAAACTTTTAAGTAAAGTCTTATTATAAAAGGGTTCACTCAAAAAGAAAGAATTGATTAAGAAACCTTTTTATCGGTAGTATGATGAAATCCATTAGGATTCTCATATCCATTGCTGCTCATTGTAATTATGATATTTGTCAAATGGATGTCAAGACAGGTTTTCTGAATAGAAGTCTTGATGAGTTGATCTATATGGCAAAAATAGAAGGTTTCATGGAAAATGAGCCATGCATATTTAAGAAATGGGATGGTGACAGAATAAAATTTTTGGTTTTATATGTAGATGTTTTTTACTCATAGGAAATACATGAGTATATTGAATTATTTTAAGTAGTGGTTATCCTTGTATTTTGATATTAAAGTCTTGGAAGAAGTTGCTCTTATTCTTGGGATCAAGCTCATACATCACAAATAAAAAATATTAGGCTTATCTCAAGCATCTTATATTCGACACTATTATTGCAAGATTTAGCATGCAAAATTTTAAAAGGGGATTCCTTCTTTTCAGGAATGGAACTACTATATTAGAGGATTAGTGACCCAAAATAACTAATGAGATAGAGAGAAATAAGATGTTCCCTTATGCTTCTGTTATAGGGAGTCTCATGTATTCTATGTTTGATATTAAGTGGATTTATACACCTAAATGTGATTATCTACGTGTGTTTAGCCTAGCTTTGACAACTTCTTGTGTGTTTAATGAGTCGTTAATGATATAATTGAGCATCTATGTGTTAAACTTCATATTTATGATGTTGAAGGTGTGTTTGAAATAAGTTTGGAATCAATTTGATCACTTAGAGTTCAGACAAAAAAACTAGTATTACTAGGTTGAGCAATGTGTTGTTCTAGTGTATCTCATTGAATTCTATTGTGTATTATGCACTAATTAATCTTTTTTTATTTCATTATAGATCATAGAAGATGTTAAAACCAATATTGGGAAGCCAAATGTCATGATACAAAATCCAAGGGTCACAATGGAACTTGTCGCGATGAACCTTGACAAGTAAGCCTATCACCCAAACTGATACACAAGGGGGAAAAGACAATAATAAACCCAAGGTAAGGAATCTTATCACGACCCAAGCAAGGGCTTAGCCATGATGGGTATCTCAAGTCCCACATTGATGAGAGACCACCCCCTACACCTAACCAAGTAAACACAGCATTCCCAATGTCAGATGAATTTCGAACATCTAATATGATAGATTCAAGAATAAATAATATTTCTATGATCAATATGAAACAACCCAACTAAAACAACCAACTAATGCCACCCAATTCCACAATAATCCAACAAAGCCTTCTAAACAAAACCAAAACGTAACATTAATAAATTATCAAGATAAGCCCCCGACTATAGCCAAAATAAGTCTAAACAGTCTAAAACATAAGAGACCAAAATATGAAATATAATATTTTGATGTATGGAAGCTCACCACTTTAATGTTAACTCACAAGTTGATCCTGAATCCTAATCACTAAGCAAGAGAAGTAGCAGTATGGCTAGTTCTTGCATCACGTAGGGATACAGCGTTCAAAGACAGTTAGTGATTAGAGTGCTAGCATGTAGCTCAGGGATATGGGATGACGTAATGTCATGATCAACAGCTCAAAGTCATTCGAGATTCATGCACATCATCCAATGTATATACCTACACACACACACACATATATATATTAGATATCGGGATAGGAAATAAGGCTTAACATGTATTTTAAAGCCTCGGTCTAGATTTTGTAGCTCAACTCTCCCATGGGAACCCACTGGATATATGGGCCTAACTTTACCCCAGTTGGTTGGGCCCCAATGTGTGTGGCCACACAAATCATAGGGTATACATATGCACTATAGAGGACTTGAACCTCCCTATATATCAAGGTGACATGAGTCCTAAATTATGTAATAAGATACGGAGGACTTGAACCTCCTAATCGTATAACAATAATATTAAAGGTAACTCAAACCACCCGATCATATAGACCCCCGCATCGACAACTGCGATTTCCAATATTGGTCTCTTGAACCTCCACTTTCATGAATCATCTACACAACCCTCTTTAAAGCCTAATTAAAATAATTATCATACAATCTCATTCATAAAACCATAATACATATTTAGGCATACATTATTGGTATCGTCATACCAACTACACTTGCATGGTAATATCAACATGCCGAAACAATTTCATTACTTGGGGAATTCACAACCCCTATTGGTTCAATTATGCAATAGCTTTTGAAAACACCAACCCACAAAGTTCAAATTAATATCATAATGCAACAGTTGCAGAATAGATAAATTTCCATATTTTTCAAAACTAAAAATAATTTCACAACAAGGGTTTGGGGTCATAACCACTTCAAAAGTAATAATTTTGGGATGTCACAATCCCTTAGGTCATTCATCATACCAATGCACCCACAAGTTCATAGCCATAGTTAAAACATGAGTAATGCATAATAAAACCATGGGAAAATAATTAATTGATCCTTCATATCAAAACCCTTACTTTTAATCACGTAAATAACCATTTCTTTCATGCAATAGAGATATTAAGTTTAAGGGTAGAGTCACATGCCTAAAATATCAAGGTTTATGAAGAGAATTCAATCGTATTCTGTGACACTTCAGATGTTGGTCTTGTTTGTGTTTTGATACAGCAAGGTCGTGTCATTTCCTATGCTTCTATACAAATTAAAGTGCATGAGCATAACTACCCCACTCATGATTTGGAGTTGGCAGTGATAGCTTTCATGCTCAAGATTTAGACGTATTATTTATATGGAGTGCATTATGAGATTTTCATCAATCACCGTAGCCTTCAACATCTAATAACCAAGCTAGAGCTTAATGCTCACTATCGTAGAGGGTTGAAATTGATAAAGGACTATGATATTTTAATTTTAAATCATTTGGATAAGGTAAATATTGTAGCTAATTCCTTGAGTCGCAAGGCAATGAGTATGGGTATCTTGGCATGTATATCAGTTTCTTAGAGGCCTATGGCATGGGACATTTAGTATTTATCCAATTTGATAATTCGCCTTGATATTTTAGATCCTGTTATAATTTTGGCTTGTGAGAAGGCAAGGTCCTCCCTATTTGAGCAGATTCATGATCGGTAGTATATTGATAGCAATTTGTGCTTCATCCATACCAGGTGGTGAGTGGTGAGTCTAGGAGGCATATTATTAATTTTAAGGGTATTTTGAGGTTTGAAGATAGTATTTGTGTTCCTCGGCTTGATGAATTGATTCAGTTAATTTTGCATGAGCTCACATCTCAAGATATTTTATTCATCCTGGTACAATTAATATATATAGAAAAGATTTGAGGTAGCATTACTAGTGGAATGGTATAAAGATAGATATGGCAGACTTTGTGGCTCGTTCCCTATGTTGTCAGTAGGTTAAAGAAGAGCATTAGCATCCATGAGAATTAACTAATAAATTTCCCATTCTCGAGTGGAAATGGGAATAGATAACTATATACTTTATTAGTGATTTGCCTAGAACTTCCCGTGGTCTTGATGGTAGTTGGATTATTGTGGTTCATTTGATGAAGTTGGCATATTTTACTCCTATTAAGATAACCTTCAGTGCTGAAAGATTAGCCCATAGTTATGTAAGGATGATAGTTCAATTGTGGGTTGACCATTCCTATCATATCAGATTGTGGTTCTATATTTACTTCATGATTTTGGAGAGCATTTCAGGAAAAGGTTGGTACTCGAGTGGATTTGAGTATAGCTTTTCATCCGCATATAGACGGTCAGTTTGAGAGGACTATTCGGGTGCTTGAGGATATGCTTTGAGCCTGTGTTATGGATTTCAGAGGAAATTTAGATCAGCACTTAGCATTGGCAGAGTTTACCTACAATAACAGCTACCATTCAAGCATTAAGATGGCTCCTTATGAGTCTTGGTATGGTAGGAGATGTCGCTCTCCAATAGGATAGTTTGAGACTTCTGAGAGGAGACCTCGTGGTATGAATTTTGTTTGGGACTCATTAGATAGAGTTAGGGTAATTCAGGATAGACTGAGAGCAGCCCAGAGTAGGTAGAAACCTACACCAACTGAAGGCTTCGTACTATAAGATTCAAAGTTGGTGACTATATATTCCTTCATAGTTTTCCCATTAGAGGTGTTGTGAGGTTTGGAAGGAAGGATACTTATCCCTCGGTATATTGGTCCTATTGAGATTCTTCGCATAGTTGGTGAAGTGGCATATAAGTTAGCCTTGCCTTCTTATTTTGTTATTGTTCATCTAGTTTTTCATATCTCTATATTGCAGAAGTATATTATTAATCCGTATTAGGGGCTTTGGTTGGACTCAGTCCAGTTAGATGAGCAGTTGACCTTTGTTGAGGAGACCGTACTTATTTTGGCTAGTGATGTGAGGCAACTGCGTAACAAAGAGATTCTTGAAGTTACAATTTAGTTGAAGCACCGCCTACTGGAGGAGGACACTTAGGAAATCAAGAGAGAGATACTATCCTAATATCCTCACCTATTTGAGACTTCAGGTATTTTTTTCATCTTTAACTTTTGAGGATGAAAGTTCCTTAGTAGTGGATGTTGTAATAGCCCTTCAGGTCATTTCTTGTGATTCCACTTACTTTTACTGTTAAAGATTTTTCATAGCTTTCCCAAGTCATTTATGAGTTGATGGAACTGATAATTCGATTATTGGGCAATTTGTTTGGTTTTTAGAACCATGTCTCTGCTTAGAAGTCTTTGTTGGTTCTAAATAACCACGAGCAAAAACATCAGTAAAACTATGTCGGATGCAAATTCTTACTACAACACCAGCTTTGAAATATCATTTTAGGTTGGATAGACCTTTGGTTTGGATCCCACTATACCCAAACATATTTCGACCTATTGGTTGGAAAGTTGATGAATTGAAAATTTAGGTGTGGGGCCCACATTTGGTCAAAATAACCTCAAATGGAAAATCCAATTTGGAATGACAAAATTAGTGTTGTTGTATATTTTGTTTATGCTTATTGGATTCTGGATACATCCTGAGGCATTGGCCAAAACTTTGAATTTATTCCACGTTTCAGCTATCATCTAGTGCCGTAAGAGTACCACGATCGCGGAGGCTATATCACAATTGCAATGTCGCAAACGCGTTCTATGTGTTCATGATCGCGTGAACTGAGTGCTTAGGAAGGGGTATTTAAATGCCCTTTTAGTTGAAAATTAGACATTTTCTCTCTTGTTTTGTCCCATAAACCCTAAAAGGATGTGTAGTCCACAAATTGAGTCATGGGTGTTTATTGGGAGCTTGAATAACCAGCATATTCATGATTAACATCGAATCTAAGGTATGAATTCTTCATTATTAGTTTTGAATTCTTGATTTTTTAGGCCTAAAACCCCAAATTGTTTAAGGATTGAGTTTTGCCCAAATATGATTGATTGGCACTAATTTCTTGAGGGATACAACTACCTCATGGTATTTTAATAATAGATTGGTCTCAGAAACTCATTTCCCATATGTGGGACCCACTTGAGGGTTTTTGGTATCATTTTGGACCTGAAGCATAATGGTATAATATGGGTATTGATATTCTCATAATAATGCATAGATTGTGTTTTTGATAGCTTGGCTCAGTAAAGAAGCTTTGAGAAAAAGGAAAGCAAAGATTGTTGGTTCATGAGCTATATTTGGATTTGAGGTAGGTTAGGATTACTTATTGTTAGATTGACCTTTATTATAGTATTGCTTTGATATCTTGATAAGATTGGGCGGGATTTTAGTTGTTGAAATGATAGATGATGAAGTTGGGATTAGTTGGACTATTTAGGCTGGTGAACTCATAGAGTGTGGTACTTGACTTATAACCTAGAACCTTGGTTAGTTGGACTTATTATCTCATGAATAACATGAGAATGCTCTAGTTGCTCTAGTTAGATGGGAGTGGCCTTATCACTCATATCAAATAGTAAGTTGACCTTAGTTGTGCATAGTTGTGGAGATTTCCCTAGTAGCTTGAGTGGATCAAGAGTGATACTTGAGGAAGGATTTTACCATATGAATAGTGTAACCCTTAATACATGATTTAGAGGGCTTAGATTAGTTCTGGGTAGTTGTTATACTTTAAGAGGAATTTAGCTTATTAGAAGCGGAACCTGACCCGCTTTAAGCTTGGACTATGTAGTTTCATAAATGGCCTAGCTACTGGTTAAACGCATAGAATGTGTCTTGGATAATAAGATGTTTAACCCCGGTGAATGGTTTATTTATGATGTTGGTGTTGCAATTGGTATGCATGATTGGTTGCTAGATTATTTAAACTCTTAGATACAATGAATTGTCTTATAGATTGAACCCATGATTATGCTATAAGTTAAATCATTGAATAAATTACCTTGTGGGTCTCGGATTATACTATTACTTATATAATGTTCAAGCCTATTGACTAAACTAATGTTTGTGCTAAAGAACCTCATGTGCTAAAAGTGTAAATCATGCTTACAAAGAGGGGCTCTATAAGATAAACTATGCCTTGTATTTGAAAATGCTAATGATTATATTGATTCCGGTAGAGTATTGAGTTTTCATACTATATAAATATGCTTGTTCATGCTCGTAGTAATATATTTTGTTGATAGTGAATGATGAGGTATGACGGTATGTCTTTCCTTATGTTTTCTTCACCCATCCCTCATGGGGATTACATTTATTATGGTTTGATTGCACACACACACACACACATATATGGTATGATGATACCCGGTAATTACAGAGGATACATTGATGTTATGATGATGTCTGATAAGTTCGAAGAATATATTGATGTTATGATAATGCTCAGTAAGTCTGATGTTATGATGATGTCTGGTAAGTCTGGAGGATATATTGATGTTATGATAGTGCCCAATAAGTCTGCAGGATATACTAATGTTATGATGATACCTAGTAAGTTCGGAGGATATATTGGTGTTATGATGATACCCGGTAAGTTCGGGGATATGATGTTATAATGATGTCCAATAAGTTCGGAGGATATATTGATGTTATGTATGGTAAACATGTGTATATATGTTTATGTGTGCTTATGCCTTTATATGATTACATTCGTATGTGCTTTGAAGATATGATGTTATTTTGGGATATCAGTTATGATTCTTCAATGCTAGTCACTTGTTAA
The DNA here is from genome assembly GCF_002878395.1 of Capsicum annuum. Taxonomy (NCBI): domain Eukaryota; kingdom Viridiplantae; phylum Streptophyta; class Magnoliopsida; order Solanales; family Solanaceae; genus Capsicum; species Capsicum annuum. Next base: position 155,988,074 of record NC_061117.1, read on the forward strand.
GCGGTGTAGTTCTTGCTAGTGCTAAATATCGATTAGTAGTAGTATCTTCCACATAATATATTAGGACAAGTTAGTAACCTGGATATTGCATGGTTATTGAGGATCCACCTAGTTAGTTTAGCTAGCATTGGATAAATGGATTAATTAAGGTATATTTCCTATTAAAATGAGTTATGTGGTAACTAGTTGACTACTAAGTGACTATTTTACTTGATGGCTCGAAGTCTAGAATTCTAGTTATTGAACCTTATTTGGTTTGAAATATGGTAACTAACAATTATGGTTTTTATGTGGTTATTGATGATAATAGGTTGGCATTTATGATTATTAGTGACATTGATGACTAGGTTATGATGTCTATTAGCTATTAATTGAGTATTTATATATTAATATTTCTAGATACTAAAAGATTTTAATGGTTAGATATATAAGTATTTAATGATTATTCGTGGTCTTTTTCTAGATGATAATTAGTGCGATTATAATGAATAGAATTGTGCTTGGGCTAAATGGCATCTATGGTCTGTTAGTGAACCTTGACTAGATGTTGGATGTTGGTTATTTAGCAAAAATTGGCTAGTTGCTATCCCATGAATAAGGATTTTATAAAGTATCGGTTAGTCTAATAATTAGAGGTCATTGTTGTCTAGTAAATGGGTGATTCATTAATAATCATTGGTTAGCTAGTAATTAGTAAGTAAAATATACAGATGAGATAGATATATATATGGTGACATGATTATGGGTATTAGTACCTTGGTATATGTGATTTAATTGCGGTAATGGTTGATGGCTACAATTGTGGGCAGTTGGTCGTTGATGTAAAATGTGGATATCCATGGAAGTTGAGAAATGGGTTGTATATCTATTTACATTGATAAATTAATCCTTTGATGCACTCTCTGATGGTATGGGACACTGTGACTGGTTCTTTACTTATGTTTCTTTTGGGTGTACTCCCCGGTGCTATGGGATGCCGTGGTGGGTTCTTTTACATTATGCTCTAATGGATATATGTGCTTTAATGTGATACTTATGCGGGTGTAATTTTCTTAGTATTTCTTTATGCTTCCGAATCAATTACTCAATATATATGATGGTATTGGAGTGTATTGATATGAGATGATGTATTATTGTTCTAGTTAATCGTTTATTTTATATAGTGATGATGAGGATGACTCAAGTTCGATTATGTACCTAGACTTAGAAATGTTGTCTTGCTATATATCATATTTATATCATAATTTAGCTCAGTTGGCTGATGATCCTACTGAGTACCCGTTATTTTGGTACTCATACTACACTTCTGTACCTTTTTGGTGCAGACTTGAGTACTATTTGCCGCCACTGACTTGAATTGTGCAGTGTTGATCTTCCGGAGACAGGGTGAGCTCTTTGAGTTTTGAGTCGCTTATTTTCCTCTATCTTTTTTCAGTCTTTTGTATTCGAGACTGAATTATTGACTAACTTAGACTTATGAGTTGTATTTCCTATTATCAAACTTAGATACTCTGGTACGCATATTACCAGGTCATGGGATTGGTGTTTTGACTGTCTTCTCTTTATAGTGGAACCCTATTAATTATAATTGTATTGACCCATTGCTTTAGCTCCGGGTTACGGTGTTCGCTTACCTACTGGTGGGTCATAGTAGGTGCCATCATGACTTCGTGAATCGAGTCATGACAAAATCACACAAAGACACACATTTCATATAGTTTAACAAAATTCAAGTTGTTACATTATCCACCACTTAAAATCTTGTTCCCCCTCGAACTAAAGGTAAATGAAATACCTGAATCTATACAAAGCTGGGGATACGAACTACACATATCAGACTCGACCTCCCAAGTAGCCTCATCTACAGGTCGATGTAGCCACTGGACCTTAACCACTGGGATAACTCTAGAATGCAACCATCTAACATCCCTAGATAAAATAGAGACTGACTCCTCAACTAAAGACAACTATTCATTTAACTGAACTGACTCCCAATGAATGACATGAGACTCAAGAGGAATATAATGGCAAAGCATAAAAATATAAAAAATAGATGAGCAGCTGATAAGTATGGGGGGAAATCTAACTCATAAGGTCTAACGCCCCGAGCCTACACCCTGTACGTCACACGGTGCTTACAATCCTGAAGGATCACAAGCTAACCCATGACTAGTACCTGCTACAAACTTGGAGACAAAGGCTTTGAATGAATTTTTTGAAATCCTTAATAGGAAAGTGCTTTCTCAATTACATTTTAAGATTATATCATCTAGTTCATATGTAAGTTTTGCAATTCGAGACCACGATTTCAATGATTGTACAATTTGTATGAATTGTATGCTGTAACAGTAGAAATGAAAAATATTTACCTTTTGAAAAAGTAGATACAGGCCCTAGAAAATGAATCAACAACAATTGAAAAGTAGCTAATGAAGACAAGAAAAGTAAAGGCTACCACAATGAAGCTCACATAGAAGAAAAGGGCTTAGCAGAGAAAAAGTGTGTTGAAATCCACACATAAGCGATAAACTTTGCTCGTATTGAAAGTGATAAAATATTTTTGTGTAGTGTTAAAGTAATCAAAAAAAAAAGTAATTGAAAGGAACAACAAATTTGTTGACGGATGTGTAAGATAAAATTAATTCATTATTAAATTCATTGCTAACTCTTAATTAATTTTTTCACAGACCTGATTTTCCTAATTCCTTACGCAAAATAAGGGAGCCAAATATAGCACCCAAATGCAGCTACAGATTGAAATTTTTTGTCGGTAATTTATTGATGTTCTAGATACTATTACTTTCCCCAATATTTTAGCAATCAAACTATCTTTCCGTAGTAAATCCGTCATAGGAGTGTCTCGGTGAAGGATTATATCATGTCAATTTATAGATGTACTATGGTAGTATACAAATAAATGTTTCATTAAAGGATAGAAGCAATCCTCCATTAGCGAATTATGTTTGTTGCTAAAATTTGTCGCTAATTGTTGTTTTTTGTAGTGATATGTTGTGTCTTGATTATATATAAATATTTTTAGGATAATAATTTCTACGTACATATCAAACCCACACAAATTCACTTATTTTTTTAAAAAAATATTTTTCAAGTTTATTTTCCTAAATAGTTAACTAAGTTTTGCCAATTGTGTAGTGGCCTATTTTTGAAATTTTGCTTTTGATGTATTTTGACTATTTTTCCTTTTCTGCAGTTCCTACATGTTGATCTCGAGGTGGTCAAATGGTTGACACGGTTCTCAATATAATCGAGAATGAGTCGGGTGGGTTTGTGATTTTTAGAGGCTTTAAAAGCCACATAGTTGACTTTGATCAATATTTGTTGAGTGTCATATGGTGATTTGGATAGTTCTGTTAGGTCCATAAAGTCAAATTGGGTTAGTAGTAGGGTTGGTTCGGGTTTAGATCCTTTAATCTATATTTTGATCCTTTGTTTAAAAATTTGTCAAAAGATAGTTCTGGGGTTAATTTATTGTAAATAATCTTTTTTTCAAAATTTCGACATAGACATTGAGTTTGGAACATCAAAAAAATTCTTGTATCATATATGGTTTGTTTCTGTTGAGTCCCGAAAGAACTTTGAGGTCCATTTAAAGAATTCATAATCATGAAAAATTAGCTGGTACATGGAAACTTCTTTAAGAATGAGGGCCCTTTGACTTAAATACAGAGAATGAAATATCCCTACATTGTGATCGTGGGGTGGTGGCCGTGATTGTAAAGGGCAACTGATTCTTTTTTTGTAAATGTGATGAGGCTGTCGTGAATGCAAAGGCCCGATTTACCAACCTTCGTGAATGCAAAATCTAGATCACGAACAATTTAGACCTCATTTTAACCCATTTTCGCATAAGTTTTAAACTCTAGACTCTTATAACCTTTGGAAATTTATTTCTAAAATAAAATTTTAATTTTACCCCTTTTATTTTTAGAATTATTTTTCAAACTCATTTTGGACCCTACTCAAATATGGGCAATATGAGTATCATTAGCTTTCTTTTAACATATTGATACTATTTTTGAATATTGTGGTTGATTCTGAGGCCATTTAAAAGGAGAAAACTTTGTGTTGAAGCTTTTTAGGATTGGATTTCATCGTTTTGAGGTAGGCTATAGCCTAATTTCTTTCAGATTGAGTTGGATAGTTAAAAAATAGATACAACATTATATGGTTTGGAGAAAAACTATGGAGTTTATATTTTGAGATTATTATTACTGTTGTGTGCCGAATGGGGGCTTATATTTTTTTTATTGATTTATGATACCTGATATTGCGTGTTGCCTATGTGGGGGACTTGTTTGATATTATTGACTTTATATGTGCATTTAAATGCCTTTATTAAAGATTTAATACCCTTACAAGTGATTGAATTATTATTATGGGCCTTATTGAGCATTTGTTCCCTCTATCATGATAGAAATGCCAGAGTTAGGGGTTGACATGATATTTATGATATCTTGCATACATATTTACTCTGATGGTGCCTAATTAGTGTTGATAATCATGAACTTTGGATATATTAGGCTGATTTTTAACCTCACTTATGTATGTGTTGAATGGATTAGATATCTTTTTACTAAATTGATTGTGAAAATTACATACTTATTCCATACATATACATTCTTCAAATATCGATACCACTGAGGAACACTATTTTTTAAACAAAATGAGAAATTTTTATAAGTATCCTCTTTCTGAACACGAGTAGATGGGTTGAGATTGAGACATGAATTGTAGTATCTAGTTGTAAACCCCTATGAGTTCTTCCTTTAGAGCTGCAAGCTCTGTAGATGTATACAGAAAGTCATCATCACTATTCATCCTATCCTCATTGCAATGCATATGTATGTCTCATGATTTCTTTAGTTTTTCTTGACTTATGTTCAATTTTAGTATATTATTCGTGCATATATGTGATGTTTTTGTTATATATATATATATATATATATATATATATATATTAGAACTGTTAGTGGAGATGGTGTGAGCTACCATTTAGGACTTTTCTTCTTGTAGGTGATGTGCTCATAGTTTTCCTTATATATATTATTTTTCCCTTTGCTCAGTTGGCCTACGATACCTACTAAGTACAAGTGGACCATACTCAATTCTACTATGCCCTTTCAGTATAGATCCTAGTATGCGTATGACATGCGAAGGCTGAGTTCGTACTATTAAGTTGGTGAGCTTCTACGTTACTAGCACACTCTAGAGTTTAGAAGTTCTTCCCAGAACTTATCTTACCTTATTTATGTCTTTATTTTGGTTTTAAGAGACATTTATGTATTTTTAGATTCAGTTATGAATTAGGTGCTCGTACACTATAACAATAGATTTTTCGATGTTTATGAGTTCTTTTCAAACTCCCGCTTTGATTATGTCCTGTATTGACCTCACTTTGCTTTAGGAGTCTCGTCTTATCTTTATTAATATTATGTTTGAGTTTTTCTTTCCTTTTTCAATAATAGGCTTACTTATCAAGGCTCTGGGCCACTGTAAATGCCATCATGACCTTATTTTTAGGTTGTGACACATTGGTATCAGAGCAACCAGGCACACCATTCGCATAAGTATAAGAGTGGATATCTAATAGAGTTGCATATCGGTAGATATTTGTAACCATCTTTAAAAGTCTATAAGATATTGTGATACCTCGAGACTACCCCCTGTATGACACACGATGCTTAGAACTACAAATAATCCAAAAGCAAACCTATAGTATCTTTTTTACATTAAATCATAATAAACTTACTTAAAACATGAGCAAAAGCTTTACTTAACTGTCTGAATTTATTTGGGTAAACAATTTCAATGTCCCAAAATGAACTAAACATCAACTAAAATATAAGACTAACTAAAAATAATTAACAAGTCTAGACAAGCCTCTAATCATACTAAAGAGCCACTGAGATAGACCCAGTTGACTCGAAAGAAAAATATAAAGCTTGAATAAAATCATAATTGAACTACTAAAAGTAAACATAATCCAGTTCCTCGGAATATGATGACTCACTAACTGACGAAAGGTAGGAAGTAGTGATTGTGGCTAATTATGATGCTGAGAGTGAACAACAGAACCTACATCATAAGAAGATGTAGCACACAAAGAGTATGTGATCAGTACTTCTGAAATATACAAGGTATATAAGGGTGCATGAAATAAGTAAAGATGATATATGTATCATAAGATTAAGACATGCATGCTAAGTGTATAAAGGCTTACCTTATTCATGAATAAAATTAAAAGTTGAAATATTATAAAGCATAAGTAACAAAGCAAAGTCTCGTAAAGTATGTAAGTCATTACACTTAGTTTCTAAAATCTTTATTTTTGAGGGAGATTCTCTTAACCGACATAAATCACACGAGCTACATGAAGTCCGATATAAACTCCCCCATCAAAAGGAACCAATATCCTTACAAGAGTATAAAGGTATATCTATGTGCTCTAATATATGATCCCATATGGGCAAGCTAAATAATGAATACCGATGGTGGTACGTAGTCTATAGGACTAGGATATACTAAACCCTCACCTATCGATGCTAGATACTACTTCCAAAATCATACTAATGCTCATATATATATATATATATATATATATATATATATGAAAATCTCCTTTAAATAAGCATATGAGTTGATAAGTCTGAAAATAAATATGTTTTTGTTTCTATTTCATATCCATAAGTACATCTGTGAATTTCATATTGAAACTAAAATTGTATGTCTGAATTTCTTGTAAATTGAAGAAATCATGCTAAAATCATACTACCAACTTATGGTATTTCATTATAAGAAAACTAAAATTCACTTTATGAGATCAACCATATGAGTAAAAACATGAGTAAAATAGGAATTTTTATTACAAATACAATTTAATTTATAAGGAAGCATCATAGTTTTAAAATCATGTAAAGTGGGTATAAACCGTATTAAATCCATAAAATCAATTATAAAAATTCAGTTGTTGGGAATAAGGATGAATGGAAACCTTTTTCAAACCCCACATACATGAACTTCTCGATTTCATGGATAAACGCTTTAGTTGGGAGCTGTTGGGTTGAATTTTGAATAAAAACCCCTTATTTTGTGTTCTTGAGAGATTAGGAGGAGGACGAATGCTAAATCTCTTTAAGAAGTGAGGTAAAAATATTTTGGTGGAAGTTCTTAGATTATTTAGGTTGTAACTGACTAGGTTTCCCTTTAAAAATTGATGGAAAATAGGATTTTGGCATCACTGTGACCACTGGTATGGAACGCTCTTATCACAGTAATCAGGTGGCATGGCACACCCTTATCATGGCAGTCCACTGGTTTTTGTGTATGGTTTGGGCTTTGCCTCTGTGACACAGTCTAAATGCGGACCCTTACTATTTTAGAGTTATGCTAAGCCCAAAACTCATTTCAAAAATTCTAAAACACTTTATATGGTCTCATTGTCATTCCTAAACATCATTCGATCTTAAAATCTAATTAAAACACAAAGAATCTACCAAAACAAAATAGTTGAACTTATGGGGCTTATCATATAACTTCTGGAAATTTGATTTTTTGTGGTGAAGTTTATTCATAACCGATGTTCTAAACTTGTATTCTATTATTTCATGTAGTTGAGGAGGACTAGGTCTAGAGAGGCTAGCGATATTGAGTCAACACTCGATAAGAAAACCCTAATTAGATGGTACATAGAAGTTACCTACAATCCAGATAGAAGTTTCATGGGATTTATTATAAATTATTATTGAGTACACCAAGATGACTGATTCTATTTTCCAGTCTACTCGAGGAGCCACCAAGAAGGGGCGTTGTTAGGGTGAGTTTAGTGGACATGCCTTTTGAGGAAGAGATTTCTCTAGTATAGGTTCCTGAGGTTATCATGGTAGGCCAGTTCAAGACATATTGCAGGGATCAAGTGGTAAAGATTTAGGTTCTCCGACTTCTGGTAGTCAAGTAATGGGCCATACGGGTAGAGGCTCCAAGATTGCTTCTTTAGGATAGATTGGTAATTCTAGTTCACCCATACCTTCTCAGATTGAGTCAAGCTGTAGGGGATATTTTATATATAATGAGTTTGACCATATGGCTAAGGATTGCACTCAATGGTGTATAGACCCACTTAGCAGGGTTCTTAACTTCAGCCTTACCCTACTCTAATTTGTACAATAAGAGGTGGTCCACAAAGTTATAGGGATGGTTCTAATAGTGCTAGAGGTACTAGAGGTATAGGTATGGGAGATCATAGAGGTATTCGTGGGGTTAATCCATCCAAGAGCTAATATGGTAAGTGTTATTCTATACCTAGGAAACCTAAGGCGAAGGTTTCTGATGCAGTTACTACAGGTATGGTCTTAGTTTCCTATAGATCTACTTACAATATCATTTGGCCCTGGGTATACATTTTTCTATGTTTCAACACATTTTTCTTCTGTATTATATATTGCATGTGAGCCCCTTGTTATGCCTCTTCAGGCCTCTACCCCCCGTAGAAGATTCTTTAGTAACGTGTCGGGTGAAAGAGTTTTATTTAGCTACCATTGTGCTTGTGTAACTTTGGTAGACTTGATTATCTTAGATATAGTTGATTTTGATGTTATTTTAGGTATGATTTTTTTAGCTTCTTATCATGCTATTTTAAACTGGTATGTCAAAACTCTAACCTTAACTACACTAGGTATGCCAAGGTTAACTTAGAAAAGTATGCTTAATTCAGGTCTGAAGGATGTTATATATTTTTACATGCTCATCGCATGATAGAAAGAGGGATTTTATCTTATTTTGCTCATGTCCATGATACCAAGGTTATCTTACTGCCTCTAATGGATTTTATGTAGGCTATTCACGACTTCATGGATGTGTTTCTTATGCCTCTGAATCATAATATTAATGTTTCTATTGATGTGGAGCTACACACCAAGCCCATTTCTTTCCTCCCTATAGGATGACTCTAACTGAGTTGAAGGAGTTGAATGAGCAGTACAGGATTTATCAAGTAAGGGCTTCATTAAACCTAGTATATCTCTTTGGGGTAATCCCACCTTTTTATAAAGAAAAAGAATAATTATATGCATATATGCATTGATTATAGGCAGTTGAACACACTAACAATTAAGAACAAGTATGCTCTTCCACACACTGGTTATCTTTTTGACCAGCTTCAAAGTGCTTCGGTGTCTTTCAAGACTAATTTGAGATTCAAATATCAGCAGTAAATATTACAACTTCAAATGTTCCAAAGATGTCTTTTCAGACTTGATACAGTCATTATGAGTTCTTAGTCATATCTTTTGGGTTGACTAATTCCCCAGCAACATTCATGGAGTTGATCAACTAGGTATTTCAATCGTATCTCAACTTTTTTGTGATTGTATTTAAATATGACTTGGTTTATTCCAAGAATAAGGCCGATCATACGGAGGATTTGAGTAATGTACTTCAAAAGTTGTGGGATGAGAAGTTGAAGGCCAAGTTTTCAAAGTATGTCTTTTGGTTGGATTTATCTCTTTCTTAGGTCAGGTAGCGATAAAGGATAGTATTATGGTTGATCCTACCAATAAATCAAAAATTCGTGATTGGGTTAGACCTACTTCTCCTATCAAGATTCAAAGTTTTGTTGGTTGAGAGAGTTACTATTGGTAGCTTATAAAAGGTTTTTAATCTATTGCGACTCATTTGACCTAGTTGACTCAGAAAATATGATATTTCACTAGTTGGATGCATGTAAAAATAGCTTTCAAAATCTCAAAAAGTTGTTAACTTTGGCTCCTACTTTGACCTGCCTAAGAAGAGTGTGGGTTTTACCATTTTTATGATGTTTTTTGTGTTGGCTTGGGTATGGTGTTGATACAGAAGGGAAATATAATTTCTTATACCTCTCGATAATTAAAGCCTCATGAGAGAATTTACCCTACATATTTTTTATGTTAGCAGCCACGGTGTTCGTGTTGAAGTTGTGGAGTCATTACTTGTAATAAAATCTTTGTGAGATTTTATAGAACCATTGTAGACTTTAGTACTTATTCAGCCAACGAGATCTTAATATGAGGCAGTAGCATAGGCTTGAGTCACTTTAGGATTATGATATCACTATTCTTTATCATTTGGAAAAGGCAAATATGGTTGTAGATGCCTTGAGTTAGGAGTCAACTAGTATGGGGAGTTTAACTGATCTTATGACTCAAGAGTGGTATTTAATGTTGGAGGTTCGGTCTTTAGCTAACTAGATGGTTTGTCTTAATATTTCGACGCCTGAACAAGTTTTAGCCTTTGTTGATGCTAGATCTTTCTTGATGAAGCAGATTCAAGCTCACCAGTTTGATGATTATAGTTTGAGGGTAATTCAAGATAAGGTGTTAAGCGGGAAGGATAAGGCAAAATCTCTTAATTCTGATGGTGTTTTTAGGATTGAAGGCCGAGTTTGTGGGTTGAGTATTGATAGATAGGTAAGATTTATTTTAGAAAGAGTGCATTACGTTAGATATTCTATCTATCCATAGAATGCCAAGATGTATCATGATTTAAAACAACTTTATATATGACGTGGTATGAAGAAGGATGAAGTGGATTTAGTATCTCATTGCTTGTGCTATCAGTAGGTAAATACGGCGGAACAGAGATTACCCATTTCTGAGTGGAAGAGAGAGCAAATTATTATGGACTTCATGAGTGGATTGCCTCATAATTCTCATGGTTGTACAATATTTGGGCCATTGTGTATCAATTGACCAAATTGCCCCATTTCAAACATAATCAGATTTTATCCAGTGCCAAGAGGTTGGCTTATATCTATGTTCATTAAATAGTTCATCTTCATGTGTTACCCGTGTACATTATTTCAAACAAAGGCTCAGTGTTCACTTTTAGCTTCTTGCAGACATTTCAGGAGGATTTTAGTACTCAGGTTGACCTTAGCACAACTTTCTACCCCAGATTAAGCCCATTGGAGTGGATTATTCAGGTTGTGGAGGATATGCTTCGTGCATGTGTTATGGACTTTGGAGGTCAATACGAGAAGCATTTGACCCCAGTGGAGTTTTCTTATAATAATAGCTACCATTCAAGTATTGAGATAGCACCGTTTGAGGCATTGTATGGTAGGCATTATCAATCTTTTATTGGCTCGTTTGAACTTTAGAGATTAGACCCTGTGGTATTGATTTTCTTCACGAGTTTTTGCATAGGGTTTGTATGATTTAGGATAGGATTAGAGTTACACAAACTATAGGCTTTGTGCCATGAAGTTTGAGATTAATAATTGAGTCTTCCTTCGTGTATTGCCTGTGAAAGGTGTGTGAGATTTGAAAAGAGGGGCAAGCTTAGCCCTAGGTATATCGAGACTTATGAGATTCATCAGACAGTACGGGGATGATTATGAGTTGGCCTTACCTCAAGATATTTTAGTCGTTCTCGAGTTATGGTGCTATATTTCGGATGACTATCATATTTTTCTTAGACTAGGTTCAGCTGGACGAGAAGTTGACCTTTCTAGATGACCCAGTGTCTATTTTAGCCAGATGTGTTAGATGGTTGTACTCTATAATATTCCTATGGTTAAGGTTTAGTGGAGGCACAATCCTGTTAAGGAGGCCACATGGGAGGTCAAGTCTGACATGCATTGTAGTTACCCTCAGCTCTTTATTTATTAAGGTATTTCCTTTCCTTTTAGTTTGAGAACGAACTAGAGTTTTAGTGGTGGATATTGTAGTGACCTAGTTTGTGAAATTTTTCTTTTGATATGTTTTGACAATTTTTCTCTTTTTTGTAGTTCCTACATATTAATTTTGGAGTGTGGGGATGGTCGCTTGATTTAAAATGTGATCGAGAATGAGTTGAGTAAAGTTATGGTTTTTAGAGTCTTTAAAACCCACATAGTTGACTTTGGTAGATATTTCTTGTTCTAAATGTTGGATGGTGAGCTGGACAGTTACATTAGGTCCAGAATATCAAATTTGGATTAGTAGCAGTTTTGGTTTGGGTTCAGGGCCTTAATTTGCATATTGACTCTTCATTTGAAAAATTGCCAAAAGGGGGTCTCGGGGGTTAATTTTTTCCAACAATCTTTTTTCAAAAATCTGTCATCGCCATTAAGTTTGAAATAATGAAAATATCCTGGTAGCACATATAGTTTATTCCTATTGGGTCCCAAATGAATCTCAAGGGTTCGTACAGAGAATTGAAACTATACAAAATTAGCTAGTACATAGTTGATATCTGGTGCAAGAAGCCTTTTTTATGAATGTGAGGCCTTGGCTAAAATGCGGAGGCAGAAATTTTCCTTCTTCACGATCACAAGGTGGTGGTCGCAATTGCAAAGGTCAACTGAATCCTTCTTCGTAAACACGATGAGGTTGTCGCAAACACAAAGCCATGGTTACGAACATTAAGGACAATCTTTTAGCCAGTCAAAGTTGACCCTTGCGAATGCGAAAGGTTGACTACACTAGCAAGGCACTGTTTAGAACAGCAGATAAGCCTTATTTTTACAATTTTCACCAATTTTGAACCTCCAATCTTCATGAAGAGGCAATTTCTTAGGATTTTCTTATCATTATTTCTTAGCTAAACTCCTAAATCATATTTTCATTATTTTCCATTGATTAAATCTTTGAAAACACTTTTAATCATGATTTTGAAATAAAATTTTAAGGTTTTTATTGGTAAAGCTTTAAAATAATTTTTCTTTGATTTGAACCTCATTTTTAACCGATTTTTACATGGGTTCATAACTGTAGACTCCTATAGCCTTAGGTAATATATTTCTAAAACAAAATTTAATTTTTTACCTTTCATTTTTGAACTTATTTCTTGAACCCATTTTGAACTAGCTCAAATATTGGCAATATAGGATCATTAGCTTTCTTTTAATGTGTAGGTGCTATGTTTAAATGTTTTAATTGACTTTGTGTCCATTCTTATGGAGAAAGTTTGGTGTTGAAGCACTTTAGGTTTGAATTGTGTCATTATGAGGTAGGTTATGACTTAACTTCTTTCAGATTGAGCTGGGTAATTAATAAATGAGTAAAACATGCTGTGGATTGGGAAAAATAACTATTAGGTTTATATTTTGAGATTATTATTAATGTTGTGTGTTCGAGTAGGTGCATATATTTTGTTGTTATTAACTTATGATATCTGATATTGTGTATTGTCCATGTGGGGGCTTTGTTTGACATTATTGATATTGTCTGTGAAATTAAACGTCTTTATTCTAGCTATAATGTCCATGCAAGGGATTTAATTTTTAATATAAGTCTTATTGTATTGATCATAGGTTCCTTTTATCATGATAGAAATGCCCAAGTTAGGGATTGATATAATATTTATGACGTCTTGCATGTATATTTATTTTGATGATGCCTAATTAAAGTTGGTAAACATGAATTGTAGAAATGTTGAGTTGATCGTTGGGATCACTTATATGCGTGTTGAATGGATTGATATTTTCGTACTGATTTGATTGTGAGCATGATATCATCATTCCATATATATAAGTTCATGAGATATTGGTATCATTAAGGAACACTATTTTTTAAAGAAAATGAGGCATTATTTAAAACCCTCTCCATGAACATGATTTGAAGAGATGGACTGAGATTGAAATATGAGTTATAGTATATGGGTTGTTGTCACAACCTGAGGCTATCCCCTAGTCGCAACAACGGTGCTTACAGTTAAAAGTGACCACAAGCAAACCCATGAACTGGAACCTGCTGTGAACATTGAATAATATAATGATAATAGACATGTGCAGAAAATAATTGATAAGTTCATAAGGTTTTAAATACTGAAAATGCAACTGAATTCGTAACCCTGAAAATATCTATCAAGACTGATAAAGATGATAAAACTAACTGATTGTCTGAATGTCTGAAAGCCTCTAAACTAACTGAGGAGTTGATGGGACAGGCCCTAACTAACACCAACTAACTAACAGAAAAGAAATGCGGAAATACTTGAATAAACATAACAGGTCCTTTATAGATGAGGACTCACCACTGATGCTGCTACAGAAGTATTGGACTGTCTAAGTACAGTCAGAAAATTGATCATTCGAACATATGATATAAGACACCATAGCGCAACGAAAAGTATATGGTCGGTACTTTGAATGTACTGGTATATGAGATGAGGTTAGGATGACTTGCATGGGTTAACAATGCATGAAGTAATGATAGACTGAATAGCATGAGATAACTACGTATGCAAGCATGAAAACTAAAATACTGAGAATGAAATACCAAGCATACAATGTTTCGAAAATAATCTGTAAACTAAATTACTAAAATCTAATAACTGAATAACTGAAAGTCTGTATGCTATGGTCAAGCAAATCTGAACTGAATACTGAACTGAGATTGTGGGAGGTATCATCTAACCAACATGCCCCAATCTAAGAAAATTAGAGTCCAACCTGTAACCCCAATTGGAAGGGTATCAGTACCATCCCACGAGTACCAACACTGGCTATGTGGATCCACTAAATTGGTGTCCCAAAAGATTAGGGAGTTAGTCCTAAACTGGTAGGTGACCCCTAAGAGAGAGTCAGTCCTAAACTGGTGGGTAACATCTCATATTCCTATGCTGGCAACGTAGTTCTAGAACTTAGAGACTGCTACTAAGGACCTAGTCCTAACTGACGGTTGAGCCCCCATCCCTAGGTTCGTTCGGTGCAAAATTCTACTCCCAACTGATTGACATGAATTACTGGGTTGAACTAAGTTTAACTGAACAAACAACTAATCATAATAACTGACTGAATGATAATGCTCATGGTACATCTAAAATTATTTTGAAGATACTAAAATTATGTAAACAACTAAGTATCGGGTATTTATAACCCTCTAGCACGGAATGGAAATAACAATACGGACATATAACAGCTTTGAAACTATAGTAGGGAATTATTGTTCAAATTCCAACACTTAGGCATTTCATCAAACACATGAGAGTCATGAACTTAAGCATGGGAATGGGTAAATCATGTGATAGTAACATAATTACAATACTAAAACCATGAATTACGTTTTTAAATGACAAGACTTCAATATTCAAAATGTGCAATGGCTCATTCCATCGAAAACACATATAATCATAACTTGAAATCAAATTCTGAAGATGTTCATGGCACAATTCAACTTAATTATGTAAAATTCATAATTTAAAATGTAAAAAGGGATTTTTGGACTCCATGGGTAAAAAAGTCCCATAGATGAACATCACAAATACCTTAAACCCTTAAGCTTGAAAGAGAAACACCAATCTTGATGCTTTCTTGAATGTTCTTGAATTGGGGAACTTGAATTCTTGGTTTTCTTGGAGAGAAAGTAATGGAATTTGATGATCTTAAGGGAGGAGAGGGTTGTTTTTGAGAGAAAATTGGAGAAGATGGGAAAATAATGCCCTAACGGGAGTTATAATTCATGATTTGATGAATTGGGTTAAGGGGAAAAGACCCAATTGCCTCTCAGGAAATTAAATTCATAATTGAAGTGCATTTTACATCACACCGCGACGCGGTGTACCTTCCATCACTATAGGCACCGTAACGTAGCCCTATCATGATGGGCTGCTGGAGTCGTGATCCAACCAAGACCCAATCCTCATCTGAAAAATCAAAAACTTCTCCGAGACATGCATTTTACACCCCTGAACATGAATTAACTTAAAAACCAATGTCTCAGGGTCGGGAAGATCAATTTAAAAATCCTCCAAATTAAGAGGCCTTAAAAATTAGTAAGTCCCCAACACTTAGTGAAATTTTCAGGTTTTAAGCCTCTTATACATGCAGCTAGAAGCTCAACTGAGCTATGTATAATACGGAGCATTACAATATATCCCCCTTGGTAATATTCATCCTTGAATGAGACTGATTTAGCTGAGAGTACATAGGGAACTATGATCATATACAAAACAAGTATGACTGAAAAAATGAATACATAATTGATTCTGAAACATGATACATGACTGAACTAATTTTGTGAGTGGATGCAATGACATGAGAATGGTCATAAAGCTATAATTGAGAATGGAAAAGAAACATTCTAAGGAATACTGTTGCCTTAAGTTGAGTCTGAGTTTGCAGAGACAAGATGAGGGTACTTGGTATGCATATCTACTTCTACTTCTCAGTGGCTCCCTTAACGGACTGATTTTGCCAAAGAACTTTGACCAAGGAAACTTCTTTGTTCCTTAGTCTTCAAATCTGATGATCAAGGATCTCAACTGGGATTTCTTTATAAGAAAGGCTACCCTGAACACCTGTGCTTTCTAAAGGAACTGCAACCTTTGGATCACCAATACACTTCTTTAACAGGGAAACATAAAACACTGGATGCACTGACGAAAAATCTACAGGCAACTCAAGCTCATAAGCTACCTTTCCAAAATGACTCAAAATTCTATAAGGGCCAAAATATCGGGGACTAAGCTTCCCTTTCTTGCCAAATCTCTTAACTCCCTTCACGGTCGAGATTTTCAAATACACCAAATCCCCAACTTCAAACTTAATATCTATTCTCCTCATATCTGCATAGGATTTTCAACATCTTTGGGTTGTATTAAGACTCTCCCTAATCAACTGAATATTCTCCATTGCATCAAATACCAAATTTGGTACTATCAAAGATGCCTCACCTTTCTCAAACCAACCAATACGACATCAACATCTCCTTCCATAGAGATTCTCAAATAGAGTCATTTGAATACTGGTGTGATAACTGTTATTATAGGAAAACTCAATCAAAGGTAAGTGATTGTCCCAACTACCATTGAAATCAAAAAAACACACCCTCAACATATCCTCTAAGGTTCGAATGGTCCTCTCTACCTAACCATCTGTCTGAGGATGTAAGGTTGTACTGAGATGAACTTAGGTACCAAAACTCTTCTGAAAAGCCTTCCAAAAGTAAGAGGTAAACTGAGTACCTCTAGCTGAAATAATAGACAACGAGACTCCATGTAACCTAACGAACTCTCTAATATAGAGCTTGGCATAATCCATGACTGAATAAGAAGTATGAACAGGAAATAAATGAGCTGATTTGGTCATTCTGTCTATAACTACCCATATCAATTATGCTGACAACGTGTACAAGGAAAACCCATCACAAAATTCATGTTCACCTCTTCCTACTTTCAAGTAGGGATACTGAACTCTTACAATGTGCCACTAGGCCTCTAGTGTTCAACTTTAACTTGCTGACAATTAGGATGCTACAAACTCTACAATATCCCTCTTCATACCACTCCACCAATAGATTTCCTGCAAATCATGGTATATCTTAGTGGCTCCTGGGTGTAATGAGAAACGTGCACCATGTACTTCTGCCAAAATTCTCTATCTCAAATCATCAACACACGGCACATAAAGTCTACCCTGACATTGAAACACATTATCCCCTCTTTGGGAGAGAACTTATATCTTCCGATATCTAATTGATTCCTTCTACTTAACCAAACTGGAATTCCTATCTTGTTTTTCTTTTACTTCGGTAACCAAAGATGATTCAAAACCATTCTGAACCCATATACTACCCTTAGTTGAATCAACCAACCGAACACCTAACCTAACAAGCTGATGAACCTCTCAGACTAACTTCTTCTTATCATCCTCAACATGAGCAACACTATCCATAGACAATTTACTAAAGGCATCTTCCACTATATTATCCTTGCCCAGATAATACAACACACTCATATTATAATCTTTTAACAACTCAAGCCACCTTCTTTGATAAATATTTAAATCTTTTTGCAAAAACACATACAGTAAATATTTATGATTCATGAAAACATCAACATAAACTCCATAAAGATAATGCCTCCAAATTTTCAAGGCAAAAACAATAGCTGCCAACTCAATATCATGGGTAGAGTAATTCTTTTCATAAGGCTTAAGCTGTCTAGAGGCATAGGATATGACCTTGCCTCTCTGCATCAATACATAATCAATGCCAACTCTGGAAGCATCACCATAACCAACAAACCTATCTGAACCATATGGCAAATCAAGACTGGGGCTAAGGTGAGTCGAGCATTCAACTCCTTAAAACTCTTCTCAAAAGAATCTGACCACTAAAACTTGACCTTCTTCTAAGTCAATCAAGACGTAGGGGACACAATAGACAAAAATGCTTTAAGAAACCGTCAGTAATAGCCAGCAAAACAAAAGAAGCTCCTGATATCTAATGGAGAGATAGGCGTGGGCCAGTTTCTCATGGCTTCGATCTTTTGATGGTAAACTCTAATGCCATCGCTGAAAATAATATGTCCAAGAAAAGCTACTGATCTTAGCCAAAAATCGCACTTACTGAATTTTGCAAATAACTGATGGGTTCTAAGAGTCTAAATACAATTATGAGACAGTCTGCATGATCATTTTCACTATAGAAATAGACAAGAATATCATCAATGAAGACTATAACGAATATGTCCAAGTACTGCTTGAACACCCTGTTCATCAAATCCATGAAAGTTGTTGGGGCATTCATTAGTCCAAAAAACATAACTAAAAATTCAAAGTGACCATACTGAGTTCTGAAGGCTGTCTTTGGAATGCACATTCTCTATCTTTGGGTTGATGATAACTGGATCAGAGGTATATCTTAGAGAAATAACTAGCACCCTGAAGTTGGTCGAATAAGTCATTAATCCTGGGGAGTGGATATATATTCTTGATTGTGACCTTGTTTAACTGACTATAAATGATGAACATTCTGAGATAACTATCTTTCTTACGCATGAACAGGACTGAAGCGCCCCATAGGGAAACACTGGGTCTAATAAATCCCTTATCTAAGAGATCTTTCTACTATTCTTTTAAATTTTTTAGCTCAGCTGGAGCCATCCTGGAGGGCAAAATAGAAATAGGCTGGGTATTTGGAAGGAGATTTATTTTGAAGTCAATTTAACTTTCTGGAGGAACTCTGGGAAGATATTCAGGGAGAACATCTGGAAATTCCCTTACTACTGAAATTGACTCAAGACTAGGAGCTGCAGAATTATGGTCTTCGACTGAAAAAAGATGGTGCATGCACCCTTTAGATATCATTTTTCTTCCCTTAAGATATGAAACAATCCAACCCCTAAGAACTGAAGTACTACCCCTCCATTCAATGAATGGTTCATTAGGAAATTAAAACTAAATGACTCTATTTCTACAGTCAGCTGAAGTATAGCATATGTAAAGCTAATCTATGTTGAGAATGACAACAAAATCAATCATCAAAATCAATCATCTCTAACTCTACAAAATCTACTGAAGTACTTTTCTGGGATACTGTAATCGGGAAATGATAGACTTACCCACTAAGGTAGATACTAATAAAGGCTCAGATAGTATTTTTAGACTGACATTGAAATTAACAGCTATATAGGGGTTACAAAAGAAAGTGAGGTTTTGGGGTCTAGTAAAACATACACATGGAGCTGAAAAATTTATAATGTACTTGTAACCATATTAGGAGAGCTGATCTTGTCGGGACTGAAGTGCATACAACCTATTGTGGCACTTTTCACTAGTGGCACTGGAAGTAGCGCCCTACTGAGTCAGGCGACCTGCTAGAGCAGATGACAAATTGAACTGGCCCCCCTTTGAGTAACTACTAGACACTCTCTCACCCTATAGTCTAGCTTGCAACACCCAAAACACACATCACTACCATCCTTGCACACACCCTGATAATTTCTACCATATTTCTAGCAAAGTGAATTAGTACGGCCACTGCTCACACTAACCTAGGACTTGGATACTGGTGCCTTATCCCGACTGTCATTTTTGAATTTTTGTAGTAGCGCACTAGCTGAAGGTGGAGCTGGGGCTAAAAATTTCTAACAAAACTGAGAACGAATACCATATTCTAACCTTAATTGAGAAAAGTTAAAGCTACTTGTTATGTCCCTCTTATTCTCTCTCTCTTTCTCCTTAAGATTTTATTCCTCAATCTGTTGAACATGAACCATAAGCCTAGATAGGTCCATCTCCTTAATCAACATAGTAGTCCTACACTTCTTGACCGTACTATCAGCTACACCAAAAACAAACTTACTCATTCTAGACCTTTTATTAGCAACCACTGAAGGAACATACCTTGCCAACTGAGTAAAATTAAACAAGTATTCCTTCACACTCATATTGCCCTACATCAAATTAATGAACTCTAGCACCTTAGCTTTCCTTAACTCTAAAGGAAAAACCTGTCCAAAAGGGTTGTGGAAAATTCCTCCCACTCTAAATTTTTACTCAAAGTGACACCCATGATATCAGTCACCTTCTAAACCATATCAAGAAACTCCTGTGGATCCTCCTCATACTTGGATCCCAAAAATAAAAGAGGGTTTATGTGGGTGAAATCCCGAATCCTAGCTGCAGCTGTATTTGCCACTAGCTTAGCTAGGGCAACAGTCTACTGATTGTTTTGAATAACTACTGAATAAGCTAAGGTAGTGAATGCAGCTCTGAACTCGGCATGAGAGACGTGCTCATTTAGGGGATCTTCCTGAATGGGCGGAGGTATGGGCTGATTTTTATTTGTTCTTTTATTATTTCTTTTGGGAGGCATTGCCTATAAATAGGAGGGATAATGAATCAGAAAGACAATTTTAAATAGATTTTATGCTCATTCGCACAACATAAATATTGAAACAAGGGAAACTTTTCCTAAAACATCTTGTAGTCTCTTGTCCATAAGTGTGGCATGCTTCACACTCATGCTTAAGACTCTAATCAATGTAGCTTTCAGACTTCCTAGGACACTATAAAACCATAGGCTCTGATACTAAGTTTTGTCATGACCCGAGGCTACCCCCTAGTCATGACAATGATGCTTACGGTCATAGGTGACCACAAGCTAACTCGTGAACTGGTACCTGCTATGAGCACTGAATAATATAATGATAATAGATATCCATAGAAATAATAGATAAGGCCATAAGGTTTTATATACTGAAATAGAACTGAATTCACAAGTTTGAAAATATATGTCAACACTGATAAAGCTAAAAAACTAACTGACTATCTAAATGTTTGAAAGTCTCTAAATTGACTGGCATATAACAGCTTTAAAACTATAGTAGGGAATTATTATTCAAAATCCAACACTTAGTCATTTCATCAAACACATAAGAATCATGAACTTAAGCATGGGAATAGGTAAATCATTGATAATAACATAGTTACAATATAGTTACAATACTACAACATGAATTAAGTTTCTAAATGACGAGTTCAATATTTAAAATATTATGTGGCTCATTCCATCGAAAACATGTGTAATCATAAATTGAAATCAAATTCTCAGGATGTTCATGGGACTAATTTAACTTAATAATTTAAAATTCATAATTTAAAATAAAAAAGGGGATTATTGGACTCCATGGGTGGAAAGGGCCCATGGATGAACATCATGCATACCGTAAACCCTTAAGCTTGAAAGAGAAACACCAATCTTGATTTCTTCTTGAATGTTCTTGGATTAGGGGACTTGAATTCTTGGATTTCTTAGATAGAAAGTAATGGAGTTTGGGTGGAGGGAAAAAGACATATTTTCCCCTCAGGAAATTAAATTCATAGTTGAAGTGTGTTTTACATGCTCATCATGGTGCGGTGTACCTGCCATCACTATAAGCACCGCGAGGCGGCCCTATCGCAATGGGTTGCTAGAATTATGATCCAAACAAGACCCAATCCACATCCAAAAAATTTGAAACTTCTCTGAGACATTCATCTTACACCCCTAAATATGAATTAACTCAACAACTAACGTCTCAGGGTCGAAAAGACCAATTTAAAAATACTCAAAGTTAAGAGGCCTTAAAAAAACTAAGTCCCCAACACTTAGTGATATTTTCAAGTTTTATACCTCTTATGCTTGCAACAAGGAACTGAAATGAACAAAGAATAATTTGAGGCATCATATTTGTGCCCCCCAATGAGTCCTACATTAGGAGCTGCGAGCTTGGTATATTAATAAGTCATCAATTTGAGGATTTTCTAGCACCATTTAAGCCGAAATTACCATACTCTTCCATTGATTTTATGTAAATCTCTTAATTAATGCTTATTTGTATAAAAAGGGTTGAAAAGGAAAAATAAGCAAGTCATACAAGTCAAAAAGAGGTTAACTGTGAAAGAAAAGATCCAAATGCTAAAAATCAAGCCAAAAAATTATCCCTTAGTTACTGCGATCGCGGCTTGAGGATCGCGATCGCGACCAGTCAATAAGTCAATCAAAAGGCTATCACGATATGACTATCGTGATCGTAGGAGTCACAAACCCGTCAAAGAGTTTGCGATCACAGTATAGTCGAAAAGTTTCAAGGGCATTTTTTGTAATAGTTGGCAAATGTGGAATTGGGGATCAAATAAGGGTTTTAGATCATTTTTCACCATCTTTATCCTATCTTCCATCTTCACTTCTTATATCACCTCTTGGGATCTTGGAGCAAAAATTTGTACTAATCTTGAGCTAAGATTACAATAGAGTAACTCCTAAGTGAAGGATTAGAAAATTTTCATTAAAGATTCATTGAAGTTTAAAGTATGGTTTGCATTCTCTTTATTTTTCATGAATCAAATTGATGGATACTTTGGTATATTTTTGTTTATTATCTTTATGAGTTGCTAGCTCTTCCTCTTGGGGTTATGTTTGAATAAGGTGCAAGTGTGTATGGGTTGTGATTATTATCTTTAATTCTTAGTTAATGTTGTTGGGTTTCACAAATATTTGATTATAAAATAGAATTTATTGGTGAAAGCCTCAATTTTTTATTATAAATGGAATTTATAGGTGAAAGCCTCAATTTCTAAAAACTCCACATCATCTTTGAAAGAAGGATGTGGGTAGTCTAGATCATACATCATCCTTGAAAGAGGAATGTAGGTGACATGAGCATTTGTGAACAATAAGAAAGATAATAGTTTTTCCCTATTTATTGTCTTAGAAATAAGTATATATTGTAGGATTGCTATATTTTGGGCATTATCCTAGAAATAGGGACGCCAAATTGAGGCTTTTTGATGATTAATTGACCATACCTACGAGGTATTTGAAAGAATCCATAGGTGATAGTTTGATACTTTGTTGAAAGACAAGTATCAAAATTCCTAACTGAGCCTACCCAATCATGCTTTAGCTAAGATTTGGAGTTGATTTTCATGTACCCACACACTAGTTGCCTCTAGTCAAGCGTATCCCCAAGATACGTTCCTAATTGATTATGTTCTAATTATTCTTAATCTCAAATTAGTCCTTTAGAAGCCTAAGAATTGTCTTATACTCTTAAAAAAATTCAAAATCCCCTAAAATATTTGTTTAATATATTTAAATTCAGCAAGTAACTTTAATTTCAAACTTATTTAATCGCCACTCACATTGTTCCTCGTGGATTCAACCCCGACTCAAAGTTGGGTAATTATATTGATAACCACCTCCTTGCACTTAAATTGACATGTAAGTTAAGCGTTATAAAAATGGCGTTGTTTTCAGGGAAGTCTTGAGTACCTAAAATTATGTGAAATTAAGTATAGGGTGTACGTTATGTATTTGATCAAATGCCCAAACAAGTCAATAACTACTTATTTTTGCATTATGTGGGAATGATCGAGTACTTAGAACACATGTTTTATGTTATTAATAATAAATTCTTATTTTGGAACACATTTTGGCCTCAAAAATGGTCTGTGTAACTGGTAAAAATCTGACATGATCTGGTCTCAGGTATTACAATCACATTCATCAAGACTGCGATTGTGGTCTTGTAGTTGCTATCAAGGACAAGCTGTCGCGATCTTCATAACTGAGGTTGAGTCTCAAACTAGGCAAAAATTTCTACACTTCTAATTTTTGTTCAAACACCACCTAGTACCCATCCCATGAGCTTTATGGGACAACATAGTCTAGTTTACGCATGAAAATATTGATGATGAATGTTTTTGTGTTGTCCTTAAGTTTAGAATGTTTATATCATGGAGAATTATGATGAAATCTAGTTTATGACTCCCGAGTGTAACAACCAGTACTACGGTGGGCTACCAAGGTCAAAGCTGCTCTCAAAAAGGGGGCATATGCTTTGAGAAAGTGATGAAAAAGCTTTTGACATTTCATGATAGTCTTGTGGCCACCGGATAGAGATGTTTTGCTCTGGATACCGAGCAAATGAGTAGTAGGTGTGAGAGTTCTACACTAATCTTAGTATTGTATCTTTTCCAAACCCAGTTATCAGGATTCAGGAAAGGAATGTACAATTCAGGGCAGAAAAAATCAATGGTCTATATGGGCTCCCAAATGCAGACATGGAAACTTTTAAGGCAAAGAGAAGTGAGTAAGGCAGCTAGATAGCAGAGAGGTTGTGCATGGGGAAAGAGGTCTTATGGGCAAAAACCAAGAGAGACATCTCCATGAATGATTTCACTGCTGAGGCTCGTATATGGTTGAACATTATTTGCAGCCGTATCTCCTTGCACTCACCTAACTGTGGTTATAGATATGTGTTCCCATATGGTTGCCTATATACTGGACAACTTTCTTTTGAAAGTTAGTCATCTGGTGATATCTGATATAAAATTCTTCAGGAACCGCGATGGTATGCATCCATTATTCCCTTCTCTTATAACTGAGATGTGAAGAGTTGGGGTTGTGGAGTACATGAATAACACCTGGGTTCACCCTAGATCCTCTTAAAATATGGGGTGAGGGTCGACCAGGCAAGAGCAAAAAAGGAAATATCGACTTGGATAAGTTGACATATGGGGAGCCAGGGTTTTATAGGTCATACACTATCGAGCCACTTAAAGATATTGGCCTTGATATTAGGTTCATTAAGGAACTTGTGTCAGGATTGCCCTAGGTGCAGGGAGAGCCTTCCACTACCCATCATTCACATATGGCCCGATCAGATTATTAGAAGTACCTGGAGGACCAAGAGATGCAGAGAGCCATCATTTCTAGGATCAAGAAGTCATACTCATCATTGGCAGAGTCTCATAGGGAGTTTTGGGACTCCCACGAGAAGATGAAGAAAAGGGACAAAAAGAGACATAAGTTTTTTGGAAAGATGTGGAAGGAGGTAAAGGGCCTATGGAAGGTCCTGAAACCCTAAAATAGACTACATTCCCCCAAAGTAGACAGTGATAATGAGGCCCCTGCTGAGTGGTTCAATGTTGCTGATGGAGATGATGTAGAGTCTGCAGGCAAGAGCATCTCCTGATGCAGTTTCAAGGAGCACCCTTATCTCTTTTTTATTCTCTATTATTTATGCAGTGAGGATACTACTAGATTTTCAGTTGGGGGTGCTTGTCCCTGTATTTGTATTATTTAGTTATTTCTGGATGTTTTGATGATGTTTTGATAGAATTTGGATTATTTTTATTTTTTGTTTTTGGGTTGCAGTGTTTGGGCACTTTGATGGTTCCTACATTTGATGGATTAATTGTTTGGTGTGTTTTTATATTTTCTACTTTATATTTATTTTTTATGGCGAGATCATATGAACTTATCCCTATGATAGATTGAATGACAACATTCTTAAGGGAAAAAACATCGTGATTGGGTTTTGAGCCATGTATGTAAAGGAAGTCTGAGTACCCATAGCATCAAGGCCATAAATGCAAAGAAAATCTAAGTACCTGTAGCATTGTGAATTTGGGATCACACTTATACCTATGGCTAAGTTTGAGTAGCCATATGGTTTGCCCGTATGGAAGACAAAATATAAGACAAACTCTTGGTTTGATGTCATAATTAGCAAACTGTACGTGGTACAAATGCAAATCAAACACCCCCCTCCATCAAAAAATTTTCAAAAATCAAGGGCATGGACGTGAGCGACCTTGTAACAATTCTTTGTCTCTTTTTGTGACTCTAAATTTTTGACTTGTGAAAATTGGTAGATACTCTATTTTTGTCTCTAGTGGGAGGGGCTATTGAGCCTCCTTGGTGAATTTGCATGTCATGTGTGGTGAGCTTATTTGTCCAAAAGTCATGTGTACTAGTACCATCTAGAACATGCCCCATTAGTCTCTCAAGGCTAATTTTTATCATACTTGGTTGGTGAGATTATCCTAGGCCATCTTTGTGACATTCGAAGTCCACTTTAGCCTAAAATGCCTACCCTTACATAGATGTTATCCCTAGTCACCCACTTTGAGCCTTTGGACCTTTCTTTGGCAAACACATTGTAAGTCGTGAACCTTTTAATTTTTATCCCTCTTTTAAACCCTACCCTTCTTGAATTTAAAAAAATACAACTCGAGGCTAAAAGCCTAAGTTGAGGCTGGTAAATATTGGAAGAGCTAACTTTGGACCACGAAGTTGTAAGTGAGTGCCTAAGAGATTAAGCATTGAGAACAAATGAATAAGAAAAAGAAAAAGATCTAACAAAGGAAAGAAAAACACCAAGTGTGCAAGAAAAAGAAAATAGGTGAACCAAGAAGATAAAAGTAGGCACATACATAAACAGTAAAGACAAAAAAAGTGATCCATGGTCAAAAGTGAGATGGAATAGTGTGATGTAGAAGCTCAAGGAGGGTATAGTCATGTTGTTCCTAAATGATATCCCACCCTACCCCAAACCTATGTTACAAGCTAAAAAAGTTGTTCGAGATCTTCAACCAAGTGTATTCATTATAGTGGCAATTAAAAATAGGGGCAAGCCTATGTCATGGTACTTGTTACCATCGAGAATCCTTGAGAAAGAGAAAATTTTGCACTTAAATCCCTTATTTCATAGGTGATAACTTGGTGTGTGGGATTTTTCTTCTTATAGGGAGGCATGTAAACAAGTTGAGGTCGGTAATTTTGTCATCTTCCAAAAAATAAGGCAAAAGTAGTATGTTGGAGTTGCGGTAAAAGGTGAGTCACTTCTAAAGTATTAGTGATTATTACATAGTTGCTCTTTGAAGTCTTTTGCACCCTTGAACATTGTATTTCATGTTGAGGGAGGTTGTGAGAATTGCTTTTCCTATTTTTAAAGAGCTATGGGTGGTAGTAACTAAGCTTGAAGTCATTGTGATCATTGGGTCATGTAATTTGGGTATAAATATGAATTTTCTTATTATAAGAGGAAGTGTTGCTCGAGTACAAGCAAAGCTTTAACTTGGGGTTGTTGATGAGTGGTGAATTTACCACTCATTTGCACTCATCCTTCATGCACACTACTATGATTTCAATGTTTAAATAAAACTTATTTGGGATTAAATGCACTAATTTCTATATTTTGCAGGCATATAGGTTATAAGATGGAAAGATGTGGATTTAAGCTAAAAAGGATAAAAAATGAGGAAAGAAGTATAGCTGAAGGACTGGAAGGAGGAACCAGCCTCAGTTACCACGATTGTGGTCTGTGAGCCGAGATTGCGGCCGGTCAAGCTACGTCAAAGTATTGCAATTGTAGAGATCTTACTGTGGTCGTCGTAGCTGCGATCACGGACAAGTATCAGTAATCGTGGCAACACGGTATTATGTCCAGGGGATGTTTTGTAATTTCACTAAGTTGTCCCCAATTCCCTTAAATGGATCAAACCTTTTTTCATTGGAACAATCCCCAATTTTTCTAAAGTCTTTTTCCACCACCTAGGTTTCAATTTTAAGGGATCCTTATTGTACTAATTTTGTAGTGAAAAAGACATCAAAGTGACTCCTAAGTGGAGAATTAGCAAAGTTCCATCAAATATTTGTTGCAATTTAAAGTTTGAAGTTGCATTCTCTTTATCTTTCATGAATCAATTTGATGTAGGTTTTGGTATATCTTTGTATATTATCTTTATGAGTTGCTAGTTCCCCCTCCCCCTTAAGGTTATGTTTGAATAGGGTGCAAGAGTGTGTGGGTTGTGATTGTTATCTTTAACTTTTAGTTGATGTAGTTGGGTTTCACAAATGTTTGATTCTAAAATGGAATTTGTTGGTTTAAATTCTCTAAATCCTACATCATCCTTGAAAAGGGGATGTGGCTAATCTAGATCCTACGTCATACTTGAAAAAGGGATGTAGGTGGCATGATCATTTGTGAATAATAAGATAGATTTTAGCTATTCCCTTTGTATTGTCTTAGAAATAAGGATATATTATGGAACTACTATATCTTGGGCATCATCCTAGAAATAGGAATGTGCAATTGAGGCTTTGTGATGTTTGGTTGACCACACCCATGAGGTATTCGAAAGAATCCATGGGTGATAGCTTGATACTTTGTTTAAAGGCTAGTATCGAAACCTCTAACCGAGCCTACCCATGTGAACTTTAGCTATAATTAAAGTCGACTGTCATGTACCCACACACTAGTTGCCCCTAGTAGACCATAGCCCCAGGATCTGCCCCTAATCGAATATACTCTAATTATTCTTAGCCTCGAGTTAGTACTTTAGAAATAAATACTAGTAGCATCTTTGAAAATGTTTAAAATCCCCCAATTATTTGTATCTTAGGTTTGAATCTAGCAAACGACTTTCATTTTGAACTTACCGGATCGCCACTCATATTGTTCCACTTGGATTTGACCCCGACTCAAAGTTAGATAATTTTATTGATAATGACCGCGTTGCACCTAAATTGACGTGTGAGTTGGTCATTATCAAAAGTATATTTTTGTTTATTATCTTTATGAGTTGCTAGTTCTTCCTCTTGGGGTTATGTTTGAATAGGGTGCAAATGTGTATGGGTTGTGATTATTGGCTTTAATTCCTAGATAATATTGTTGGGTTTCATAAATATTTGATTATAAAATGAAATTTGTTGGTGAAAGCCTCAATTTCCCTAAACCCCACATCATCCTTGAAAGAAGGATGTGGGTAGTCTATATCCTACATGCTCCGTGAAAGAGGAATGTAGGTGACATTAGCATTTGTGAACAATAAGATAGACAACAGTTATTCCCTTTTTATTGTCTTAGAAATAAGGATAGATTATGGGATTGCTATATCTTGGGCATCATTCTAGAAATAGGGATGCCAAATTGAGGCTTTGTGATGATTAATTGACCACACCCATGAGGTATTCAATAGATTCCGTGGGTGATTGTTTGATAACTTTTTGAAATACTAGTATCGGAATCCCTAATTGAGCCTACCCAAGCATGCCTTAGCTAAAATTTGAAGTCGTTTGTCATGTACCCACATACTAGTTGCCCCTAGTAGAGCATAGCCCCAAGATCCGTCCTAATCGATTATACTCTAATTATTCTTAGCCTCGAGTTAGTACTTTAGAAGAAAATATTAGTTACAAGTACTTTAGAAGAAAATATTAGTTACATCTTTGAAAATGTTTAAAATCACCGAATTATTTGTATTTTAGGTTTGAATCTAGCAAGCGACTTCTATTTTGAACTTACTCGATCGCCACTCACATTGTTCCTTGTGGATTCGACCCTCAACTCAGAGTTGGATAATTTTATTGACAAGGACTGCCTTGTACCTAAATTGACGTGTGAGTTGAGCGTTGTCAAAAATTACGCCATTACCAGGGAACAATTTGGCATATTGAGTTAATTTAAAATTTTAGCTTACTTGCTTGGATTTGAACTTGTAAATATTTGTTTGTGATTTTATTTTGTTTCTTGTATTAGGTAGATTTTTGTTTTTGTTTACTTGTTACTATGGTATCTTGGGATGAATGTGAGTTTGGTGGTTGAAAATCTTTACTTGATGATCCATGTTCATATTGTGACGGACTCTACTTTGGGTAAGATTGTATATATGCTCCCCGGAAAGAGATGTGTGCACCATCTCAATCCTATCGGAAGTATGATTGTTCTTTGTATGGTGGTCGGTATGGAAATTGGAGTGATTTCCCAAATGCTCCCTCCCCTCGTTATGCTAACAAAAATGCTAGTACTTCTTATGAGTTTGATAGGTCTCATGATGGGATAAAGAAAGAACAATGTGTTGGATATAACGGTGTCGAAACAATGCTTTAAACTCTTTTGGATCGGGTAACTACAAGAGAGGAGGACGTGCATCACATGCATAAATCTAATAAGGCATTCAGAAGGGAGATTAACAAGATAGAAAAAATGTATAATGAGACCAATCTTTCAAGTGCCATGGATATGCCCAACCTTCAAAATAAGTATGATAAAGAAAAGATATCAAGCCATGTAGTTGATTATGATCTTAATAGTTGAGAATCGTTGGTGATTTTCCAACCAACCCAACCAAAACTAATGAAGGATGTCAAAGTTGAGGAAGTGGTACTAGAGTCCAAAGAAGAAGCTAAGCAAAATCATTGTTAGGGCTCTAGTTCATTTTCAAGTAAGAATTTCAAGATGAATGCAAATCCAAAATTGGGATGACAATCTCATTATAATCACTTCGCGATATTATGCTTGGTGGATATTATGAAAGTTGAGCCACCAAAGCAAATGACAAATTTGGGAGATAGGGTATAAAATCCTTATATTTGGAGTTTGTCATTCCAAAAGGGTGAATGACGTTCCTCACTTGAAAGCCAACAAGTGCAAAATCCAATGTTTGATAAGTGGGACCCTTTGAGGATCTCACCAATACCCAATGAACCTATTCAAAAGTTTGATCTGAAGTTGAGCAAAAGGTTCAAGTCTTCAAAGTGGCAAGATAGAAAATGTTTTGTTGTGTCCTCACCTTTTCCCAAAGTACCTCGAAGATGTATTGATCTAAAGTTTGACTGCCGATTTAAATTTTTTAAATGGAGACATAAATGATAGTCAAAAGATGTCATGCCGTGACTTTAACTAAGGCATTTCTTAGGTGGCAATCCAAGAAATCTTTCTTGATGTTTTCTATTATTTTTGGTTCAATTTTTAGCTTGTTTTTGGGTGTTTGTAGGTGATAGCACAAATTGGTGGGTACCTTAAGAATGAAACTCCGGATAAATATATTGGACTTTCTTTCCATCACTTTCCTCTCTTAAGTAAGCTTACAAGGTATAATCTTTAAAATACAAATGATAATCACATTTCATGGTTTCTTTTGGTTTGAATTTAATTCATTTGAGATTAATTTAGTGTAATGTGGTTGTTGGGATGAGGATTTTTGAATGTGTGCCTTGTCTCAATTCTTATTTTCATACACTAGTGCACACCACGTGTTTGATGAAACACCCACTTTAGGTTTGTTTTCTTAATGGAGTGGTGGGTGATTTAATTGGGTTAGTATGATTACAAGTGGTGTGTTTGGTGATGAATTGGTGCATTAGGCTTGTTCACACGTGTTGTTGTTCTTTCTATTCAAGCTTTTACTTTTCATACACACCACATGTTTGTTAAAATGTAAATATGCAGAAAATGCGTTAAATGTTTGTAAAGGTTATGTGAACTTTCTTGGGGAATTATGTGATCATTTTGGGAGCATAGGTTTGAGTCCAATTGATCTTGAATGTGAAATAATTGGTGTTCTTTGGTTGACAATGTTGAGGAATATTGCGCCCATGGTAAGAGAGACAGGAAAGTTTGTCTTACCCTAGGATAGATTGGGTGACGCCATTCTTAAGGGTATAGGGTCGTTTGTGTTTCTATTGGTTCCACCAGTATTTTATGATCTGAATGGGCGATATGTGAAGTTGTGGGGAAAGATTCCCATTAAGTTTAATGATAATGTTGCCTTGCACTCACCTAAGTTTTTCTTTAATTTTTTAAGAAGTGGCAAAAGTTCAAAATGCTTTCAAAATATCATTGGCAAGAAATAAAATGATTTTGAGAAAAAACAAATATAGATTTCTTTGTGAAAAAGATCAAGGATGTTTTTTAGCTTTCTTTTGAGTGAGGCCATTAAATTCAATTTTTGGTTCTATTTTTACAAGGATGGGTCCTTGACTCGGAGTAACTTATTAAGCTCAAATTTCTCAAATTGGTTGGGAGATTTAACTTTTTGCTCTATGAGTACAATGCCATATGTGGTGAAATTTTTGAATAATTCTTGTACATGTGTATAGTCTAGAACTTTCCCCGAGTCTGTTCAAAGCGAAATCCTAGACAAGCTTGGATTAACGAATTACCCGAGGCCATTTTTGACCCGCACATAGCCAAATTCCCACCTTAATAGTTTTCCCTAGTTGACCCCTTTAAGCCTGTTTACCCATCTTTCTTTCTTTTTTTGTAATGATAACCTTGCTAAAACACCTAAGCCCTTTTTAAATTTCTCTTTTGTCAGTAAACCTCTTTTGATGCATCGCATAATTTGAAGAAATAAAATACAGGCAAAAGCCTAAGTAGGGTGAGAGAGGGGATTGTGTAGTTGGGAAAATAATGTAAGGGTGGTTCACACTCCAAGTTTGGGGGAATAAATGTGATGTGATAAAATGATCCAAGAAAAGTATATGTAAGGTGGTCAATTCATGTGCTTAAGAGACAAGAGACATACTTAATGGTAAAGTTGTATAGCCTACCCCATAGAATGTGAAGAGAAATGAGACAAATGGGGGGCTAAGAAGAGCTTAAAGTTATAAAGTATCTTGAAAAATTTAAAGAAATAAAATGGTGGCTTTGAATGGTTTGGTAAATGCCAATCAAAAAGGTTGGAAAATATGGAAAATAATTTGAAGGTGAATAAGGTGGGCAATTTGAAAATTTTAGGGTAGAAGGGGTTGAGCAATTGCATTGAAGGAGGTCTTTTAGGCACTTGGTCCATATATATTCCTTCCCGCACTTTAAACCTTCATCTTGACCCACAAGACCTTGGTGATTCCAAACTAGGTAAGTCTACATTAGTAGCAAAAAACACAAAGGGCAAGCCAATGATTCTACTCATTATACTTGAATTTCTTTGTGAGAGTGAGTGTGAATTCTTTCATTATTTGAGCTCCTTTAAAAATTTAAATGTCTTGTGTGTGTGGAGCTAGCGCTTGCATGTGAGTGGCATCGATACTTTAAGGTAGAGGGGAAGTCTTACTCTTGGTTTGGGTAAATGGGTTAGTAAGCTACATCGTGGAGATTGAGATAATTTTTGAAGATTTTGTGTCTCCTCTTAAGATGCTTTGTTGATTTGGAAGGTTCATGTAATACAAACTTGCATCCTTACTTCATAAAGATGTGCTTATTGAAAAATTTTGGTTGACTTGTTGCCATGACATATTTGAAAATCTTTATACAGCTTTCCTAGCTTGTTCCTTTAGTATAGCTTTCTTTTGGGTGGATTTGAGTTAAATACTCTATCACATTGAATT
The DNA here is from genome assembly GCF_002878395.1 of Capsicum annuum. NCBI lineage: Eukaryota > Viridiplantae > Streptophyta > Magnoliopsida > Solanales > Solanaceae > Capsicum > Capsicum annuum. The sequence continues at coordinate 156,021,217 of NC_061117.1, forward strand.
ATTCTTAGTTTATTTATGACAAGCATTAGTTTAAGTTAGGGGGTGTTGATAAGTCATCAATTTGAGGATTTTCTAGCACCTTTTAAGCCTAAATTACCATGCTTTTCCATTGATTTTATGTCAATCTCTTACTTAATGCTCATTTGTGTAGAAAATTTTAAAAAGGGAAAATGAGCAAGGCATTCAAGTCAAAAAGAGGTTAATTGTGAAAAAAAAGTCAAATGCTAGAAATCAAGCCTAAGAATCGACCCTCAACTGCCGCGATGCGGCATGAGGATCTCGATCGCGACCAGTGAAAAAGTCAATTGGAGGGCAATCGCAATATGACTATCGCGATCGCGGGAGTCACAAATGCGGTCAAGAGGTGGCAATCGCAATAGAGCGAAAGACTTTCAAAGGTATTTTTGTAATATTTGGCAAATGTGGAATTGGGGCTCAAATAAGAGTTTTAGCTTATTTTTCACCATCTTTATCCTATCTTTCATCTTCATTTTTTATATCATCTTTTGGGATCTTGGAAAAAAAATGTACTAATATTGAGATAAGATTACATTAGAGTAACTCCTAAGCGAGGGATTAGCAAATTTTTGTTAAAGATTTATTGAAATTTAAAGAGTGGTTTGCATTCTCTTTACTTTTCATGAATCAAATTGATGGAGATTTTGGTATATTTTTGTTTATTATCTTTATGAGTTGCTAGCTCTTCCTCTTGGAGTTATGTTTGAATAGGGTGCAAGTGTGTATGGGTTGTGATTATTAGCTTTAATTCTTAGTTAATGTTGTTGGGTTTCACAAATGTTTGATTATAAAATAGAATTTGTTAGTGAAAGCCTCAATTTCCCTAAATCCCACAGCATCCTTGAAAGAGGGATGTAGGTAGTCTAGATCCTACATCATCCTTGAAAGGGGAATGAAGGTGACATGAGCATTTTTGAACATTAAGATAGATAATAGTTATTCCCTTTTTATTGTCTTAGAAATAAGGATAAATTATGGACTTGTTATATCTTGGGCATCAGCCTAGAAGTAGGGATGACAAATTGAGGCTTTGTGATGATTAATTAATCACACCCACGAGCTAATCAAAAGAATTCATGGGTGATAGTTTGATACTTTGTTGAAAGACTAGTATCGAAATCCCTAACCGAGCCTACCCAAGCACGACTTAGCTAAGATTTGAAGTTGATTTTCATGTACCCACACACTAGTTGCATCGAGTAAAACATAATCCCCAAGATCTATTTCTAATTAATTACGCTCTAATTATTCTTAGTCTTGAATTACTCCTTTAGAAGCCCAAGAATTGTCTTACAATTTTGAAAACATTCAAAATCCCCCAAAATATTTGTATAATATATTTTAATTTGACAAGTAACTTTAATTTCAAACTTATTTTTCAGCCACTCACATTATTCCTCATGGATTTGATCCTGACTCAAAGTTGGGTAATTATATTGACAACGACCGTTTTTCACTAAAACTGACGCGTGAGTTGAGTGTTATCATAGATGTATACAGAAAGTCATTTAATGACTTTCATTATTCATCCCATCCTCATTGCATTGCATATGCATCTTCCATGATTTCTTTAGTTTTGCTTGAGTGTTTAGTTGCAGTATATTCTTCATGTGTATCTATGTTGTTTTTATTTTTGTATATATCTATATTAGAATTGTTAGTGGAGATGGTCGGAGCTACCATTTGAAATTTTTTTGCCTCCAGGTGATGTGCCCATAGTTTTCTTTACTTTGTTTTGCTCAGTCTGCCTATGATACCTACTTAGTACAAGTGGATTGTACTCATTCTTACTATATTTTTTTGGTGTAGATTCTAATACAGGTATGACATGCGGAGGCTGAGTTTGTGCTATTGAGTTAGTGAGATTTTGAGGTGCTAGCGCACTTTAGAGTTCAGAGTTTCTTCTTGGACCTCATCTTACCTTATTTATGTCTTTATTTCAATTTTCAGAGATAGATATGTATTTTGAGATTGAGTTATGTATTGGATGCTCTTACAGAATAACACTAGATGCTGAGAATTTATGAGATTTTTTTCAGCTTCCTCTTTAATTATGTCTTGTATTGGCCTAACTTCATTTAAGGAGTTTTGTCTTATCTTTACTATTGTTATGTTTGAGTTTTTCTTTATTTTTTGAATAATAGATTTATTTATCAAGGTTGGGCTGTGATAAGTGTCACCTTGACCTTATTTTCAGGTCTTGATAATTTGCCTTCTAAAATTACTTTATTTTATTTATGATAAGAATATCACTCAACTATCACTATTTGCCATAGAGAAAATACATTAAAATCACCACGAAATATATACAAAAGTCAAACATACACTTAACCTATTTAAGTATCTTAATACACACTTGTAATAATTAAAAGTAAATTTTTTATCCTCTAAAAATTGACATGGCAAAAAAACTGAATAAAAAAATATAGGCACATTTCAGTCAAAAATTAAAGGGAAGAAAATTCAAAATCCTCCCCTCTACCCACCCACCCACATCTTTTCTTCTTCACATCCTCACACTTGTCTTCACTGCAACTTTATCAAAAGTTGTAAAGAAGAATTACACCATCATTGATTTTTCCATACCAATCAAAACATTAATAGAGAAGAAACATTACATCCTATTAATTTCATTATCACCACCAAAAGTTTAAACTTTACTATCCGATTTTATCATTTCTGCCATACCATCATCACCTAACTCACCATTTTTCATCATTGATTACCACCACCATCAATTTCATCACATCAACTTCATCACTAAATTTTGAATTTGACAGTGAAATTATGTGTGAAGAATTTTATAAATTGAATAAGGTTAAAAGGGAAAGAGAGGATTTATAATTTATGCAACTTTCTAAAGGTCAATAATGTCCATGTGTAGGATTTGGATAGTGATGGTGGTGCGATTTTAACGGTAAATTTATGATGGTTCTTTATAATTTTGAATTGTGACAATCGTGATATTGTGTTCTAATGGTGATTTTAGTTGTGGTTGTTAAATATATCATGGTAATTTCTAACTTTTGTTTGTAATGACAGTGGTTGTGTCATGATTCCCATTTCCCATGATGAATCTATGATTGATTGCTAAAAATTAATATTGTGGCGGAGAAGTGGATTTGGTGTCTATGACGGCAATGATGGTGGTTTAATGGTGGTTTTAGCGGTGCTTTATGAAGAAAAAGCTATTGGGTGAATGAATTTTTTTACAAAAATATTAACATAATATATGATGTGATAGCGACGTGGCATGAGTGTAAAATACTTCCCATCATGCGACTTGTTGGTATGTGTTAGGGTATAAATAAATCATTTTTAAGTGGCACAAGTGTGTATTAGGTTCCTTAAATATTTTAATATGTGTTCGACTTCTTGTGTATAGTTTGGAGTGATTTCTTTTTTATTTTTCTTAAAATATACTTAACACATCACAAGTCTCCTTCTCTCCTAATTGACATGCCATGTCATTAATTTTTTCTCCTTTTTAAAAAATAAATCTATTTAATTTATCAAACTTTTTAGCTAAAAATTTATCCTAATTCTTTTTTGTTACACATGATATATTAAACATTGTAGAATAATATAATTATGTACTTTAGATTTCATACTTACTGTATATTTCTTAAACAAATTTTATATATATATATATATATATATATATATATATATATATATATATATATATATAATTAGTGTATTAAACAAGTATGGAAAAGCGAAAAAAGGAAATGAAGGTGTTGTTTCTCAAGTCTAGTTAACAAAGCTAAGAGGAAAAGATTACTTGAGAGGATATACTTGACTGAAATGATATACATTTTATGTCGCATATCCGTTGTTGCATAGTTATATTCCTCTAATCACTAATCACTGTTTTTTTCATAATCTCAGAATTGGATGGTAACCCTATATTTATCTGAGTCTTATGTTAAAAAGGACTTGCTTTTAGTTCTTCTTCGCCCAATTATAGCTAATGCTATAATAGGAATGGAACTCATACTTCCAACTTTTTCCACCGAAACGTCTTCTTTAAAAGCAAATATATATATATATATATATATATATATTCAGTATATGATAATTGATAAAGTAAGATAAAAATTAGTACGTGATATAATAAAAATGTTAGATGACCCACCAAATTAAAAGGAAAGGATTCCTTTGATAATGCTAAGCATATTACTCATCAATGAAGTAGTTGTATTTCATGTGCATACAAAAAATGAAGACTTGAATTATTTAATTTGATACTCTTCAACTTTCTTTTTAACGTACTGTTAAAATTTTATTTATTTGCTTATTTCACCACATAATAATATTTTTAAAACTTAAGACATTTATAGGAGGTGGTACTCATTTAGTATTGTCTGGTTATTTATTTTGTATACTAAAAAAATCTTAAAATGTAAACAAATAAAAAGGATGGATTTTAGATTTTAGAAATTAAGTTTGTCATTGAGATGAGAGAACAAGAATAAATACTTTTTTGAAGGAAAGAAAATTATTTACTCTTAAAACAAATTAATGTTTTAAGGAAATATCAACAAATGATCCAATCTTTACTATTACAAATGCATTTTTGAAATATTACCTGATCAATTATTGTTTGCTTTCTCCTGAGTTTAGGATAATGTAATGATATAAATTGGCATTTAATTGTATAATAAGATAAAATATATAATGATCACGAAAAAATGGTATGAAGCAGCTAAATTAAGACTAACAAATTTCTCTTTTCTTCTTCTTTTTTTTTTGTGTGTGTGTGTTACCTTATTTATTTAGTTGATTTTTTCATGGGCAATTACTTGCAAAAAATTTGCAAGAAAAAAAAACATCTTTTCACTATCCCTTTATATTAAAAAATCTGGCATAAAAAATTGCATGTAATCTACCTACAAATTAATTTTTCCTGGTAATAATTACCTATTAAGATTTTTCATTAAATTTTGTTTGACAAAAAAATCATTAATTTTTCATCGAATTTTGTTTGGTAGAAAATTTTGTAGGAAATTCAATTACCTGCAAATTCTGTTGCATAATTTCCAAATAATTTTTCATGTAATTTACATTCATTTGGTAGTTTATAAGACATGGATAAAATACTAGTACTAAAGAAAATAAAATTTTAATATCATGGCGTGCCAACTAGGGGAGAAGAAGATTTTTTAGGGGATCAGTATATTTGAGAAAATAAGAATAATTGGATGATATTCTAATCCTAAAAAAATAAAAATAATATATATAGACAATTTTCAAAACATGAATGACTATTCCTGAAAATTATAACAACAACAACAACATACCCAGCATATTCCCACCAAGTGGGGTCTGGGGATGGTAAGTGTACGTAGTCCATACCACTACCTCAAAAGTGAGATAGAGAGGTTATTTTCGATAGACCCCCAGCTCGAAATAAATCAATCTAAGATAAGGCATAATAATAGTAATGAATAGTAATAAAACAAGATACAATAGAAATTAACATATTCAAATACCACACCAAAACATACAACATCCTAAACTCATACTAACCTTCTATCCTAATTCGCCTCCTCCACAACTTCCTATTCAGGGTCATGTCCTCAGTAAGCTGAAGCTGCTTCATGTCATGTCTAATTGCCTCCCTCCAATATTTCTTCGGTATACCTCTACCTCGCTTAAAACCATACCTAGCCAATGTCTCACACCTCCACACTAGGGTATTTGTGCTCCTCCTTATCACATGACCAAACCAACTCAACCTTGTCTTGGGTTTCACCGAAGCCACTCCCACACTATCACGAATAACCTCATTCCTAATCCTATATTTTCTAGTACACTCACACATTCACCGAAGCATTCTCATCTCCGCCACATTCATCTTCTAGGTGAGGACCTTCTTTACAGGCCAACACTCTACCCCATACAACAAAGTCGGTCTAACCACCACTCTGTAGAACTTGCCTTTAAGTTTGAGAGGTACATTTTTATCATACAAGATACCAGAGGCGGGCCTCCATTTCATCCACCCTACCACTGTTGACATCTAATTTTTGCCCTCCATAACTCAGTTTAATTTGGAGTTTCTTCGATTCTCAAATAAAATTACAACGTTTATCTTATCTAAAATAAAAGATTTTCAAAATATTTTCTAGACGTAATTTTATCATTTTTAAGTAGCGATTGTATATTGTCGTATTGAATTATACGAAATTATACAATTTTGAGGCTTAAATATTGGTTTTACAAATAGCAGATTATGATCAAAGCTTATGTTGAAGTAAGCTTATAATAATTAAAATCTTAATTCAATTATAATTTATTCTCAAAAATAATTTATTTGGATGAACAGGAGCTTGATTTTACCGGATCAAGAAACTTCAGAATTGAATTGGTTGTTAATTCATTTCAAATGACATTTTGATTTAGTCAATTTATTAAATTAGACCTTTATTGAAATTAATTTGACCATAATTGTAATATAATTGGTCAATTTAATGTGAATTAGCTAAGATTTAAATATGATTGTCTAAACTCTTCATTCGTTGGCTATTTGATAAATAGCCTAAATCCCTATATTACCAAATCCCTAATCTACCCACTATAACCTAACAACATATCAATTTCAGCCCAATAGCTAGATGCCCAGCAGCCCATTTCTTATTTTAAAAAACCATAAGCCCAAAACCAATCCAATATCAGCCCAACCAATACCCCTAACCCGACCCACATCAATAATCCCTTTTATCCCCTCTTCTTTACAAAAACATCCAATATTCAACATCAACAACAGCAACCAGTCAATCCAAAATCCGAACCCTTCTCGACCAGTCCCGAGTCGACCCGTAACTAGCTCGTATTTATCCTCTTCACACGTTCTACGCGATGTTGTACCATGGACAATCTGAGAAGCTTCTAGAAAAGTGTGAGTTGGCTCGTCTAATGTCTATATTCCACATATTTTAGGATAATGGTATGGATTAGGTACATATTTGGCAATTTTTCATTGGGTCTAGGAAAGAATTCGTTTCTCTCATTTCTATTGGTCCACCAAACCCAATTTTGGGCAGATTGAGGATAAAAAGAAAGCTGGAGGGGGGGATTTGAAATTTAAATGGGCTATTTTTAGAAATCCCTGGAATGCCCTCAATCCTTTCTATAAAAGAGCTCTCAGAGAGCCGAGAAAAGGATTAAAGATTGGAGGGTTAGGTTTCTTTCGAAGAAATTATGAGAAATTTGTCTTCTTTCTTTCTAGGGCTCTCTTCTCATTTGAGGGGGGAGGGGTCAAATCTTTGAGGTGGAAGATAGGATTCATAAGAGATGAGTTTTTTTTTTGAAAGTTAGGTTGGGAACTCTGAAATCAAAAAGTGTATTTTGTGAAAATTTTCTCATCCATTCTTTCTGGGAAGCTAGTCGATCAACTGGAAGTTCCCGAGTTGACAACATCAGCTCCCAGTGGTGAAATTTTATTAATAGCTCGAGTCCAATTTGTTGCATCGAAACAGGGGGTCCAAAAGTTCCTAGGTTCAAAAATTTGAGAGGAAATTTCTTCTAAGAAGGAGGTAAACATATTTTACCCTTTTAATTCTATCTATCATTTTCTCGTTCGTCTTGCCCTTCATATTAATCGTTTCTTGCTTTAATAATATTTTAGCAATAATGTTGCTTGGGTTGTTTTATTGTAGAGAACTTCAAAGGTTACAGGATTATGTAATTGTTATATTACTTTTCACTGAGATAATACCCTTGCACAATTGTCCAGACTACTGTTTAGTCTCTGTAGTCATTAATTTAACCCTTTTTGTGCATCTGTGATCTCACTATTCATGGTAACGCATTTTACTCATGATTGTTTGGTTAAATTTCAACTTGTAAATAGGGGACAGGTGTTCATGCTTGGATTAGGTTTATACATGTTCCATGAGTTTTCTTGAGTTTGGTAAACAGAAGTTCGGTGATTACGTTTAAATGGGGTTCAAATTTTCACCATAAGAGAATTACCATTCTCAGTTGGTCAAATAGAAAATGGGTATTTCTAGTTCTTCAACCTTCGTCCCTAGAATCATGTTTTTCTTTGGAGTGTAAATCTGTAAAGATGAATTTCAATCCATTTCCCTTTTGAAAAATTATTTTTCTCCTTTATATTAATCTTCTCCTGGTAAGAATTTATGCAAAAAAGGTTATTATATTTTGTCATGTCTTAACTAAATTCATAATTAGTCAACACTTCAGTGATGCTTTGATAGGAAAGCTGTTCGCGCAATTCATACCTGCTAAGTCCTAAGAGTTCATGTTATTTGCTTAGTACACCTGCTAATTGCAAAAAGTTCTTGATTTATTAGTGTCTCTATACATGTATTAGGAGCTTTATCACCCTTGTCATGAACCTCAATATTCGAACCAGATTATTCGAATTGATTTTTCTCATGGTACTGCAGTCAATCTCTTTCAAAGGTGCATTAGTTTTGTTTGGTTCAATTTCTTTTGAATAAAAGTATTGGACTTAGCTTTTACGTATAGTAATGGATACCACTATCTCGTAAACTAGTAGCTGGAAGCTTATCCAAAATTTATGAAAGTTCATAATTTTACCTTCCTGTGTATTTGTCTTTGATCCCATACTAATCGATCATGATTTCTCTTTGCTCCCATACCTGTATGTATTAGCTTTTGTCTTAGGATGGTTAGAAATATGCAATTTTCTTCATCTTTACTCTGAATCTGCCCTTATTCTCGAAGACATCTTTTGTCTCTTAGTTAAGAGAATCTTTTTTAGCTTTTCAAATTGCATACATATTCTCTTTGTAAAAAATAATTACATTTTGTTGCACTCCGAGTGTCATCTATGAGTTCTTCTGTAGCTTCGATCGCATTAATATGTTAAAAGAGCTTGAAACAACCGCCTCTCAATTTTTAGCAATTATAGTCTTATGGTTTCTTTGTGGTGAATAGGGATTGTATATTTCCGAATTATTGCTTACCTTTAGTATGTTCTGTTTTGATAACTGGGTACATAAGCTTGACTGTTAAATAATTATCGTCCATTTGAATAGATTCTAATCTTTCTCTTTTTCCTTCTTATGTTGACATGCAAAAATGCCGAGTCCCAAAAGGGAATCTTCCCATGTGTATTTCAATGATGGTTTGTCATGGTTCACTTCGCATTTGAGTCACCCCCTCGAGTCCTTCCAGTGAGATTGATTTTGGAGAAAGAAGTTGTCGATAGAAGGAAGGAAGCTGATATCCATTATTATTGTAGCTAGAAGATTCGATAAAATATCACTTTTATTGCTTTATTTGTCGTCATTCATTTTATTCATTTCTTTTAAATATTTATTTGGGCCTCGAAGCCAAATTTGTATCTAATACAGGTGGAGCAAGATTCGAGCTAAAGGCTCGAGAGCTAGATTAGGATAGGTGAAATGGATTGAAGGCCCTATTAGACTAGGACAGGTCTCATCGATTTGGGCCCAATGGCCTGAATCCCTTCTCCCATTTCCTCTTTTCTTTTTGCTTACTTGTTTACATATTTATTGCTAACCTAGGTAATCCCCTAGTCAATTCGTTAAAAACTATTTTTGCATAAACGTCAAAATATTTCTAAAATTTCTTTCTTTTCAAAAGATAAACTTTTTTCAAAGTTAATCAAAGACAATTTTCAAACAGTCCGAATAATCGCAAGTTAGCAGATGTTTTAGGTGCCTAACACCTTCCTAAAACGTTAATAGGAACCTCTTATCTAAAACCTCTTAACTTAAATGATTTTTCTGTTTTAGATCGTCTAAAGCGTCTTATAAAGGTTTCTTAATTCCTTTTCAAAATTAAGTGGCGACTCTCTTTCAAAAGTCAATATTTCTCCGCAAAATAAAAATGGAGACTCCACTTGGGATCTTCAACTAGGTTCTAACCAAATGTTTGATTTCGTCTTTTGATTAACTATTTATGTGTTTATATGTTTCTATTCTATAAATATTAGCTATCGCATCTCATGGCATATCCCTGCATTATTTAAACTGTTCTGGGGTTTCGTGAATGTCCCGACCCCTGTTGTTCAATTCCAAAATGTGTTGGAAATACGAACGTCTTATTAGCACGTGAGTCGTCTGACGCTGTTCATATTTTCAAATTCAAGTTGTCCGCTTGAGAACCAATGTTAAACCCACTCTAGACACCGAGGATAGAACGAAACCAAAACCCTATTTTAGGCATGAGCCTAGGACGACCCAATACCCGAACGGGGTATTGGGTCCATTAGAAAACCTTCCCTACGTCTACTGACCCCGAGTTAATTACAGACGAATCATATTTATTTGTTGAAAAAAATACATGTTTGTCTAAATTCAATCCATTATCCTTTGGGGTCAGGGGAAGGCTTATCTTTGTCTGCTTTCATGTAGGATATGGCTCAACTACATTCCCACAAAAATTTCTAAACCGGACGATTTCTTGAAACTAAGGTGGGACCACATGAGCGCAGAAGAGAAAATGATTGTTAGAACACACATTGGGAATCTTCCTTCTTTAATCGAGATGGACGCTTGGCCCGAAATGATCCATATACTAACAACCTTTTGGGATGATCAGAATATGGTATTTCGCTCTGGGGATGTTGAATTGACTCCCACCATTGAAGAGGTATTGATTTGTTAAGAGAGTACAGAAATGTGTTTTAAGGGAAGGGCGACACCTGATAGGAAAAATTTAGTCCCAGTTATGTGGGATCGTCAAAAGATCAAGGAGGTGTTTTAACTGACGACGACACCTGGCTAGGAGAACGTGATGGAGAAAATATCACTTTTTGTGAGTTGTATTGTCGGTTTGGAAGATTTAATGCTTTTCACAAATTCGGGCATAAATTTTAGTCAGAAGCAAAATGGAAGGAGACAAGAGCCTTTGTGTTTGCGGTAGGCCTACTTGGAACCATGGTGTTCCCACAGGGGGAAAATGGCATAATTCATCCGAGGGTTGTCCTAGTGACCCATGCACTCTTCTTTAGAATGGAGTACAATTCTAAAAAGGTATGCCATAACTTAGCTCCTATGATTGTCGCCGACATATATCAAGCTTTGGAAAGATGTCAAGTCAAGAATCATTTCTTTCAAGGCTACAACCACATATTACAATGGTGGATGATGATGCATTGGTGAAAAATCTGAGAACACCACAACGTGACCACAAAACAAGGTGGAATCTGCTAGAATCGCACAGCATGTGGTTGTTTTTACACAAATTCAAAAGGAAAGCATCTCATGAATTTTGGTTTAAGATTTTTGGAGAATTAAGAGATGATGATGTCCAATGGTCCATTAACTATCTTCTTTTAGGGAAATACATTATTCGAGGAGGCAAGTGGCCCTTTCTAGTGCTTTCGGGTCTCAGGGGAACCCGTCCCTACAATCTTGGCCAAGTTCTTAGGCAATTCGAGATCAAGCAGGAGACGCCTCAAATCGAATCTATGCTCAAATTTTTTACCGAATATGATGAAAGCGATCCCCCGCACAAAGACTACATGATAAACGGGTGGAGAAGGAGAAGGTGGACGAAAGTCTCTTTCCGTATAGGGTATGAATCTGAAGTCAGCGATACTTACAAAGAATGGTTAAAAAAGAGCCTTGTCGGAGCATTGATTCTAGGGCCAAACGTGCCCACTCGAGTTGTGGATGTAGAATCCGAGCATTAGATCCGACTCCACAGGCTTCAGGATGAGTTTCAGAAAAGTAAAATTGCGCACCAACAGATGTATGTAGAAGCTGCTTTAAAAAATACGTATGTTGAGGGAAGAGTTGAAAAGATCTAGGCAAGAGGCTGATGATGCTAGGCAGTGTTCAATCAATTTGGATGATAGCATGGCCTCCCAACTCGATAGTATAGGAAAAATGACTTACGACAGCAAGGCACAATTATGCGGGAGTCATCTTATCATCAATAGGTATCAAATAGTATAGGAGGTAAACAAGGAAAAGAAGGCAAAGGCAGATGAAGGAGCCTCCGGTAGCTAGTTTGTCTATTTCCCCTGCGTGGGAACTTATCTTCTTTCATGTTATTTCTTTTTTTTCCCTAAAGATTGTATCCCTCATTTGTTATCTTTTGTAGGCATTTATGCCCTTTTTCGTGTCTATAAAAATTGGGGGTTAATAGATTGACTTTAAGAAAGCATATATTTTCTTCAAAAATCATTAGACCTGAACCATTGGCTCAAAAAGGGTCACCCCAGCTAGGATATGCATTATTATAATGTTTTTGTGTGATATAACTGTTTTATGTGCTTATGTGCATTTGTTAGGATCAATAGCAAGTTTATACACTATGTCCTATAGATGAATTTGGCTATGACTCAAACAACTCTATGTGGTTATTTCCTGTCAAATATTTTGTATTACTTATCACATACGGAAACTAACACATCTGCCTTTGAGTTGTTTTACTTTACAGATAATAGAAATTACTTGTGTTGATATAAGCTGGCAGAACATCCCTACTGCACCCGATCGAAAGCCACAAAATCCCATCCTCTGACCATCATTCAAAAATGATAGGAAATAACGAAGAAAGTGCACTGACTATCCGGGACAATGTGATAGCAGAATAGAATGAGATGATTGTGGAACTTACAAGAAAGTTAGAAATGCTTCAGGAAAAAATAAATTGCAATCGAGATTTGGCTAACTTGGCCATCACCATCAATGCTCCCGCTCCGGGAGGACACGGGACTCCACTCCAAATTCCTCCCCTCAGCACCCCTACTCTTGGGGATCAGCCAAAAATATATCGTCTGTCTCCGCTCCCTCATTTGTCCAAAATACCAATCATGAAAATAAGCCAGACGCCTACTATCCGCAAAATCGATCTCTGACCCTACAGAACCGGTCTCCGAATCCATTCCTAAATCCTCAAAACATATTTTCAAATCAATTAAATGCATTCCCAAATCCACAAGATTCACTATCAAACCCACAAAATACGTCAAACCTACCTTCGAATCCCCCAAATTCATTTCCAAATCCGTAAAATCCTTCTCAGATTCCGCCAAACTACTCTTAAAGTCCGCAGAACCTTCCCAATTTCCAAAACGTCCTCCCTACTTACCAACCAAATTTCTTTCATCCACAAAATCAAGCCTCCCTTCCGAATCCCCTTCAGGTCATCGTATTCCCTGATATCTAGGAACCCCTTCCTAATCTTGAGATAGACCATTACGAAGAGAAGGAGAAAGATTGGAGGACCGAGCATGAAAGGAATTTTCTAGCTATGAAGGAAGAGATCATGAGGATTAAAGAGTCTCATAGAGCCAGGGACCACGACGATTTGGGGTATGACGATTTATGTGTTCACCCTGGAGTAGACCTACCAGATGGGTACAAAGTCCCTAAGTTTGAAATATTTGACGGTACCGAAAATCCAATGGCCCATCTGAGAAGGTACTGTGAGTAGCTGGTAGGGATAGGGAAAAACAAGGTATTGTTGATATGCCTATTCAGTCGAATTTTAAGCAGTGAATCCTTAAAATGGTTCATGTCTCAGGAGCCGAAAAGATGGACTGATTAGAAAGAATTAGCTAAGGGTTTCCTTGACAGGTTCGCATTCAACTTTGAAAGAGTTCCTGATCGATATCCACTAGATCGGATCAAATAGAAGAATGACGAGAGTTTTCAAGACTATGCTTTTCGTTGGAGGAAAAAAGTTGCCAAAGTGCAACCCCCCATGTCCGAGAAAAAAATGGTATCAATGTTCTCTCACGTGCAAGAAAGAGAGTATTATACCAGGATGGTGTCAGCTGTCAAGAAAACTTTTGCGAATTTGGTAAAAATAGGAGAATCATTGGAAGAGAGCATTCGGACAGGAAAAATTACCAAGACCCCGGCATCATCTGGGGCTGCCATATTTTCGAAGAGGAAAAAAGAAGATGTAGGCACGATTTCTGCTAATCCTGTTGCAAAAACAAAAAGGAAGATTAACTCTAGGAATGTTTTCTCTTCTCCACCGTCACCAAGCCTTCAACATGTATTCTATGCCCACCCCCAATAGCAAGCTCCACAGCCAAATATCTTTCCCCAATACCAAGATCTACTCCTAAACCTACAATCCTCATACCAAGCTCCACAGCCAAATATCTTTCCCTAATACCCAGTTCCACATCCAAATTATCAGTCTCATTTCTAATCCACTCCTCCAAATAATCGAAAAAATTCCCAAGCACCTCTAAATTATCACCAAGTACCTTCTCCTACAAATTAAAGCCACTATAACCCCCCATGTCCAAACCGCGAAAAGAAACCTCCCCAAAACTTCACCCCACTAGCTGAAAGTCGCACCCAATTTTTGAAAGATTGAAGAATACTGGTCATTTTCAACTAATAAAGCTAAGGCCTATCAATCCCAACTCTTGATTTTTTGATGCAAGTCAACTTGTGCCTATCATTCAGGAGCAGTGGGGCACAGTACTGAGGATTGTATCTACCTAAAACATAGGATCTAGGATTTAATCGATCAGAAAGTCATCACGCTCCAGGAACCTACACCAAATGCTAACAGTAATCCATTGCCCAATCATAGGGGACCTACAGTTAATATGATTGAAATCGAGGGTGAATGGGTGTTTGGAAAGACCATTACTAAGGTGAACTCCGAAAAACCCAAAAGGGCAAAAGAGGTAGGAAAGATAGAGAGGGTTATAGCTGCCCTAAGTGTCAATGAGAAAGCCCCATTTATAGTGATGATGGCTTCAAGTCAGGTGCACCCTCCCTCATCAAGGAGGGAATTCATTTCATAGACCGCTGCTTCCCAAGGGATGACGCGGTCGGGACGATGCTATATCTCTAAGGAATTGACGAACAAAAAGAATTCACAGAAAAGGCCAATCACTGAAGGAGAGCCTGAGGAATTTTGGAGGCGTATGCAACCAAAAGATTACTCAATTGTGAAACATTTAGAGAACATACCAGCCTAAATCTCCATTTTAGCACTGTTTGTGAGTTCACAATACCACCGACAAGCTTTATGAAAGGTCTTGGATAAAGCGTATTTTCCCACAGGAACGAGTGTTGAGAACCTGGCTCCAATGATAGGAAATATTGTAGGGAATCATCACATATTATTCAATGATAAAGAGCTATTGTTTGAAGGAGCGATGCACAACAAAGCCTTGCATGTCACTGTCATTTACTGAGATTATGTGATTAATCAGGTAGTAATAGACGATGGATCTGGTGTGAATATTTGCCCCCTCTCTACGTTGGTTCAAATGGGCTATGATCTGGGGAAAATTTGTCAAAGCCACATAAATATGAGAGCATTCGATGGAGGACAAAGAGATATCATAGGATAAATTAATTTGTACATCCAAATGGGACCTGCTGAGTTCAACACTAAGTTTCGTGTTATGGATATTCATCCTAGCTACAACTTGCTCTTGGGAAGACCATGGATACATGGTGCAAAGGTAGTTTCTTCACTTCTTCATCAATTATTGAAGTTTATTTAGGAGGATCATGAAGTAGTCATCCAAGGAGAAGGAAGACGAGCGGATCGTCCTAATGGTTATGTACCGGTGATTGAAGATGTTCAGAAAAGCAGCAGTTTCTATACAGTGGAAATTGTAAATGCTGTGGATAGGGATTCAATGTCCAAAGTACCAATGCCTTCTATCTACAAAATGATTGCGACGATGATGTTAAGAAATGGGTTTAAACCTGGTCGAGGTTTGGGTAAGGATCTATAAGGAATTATCAAGCCTATTGCGATCCCAGAGAATGGCTCTAAGTAGGATATCAACCTACCAAGAAGGATAGGGTTGAGGATGAGTCAGAAGAGCCTGTTTAGGCCCTTTCCACTCATGTTCCAGTCATTTCCTGTACGAGAGGTATCAGATGATGATGGTCTTGGGGATGGGACAGGAGATTTGTTCGAGGGATGCAATGTTGTACCAAAAGATTTCCCAAAGTCCGACGGGGTGATGCAGATTGCACCATGGGAAGCCTTGTAAAACTGGACCTCCACTTCACTCATAACCCATCGCCCATCGTGGTAGACAAAAAGGCAATTACTAATAGTTTTTAAAATCGGTGATGAGACGGAATAGACCCTGCGATCCACCTTTTATAGCTCAAAACTTTTTTTTTGTATTTTACTACTTTCAAAAAGGCATAGACTTGTATTTGCGCAAGTCATGATCCATGGTTTTGTAATTATCTCTCAAATTTTAATGAAAAGGCCTTCATTTATTTAGAAAATTCTATTATTTATAAAACACTCCTAGTCATATATTTTGTTATTATCTTGTTATCATCTAACTTGGTTTGTTTGTCCCTTACAATAACAGCAACATAAAATCTACCAATGTCATGTCAAAGTTTAAACAAACAAAATGAAGGGAACGATAATGATTGGAAGGATGGTGATGAGGAACAATTAATTGAAGATATGGAGTTTGAGAATCGGGAAGAACCCAACCTAGAGGAAACTGAAACAGTCAACTTGGGAGATCATGATGAAATCAAGGAGACAAGCGTTAGTGTTCACCTGGAGAAAGCATAAAAGAGAGATCTCATTCACCTATTGCGGGGATATATTGGCGTGTTTTCTTGGTCCTATGATGATATGCGGGGATTGAGCACCAGTATTGTATCGTATAAGTTTCCAATAAATCCAGGTTTGATCCAGTTAAGCAAAAAATGCAAAAATTCAAGCCAGATTTGAGTATGAAGATCAAGGAAAAAGTGATAAAACAAATCCAGTCTAAGGTCGTGGAGGTCATAAAATATTCGACGTGGCTAGCCAATATTGTCCCAGTGCCAAAGAAGGACAGCAAGATTCAAATTTGTGTTGACTATAGGGACTTGAATAGAGCCAGTCCTAAAGATAATTTTTTGTTGCCCAACATTCATATCCTTATTGATAATTGTGCAAGGTATGAAATGCAATCATTCGTTGATTGTTTTGTTGGGTATCATCAGATATTGTTGGACGAGGAAGATGCAGAAAATATGGTTTTTATTACGTCTTAGGGTGTTTATCATTATAGGGCTACCGTTTGGTCTCAAAAATGCGGGTGCAATATATATGAGGGCTATGACGATGATTTTCCGTGATATGATCCATAAAGAAATTGAGGTGTACGTGGATGATGTAATTATCAAATCCCGTGAGAGTTTGGATCATCTGACCCATCTAGAAAAATTCTTCAACAGATTAAGAAAGTACATTTTTAAGTTAAATCCTGCTAAGTGTGCTTTTGGTGTGCCATCAGGGAAATTGTTAGAGTTCATAGTCAGCAGAAGAGGCATCGAGCTAGGCCCATCCAAAATCAAGACAATTCAGGAATTGCCACCGCCGAAGACCAAGAAGGAAGTTATGAGTTTCATGGGTCGTTTGAATTACATTAGCAGGTTTATCACTCAATCGACAATCATATGCAATCCAATTCTCAAGATGCTAAAGAAACATGCATTGAATAAGTGGACAGAAGAATGTCAAAGAGCTTTTGACCGCATCAAGGAATATTTGTCTGCACCGCCGGTTTTGGTGCCACCAAGAGAAGGAATTCCATTGTTGCTTTACCTGTCAGTCTCAGAAAATGCTTTTGGGTGTGCCCTCGGGAAACATGATGAGACCAGTAGGAAAGAGAAGGCCATTTACTACTTGAGTAAAAAATTCATGCCATATGAAGCCCGTTACACTCTTGTAAAAAGGACATGTTGTGCTTTGACTTGGGCAACACAAAATTTGAGGCATTATCTGTCGTCCTACATAATATACCTCATCTCGAGAACGGATCCATTGAAGTATATATTTCAGAAGGCCATGCCTATAGGAAAGCTAGCCAAGTGGCAAATGTTGCTGAGCGATTTTAACATTGTGTATGTAATCTAAAAGGCAATCAAGGGGCAAGCCTTAGCAGATCATTTGGTAGAGAATCCAGTTGATGAGGAATATGAGCCACTTCGAACTTACTTCCCAGATGAGAAAATTTTATTCATGGGAGAAGACATTACAGAAATTTACCCTGGATGGAGGCTATTTTTTGATGGGACAGTCAACTTCAAAGGTTCAGTAATTGGAGAAGTTTTGGTGTCAGACACGGGACAGCATTATTCGGTAACTACTAAGTTGTGTTTCCCATGCACCAATAACATGGCTGAATATGAGGCTTGAATCCTGGGTCTCAAATTGGCACTTGATATGGGTGTTCATGAATTGTTAGTCATCGGGGATTCAAATTTGTTGATTCACCAGGTACGGGGAGAATGGCCGGTAAAAAACCCCAAGAATACTTCTTATGTGGAGCTGGTACAAAAATTATGCGAAAGATTCAAAGAAGTTGATTTCGACATATCCCTCGGATACAAAACGAATTTGCGGATGCTTTGGCCACTATATCTTCCATGATTTAGCAACCAGATCAGAGTTACATTGATCCTTTGGAAATAAGCTTGAAGGAGCAACCCGCGCATTGTGCACACATGGAAGAGGAGCCTGATGGAAAGCCTTGGTACTATGACATTAAGAGGTATTTGGAATTTGGAATATATTCTGAAAAGGCCAGTAACAACCAAAAGAAGACAATCCGGTGTTTGGAAAAGAACTACTTTCCAAGTAGGGAAATTCTTTTTAGGAAGACTCCTGATTTGGAATTCCTAAGATGTGTCGATGCTGCGAAAGCCAATAAACTGATAAAAGAGGTGCACACTGAGGTTTATGGACCCCACATGAATGGGTTTATCCTTTCCAAAAATATTTGAGAATCGGTTACTTTTGGATGACTATGTAGAATGATTGTAGCAGGTATGTGCAGAAATATCCAAAATGTCAGATACACAGAGATTTGATTTGAATTCCTCCACATGAGCTTCATGAAATAAATTCACCTTGGCCTTTTGTAGCTTGGGGTATGGATGTTATCGGACCAATAGAGCCGCCAGCATCTAATGGGCATAGATTTATTTTTGTTGCCATTGACTACTTTACTAAGTGGGTTAAAGCTGCTTCATACAGAGCCGTCACTAAAAAAGTGGTTTCAGATTTTGTTAGGAATAACTTAATTTGCCGATTCGGAGTGCCGGAATCGATCATTACTGATAAGGGGGCAAACTTGACTACTCACTTGATGAATGAAATTTGTGATCAATTTAAGATTGTGCATCGCAACTCGACTGCATACTGTCCTCAAATGAATGGAGTTGTGAAAGTTGCCAACAAGAACATTAAGAAGATCTTGAGAAAGATGGCCGAAAATGATAGATCATGGCATGAGATGTTACCTTACGCCTTGATAGGGTATCGCACGACTGTTTGAACCTCTACCGGGGCAACTGCATATCTATTGGTATATGGAAATGAAGCAGTGATACCTGCTGAGGTTTAAATACCTTCCTTAAGAATTATCCAAGAAGTCGGACTAAGTAACGAAGAATGGGTTTGTGCTCGCTATGAACAACTCATGTTGATTGATGAAAAGAGAATGGTCACTATATTACATGGCCAGTTGTATCAATACAGGATGGTTCATTCCTTTAACAAGAAGGTGATACCTTGATTATTTAAAGTGGGGCAACTAGTTCTCAAACAAATATCCCCTCACCAAGAGGAGTACAAGGGCAAGTTCGCTCCAAACTGGCAAGGGCCATACATAGTTCGCAAGGTATTATCTAGAGAAGCTCTGATTTTGTCTGAGATGGATGGCACAGAGTGGACCAAACCAATCAATTTTGATGTGGTAAAGAGATATTATGTTTGAAGGGCGTTCTAGTTTTCGTGTTTCTTTAGTTTACCTGTAATCGCCTTTGTAATAATGTGTTTTTCTAATATGTAACTGCCTGGATCCCTTTCCCTTTATGTACGAACTACGTTTGACCTGAATTTCCAAAAAAGGGATACGTAGGCAGCCTATGTCGGTTTTGGTCAACCCCTTAGGATAATCTATCCTTTCCCTGTATGTATGAACTACGTGATGGCCTGAATTCTAATAAAAGGGATACGTAGGCGGCCCATGTCGGCTTCGGTCAACCCATTAATTTCTTTTGTATATCCCTAGCGTAGTTCTGAACTATGTTTGACCTAATTTCTGCTTCAACGGGATACGTAGGCGCCCCAATGGCTCGGTCATATAACCCCAGAAAATAGAAATTGGGGTAGAATATTTGAGAAGGAATCTCAAAAATTCACAAGAGAAGATCGACGTCCACAAAAAAAATGTAGATCAGCAAAGACTTCAGATCCACTCGAGTTGGTATCATCTCAAATAACTCTAAACTGGGGCAGATATTTTGAGGGAAGACCTCAAAATTTCCACCAGATGCTGGAACATATTTCAAATTCCCCCAGCACCAGAGATTAAGGCCAAGCTTTTAAAGTAGTCAGCTGCGACAAAGTCTAGGCAAGCTCAATTTCTTGCTATGACAGAACTACTTGAAGAAAAATTCCAACAATAATCATGAGCTTTGAAAATCATCCATCGAATATAGTCAGAACCACGAGAAAGACATTTGTGGAGCTAGTACATGACATGACTGGCAGATATTTTCTAAAGTTTTACAGAAGCTTTCGAAATTATTTTCTAAAAATTAAGACTATTTTCAAAAAAAATCTTACAACTCACTTATTTAGTACTTGCCTAGACATCACTTGGGATGGAGTGTCAGGATGGAAGTCCTGACATAGCGGAATACCCAAGAGATGGCAAGCAGCAAATCAAGGATCGAAGAAGGTCAACATGGAGTAATTTCATTTAAACTAATCATCTTTCTGTGGATGCAGGGATCAATACACGAAAGTGAGGGTCTCTTTCAAAAATCCCCGAGCAAATTGGGATCCACAACAGAGCATTAATGCCCAAGAACGGTATGTTAGGGTAGCCCTAAAAATAGGTTTAATACCCATTTATTGAGGACCTTCTGATTTGTCCATCTTATTTCTTGAGATCATGGGCGACAAACAAAAGCGCCTTGTCTTCTTCACAAACATTGTATTTAGAAGTTTCCTAAAAATAGTCGCTAGTAAAAGCGACTTTTTGTCTACTAATCGTCTACCTTGAGTACAGGTACATGTAGAAAGCAAGGCTCTGACAAATGAAGTCAGGTAAAATAACTTTAAAATTTGCCAAGAGGGCCATTGCATATCATTGCTGCAAGGGCCATTGCATATCATTGCCGCAAGGGCCATTGCATATTATTGCCGCAAGAGCCATTACATATCATTGCCACAAGGGCCATTACATATCATTACCAAAAGGGACATTGCACATCATTACCACAAGGGCCACACATATCATTGCCGCAAGGGCCATTGCATATCATTGCCAAGAGGGCCATCTCATACCATCGCCCAAGAAGGCTATTCATATATCTGTTGACACGTGAGTCACAATGCTGGTGTTGAGGATATCATCAACATCCATATATCTGTTGACACGTGAGACACAATGCTAGCATCGAGGATATCATCAGCAATATATCTATTGACATGCAAGACACAATGCTGGCGTCGAGGATATCATCATCATTCAATATCTATTGACACGCTAGACATAAATCTAGTGTCGAAGATATCATCAGCATTCAATTTATCTATTAACATGCAAGACAGAATGCTGGCATTGAGGATATCATTATCATTTTATATATGTTGATACGCAAGACATAAATGCTAGCGTCGAGGATATCTCATAATTTTATGATTTAACATCTAAATTCATCAAGAGCACATGATTTGAAGGGACGCCTTTAAGTCGTTATCTAAGGATGAATGATATATAAGATTTCCTAGAAATTAACAATTTGAGGGTCATCTATAAGTCATCTTATTTGAAATAAGATAGTATGCAAGATCACCTATGATTTGATAGCCTGTAGGTTATTCGTAAGCCACAACAACATCCAAACCGGATAGTGTGCAAGATCACCCAAAAATTGATAGTTCAAAGGTTATCCATAAGTCGCAACTAAATCCTTACCAGAGAATATGCAAGATTATCAAATTGATACGTCCAAGGGTTCTCTATAAGCCGTGTCATATCCAAGATTAATTATGTGTAGAATTACCCAAAGACTAATAATCTGAGAGATTATCTATAAATCATATTGTATCCAAGGTCGGATGATGTGCAGAAATACCTGAAAGCTAGCGATTGGAGGGATATCTGTAAGCCATCTCTTATCCAAAGTCAGATAATGTGCAGGATTAACTAAAAGTTAACAATTCAAAGGATATCTATAAGTCGCCTCGTATCCAATGTCAAATAGTGCGCTAGATTATCCAAAGATTGACAATTTAAGGAAAATTTATAAATCGATCATCAACTATAACCGGAGAGGTTATCATTCCACATACAACAAGTGATATAGCTAACCAAAATGGTTGCCACACCAGCATAAGATTACACGGTTGTAGGGACCATTCTGCATAAAGTACCACTGGTATCCAAAAGGGCCACCCCACTTTGAAGACATATTCAACCAACAAATATCATAATTATACAATAACCAAGAGGGTTTTTGTGTTTTTTATCGCCGATTATTTCATTCCAAACAGGTACAGAAAGAGATGACTCCATCTTTCAAGCCACAACTCACATGGAGATATGGTAAAAGACTACATACCTTTTTCGAAAATTATGTTTAGCACTACCATTTTTTGCTTGAAGCATTGTCGGGAGCATCCAAGAGGATGAAAATCTCAAATCAAAACCACAGCTGCAGACGACTTCAAATAGGATACAGCACAACGTGGAACTTTTTCTTAGCAGCAAAACGGGACATAGTTTGGAGAGGGATGTCAAACTCTCTAGACTCGAGCTAAATAATAATCACCACCACCATCTAACCACGCCTATATTAGAAGGCATGTGGGTATTTTTGGATATTCTGGTCTCAGCTTCACCTTCGGGATATTTCTAAACTCATGCCGAGGGTAACCTTCACTTTCTTTCAAATTCGAGTGATAAGACTCCTAGAGTTTTGGAAATTATGCCCAGGTAAATTCTTACCTATGGATGTGAAAAGCTCCACGTTCATGGTTAAGAGGTTACAAGCCTCTTTTCCGCAACTTAATCAACTTGTCACTCATCTTGAGCCAAAGATCGTCTGAAATAAAAGACTATCTTTTCTACCGATTGAGTCGAACTACAAGCAGTCTGATTCCCTGAGTCCTGGGGATATGTAGGATGGGCTTTATGTAGAAAACTTGACTGCATTCCAATCCCCCAAATCCCTTTATTTCCCTGCTTCTCAGTTTAACCAAAAACTCTAAAGTCGTGATAATTGGTGAATTTTCTTGAAAATCGTGCTTAAAATCAAGCTTCATGAACTACAAGTGGCCTGAATTCTCATGTAACTTGAGATATGTAGGAAGCCTAATACCGAGTTCCGGTCATAACTCCATAAACTCGTGCAAAAGCAACCCTTTTTCAGATATAAATTTATGGTCAGACAAAAATTAAGAGCGTCAACCTCCCTTTGCCCAGGGTTACTTGCATCCACCCTATCCAAAGGGAGGGGCCAGTTGTTGACATCTAATTTTTGCCCTCCATAACTCAGTTTAATTCAAAGTTTCTTCGATTCTCAAATAAAATTACAACGTTTATCTTATCCGAAATAAAGGATTTTCAAAATATTTCCTGGACGTAATTTTGTCATTTTTAAGTAGCAATTGTATATTTTTGTATTGAATTATACGAAATTAAACAATTTTGAGGCTTGAATATTGGTTTTACAAATAGCAGATTATGATCAAAGCTTATGTTGAAGTAAGCTTATAATGATTAAAATCTTAATTTAATTATAATTTATTCACAAAAATAATTTATTTGGATGAACAGGAGTTCGATTTTATCGGATCAAGAAACTTCAGAATTGAATTGGTTGTTAATTCATTTTAAATAACGTTTTGATTTAGTCAATTTATTAAATTAGACCTTTATTGAAATTAATTTGACCATAATTGTAATATAATTGGTCAATTTAATTTGAATTAGGCTAAGATTTAATATGATTGTCTAAACTCTTCATTTGTTGGCTATTTGATAAATAGCCTAAATCCCTATATGACCAAATCTCTAATCTACCCACTATAACCCAACAACATATCAATTTTAGCCCAACAGCTAGATGCCCAGCAGCCCATTTATTATTTTAAAAACCATCAGCCCAAAACCAATCCAATATCAGCCCAACCAAAACCCCTAACCCGGCCCACATCAATAATCCCTTTTATCCCCTCTTCTTCATAAAAACAGTCGATATTCAACATCAATAACAGCAACTAGTCAATCAAAAATTTGAACCCTTTTCGACCAGCCCTGAGTTGACCCGCAACTAGCTCACCTTTATCCTCTTCGCGTGTCCTACGCAATGTTGTACCATGGACGATCTAAGAAGCTTTTAAAAAAGCGTGAGTTGGCTCGTCTAACATCTATATTCTGTATATTTTAGGAAAATGGTATGGATTAGGTACATATTTGGTAATTTTTCATTGGGTCTGGGAAATAATTCGTTTCTCCCATTTCTATTGGTCCACTAAACCCAATTTTGGGCGGATTGAGGACAAAAACAGAGCTGGGAGGGATTCAAAATTTAAATGGGCTATTTTCAGAAATCCCTGGAATACCCTTAATCCCTTCTATAAAAGAGCTCACAAAGAGCCAAGAAAGGGATTAGAGATTGGAGGATTAGGTTTCTTTTAGAGAAATTTTGGGGAATTTATCTTCTTTCTTTCTGGGGCTCTCTTCTCTTTTGAGGGGGGAAGGGGTCGAAGCTTTGAGGTAGAAGATAGGAGTCGTAAGAGATGAGGTTTTTTTTTTCTTGAAAGTTGGGTTGGGAACTCCAAAATCAAAGAGTGTATTTTGCGAAAATTTTCTTGTCCATTCTTTCTGGGAAGCTAGTCGATCAACTGGAAGTTCCCGAGTCAATAACATCAGCTCCCAGTGGTGAAATTTTGTTGATAGCTCGAGTCTCGTTTGCTGCATTGAAACAGGGGGTCTGAAAGTTCCTAGGTTCAAAAATTTGAGAGGAAATTTCTTCTAAGAAAGAGGTAAACATATTTTGCCCTTTTAAGTTTATCTATCGTTTTCTCGTTCTTCTTTCCCTTCATACTAATCATTTCTTGCTTTAATAATATTTTAGCAATAATGTTGCTTGGTTTGTTTTGTTGTAGAGAGCTTTAGAGGTTATAGGATTATGTAATCGTTATATTACTTTTCGCTAAGATAATACCCTTGCATAGTTGTCTGGATTACTGTTTAGTCTCTGTAGTCATTGATTTAACCCTTTTTGTTCATTTGTGATCTCACTATTCATGGTAACGCATTATACTCATAATTGCTTGGTTAAATTTCAACTTGTAAATATGGGATGGGTGTTCATGCTTGGATTAGGTTCATACATGTTTCATGAGTTTTCTTGAGTTTGGTAAATAGAAGTTCGGTGATTACGTTTAAATAGGGTTCAAATTTTCACCATAAGAGAATTAGCAATCTCAGTTGGTAAAATAGAGAATGGGTATTTCTAGTTCGTTAACCTCCGTCCCTAGAATCATGTTTTGCTTTGGAGTGTAAATCTGTAAAGATGAATTTCAATCCATTTCCCTTTTGAAAAATTATTTTTCTCCTTTATATTAATCTTCTCCTGGTAAGAATTTATGTAAAAAAGGTTATTATATTTTGTCATGTCTTAACTAAATTCACAATTAGTCAACACTTCAGTGATGCTCTGATAGGAAAGTTGTTCGCGCAATTCATACCTGCTAAGTCCTAAGAGTTCATGTTATTTTCTTAGTATACCTGCTAATTGCAAAAAGTTCTTGATCACTTTATTAGTGTCTCAATACATGTATTAGGAGCTTTATCACCCTTGTCATGAACCTCAATATTCGAACCAGATTATTCGAATTGATTTTTCTCATGGTACTGCAGTCAGTCTCTGTCAAAGGTGCATTAGTTTTGTTTGGTTCAATTTCTTTTGAATAAAAGGATTGGACTTAACTTTTACATATAATAATAGATGCCACTATCTCAGAAACTAGTAGCTGGAAGCTTATCCAAAATTTATGGAAGTTCATAATTTTGCCTTCTGTGTATTTGTCTTTGATCCCGTACCAATCGATCATGATTTCTCTTTGCTCCCATACCTGTATGTATTAGCATTTGTCTAAGGATGGTTAGAAATATGCAATTTTCTTCATCTTTACTCTGAATCTGCCTTTATTCTTGAAGACATCATTTGTCTATTAGTTAAGAGAATCTTTTTTAGCTTCTCAAATTGTATACATATTCTCTTTGTAAAAAATAATTACATCTTGTTGCACTCCGAGTGTCATCTATGAGTTCTTCTGTAGCTTCAATCGCATTAATATATTAAAAGAGCTTGAAACAACTGCATCTCAATTTTTAGCAATTATAGTCTTATGGTTTCTTTGTGGTGGATAGGGATTGCATTTTTTTGGATTATCACTAACCTTTAGTATGTTCTATTTTGATAACTGGGTACATAAGCTTGACTGTTAAATAATTATCGTCCATTTGAACAGATTCTAATCTTTCTCCTTTTCCTTCTTATGTTGACATGCAGAAATATCAAGTCGCAAAAGGGACTCTTCCCATGTGTATTTCAATGATGGTTTGTCATGGTTCAATTCGCATTCGAGTCACCCCCTCATTCCTTCCAGTGAGATTGATTTTAGAGAAAAAAGTTGCCGATGGAAGGAAGGAAGCTGATATCCATTACTGTTATAGCTAGGAGATTCGAGAAAATCTCACTTTTATTGCTTTATTTGTCGTCGTTCATTTTATTCATTTCTTTTAAATATTCATTTGGGCCTCGAAGCCAAATTTGTATCTAATATAAGTGGAGCAAGATTCGAGCTAAAGGCTCGAGAGCTAGATTAGGACCGGTGAAATGGGTCAAAGGCCCTATTAGACTAGGACAGGTCTCATCGATTTGGGCCCAATGGCCTGAATCCCTTCTCCTGTTTCCTCTTTCCTTTTTTCTTACTTGTTTACATATTTCTTGCGAACCTAGTTAATCTTCTAGTCAAGTCGTTAAAAACTAGTTTTGCATAAACGTTAAAATATTTCTAAAAATTGCTTTCTTTTCAAAAAATAAACTTTTTTTCAAAGTTAATCAAAGACGATTTTCAAATAGTCCGGATAAATGCAAGTTAGCGGATGTTTTAGGTTCCTAACACTTCCTAAAACATTAATAGGAACCTCTTATCTAGAATCTCTTAACCTAAACGATTTTTCTTTTTTAGATCATTTAAAGTGTTTTATAAAGGTTTCTTCATTCCTTTTCAAAATTAAGTGGCGACTCTCTTTCAAAAGTCAAAATTTCTCTGCAAAACAACCACGATCCAATGAGTGACATCCTCATCAGTCTCTCCATTCTCCTGAATCATCCACCTCAGATACTTGAAACTATCTCTCTTACTAATAGAATGAGTGTCAATCTTAACAACCCCATCGTGAGTGTCAATCTTAACAACCACATCGGACTCATGAGACACCTCGTTGAACTTACACTCCAAATACTCCGTCTTGGACCTACTCAACTTAAACCCTTTAGACTCAAGAGTTTGCCTCTAAACCTTCAATTTAGCATTAACTCCACTACGTGTCTCATCAATCAAGACCATATCATCCAAAAAAAAAAAACAATAAGGCACCTCATCCTGAATATGCCGCGTCAAAACATCCATCACCAAGACAAAAAGAAATGAACGAAGCGTCGAACCTTGATGTAACTCCATCAAGAAAGGAAAGTGCTCCGAGTCCCCTCCCCAATCCTAATCCGAGTCTTGACTCCGTTGTACATATCCTTAATCGCCCTAACATACACTATAGGTACACCTCTAACCTCCAAACAGCTCCAAAGAATCTCCCCGTGAACTCTATTATAGGCCTTTTCTAGGTCGATAAAAACCATGTGCAAATCCGTCTTCCTTTCCCTATACTGCTCCACTAGTCTCCTGACGAGATGGATGGCTTCTATAATTGAGCGTCCTGGCATAATTCCAAACTGATTTTCAGAAATAGTAACAATCCTTCGAAACCTCAACTCTACCAACCTCTCCCAAACCTTCATAGTGTGACTCAACAACTTGATACCCCTATAATTGTTGCAATCCTAAATGTCACTCTTATTCTTATACAACAGAATCATCGTACTCCACCTCCAAGCTTCATACATCCTCGCCAACCTGAAAATTACTCTTTCTTTTAATTGTACTGAAGGTACCCTTTGTTTTTTTTAGAATGCAAAGAGCAGCAACAGGAAATGAAGCAACATGTTAGAACATATGGCTCGTTTCACATTGTATGCAAGAACTCTCTCTGTTTCAAAAAAAATTGGGTGTTGTTGAGTTGACACTTTCCTTAAAAATATTTATTAGGGGTTTATTTGATCAAACTAACCTTACTAATTTGATAAAATAAATCCCTAATAAATATTTTGTTAAGGAAAGTGTTAAGTCAACCAGGACTAATAATTTTGAAATTGAGGAATTAGATGAGATGATTTTTTTTTCCAAAAGAAACGTTTGACTGTACATTAAAATTATTTTTAAAAAAAATAATTGAAATAAGAAAACGAATCTGAAGACAAAGAAAGTAAAAATGAAAAACATGTAATCTCCTCTCAAACGAAAGCAAAAGGAGATAAAACAAGAAAAAGGGTAAGTTGTGGCATTCATTAAATTTTTGTCCTTCAAATGGATGCTTTATAATTTGCCTATGTTGCTTGTTTAATGAAAAAATGTGGAGCAAAATATACTTAACGATAGTCTAATTTGGCAAGGTAAAGTTTAGAGAATTATTTTGTCTTATCTAACATAAATTGTGTAGTATTTAATTTATAATGTATAAGCTAAGAAAATTTTTGTCGTGCCTGATAAAAATTTGGTAGAAATAATTTAAGTCAATGAATAAATAAGTTTGTGTGGACTGTGGAGGTTTTGAAACTGAACTTATGAATTTATTGGCATAAGTTTTATAGGAACTATGCCATAACTTGTTGGTTATGAACTTCTTAAGGCATAACTTTGTAACTGAAGTTATGCTTTGCAATTTTTTATCTTATAGTAAGACATAACTTTTGTCTTATAAACTCTTTTTGGTTTCTCGACTCCAAAAATTGTTGAAAGACACAAATTGAACACACAAAAATAGGGTGATTGGTGTGAATAACCCAAAAAGGGAACAAGTCTTTGATTTAAAACGTTTTAAGAAGAGAAAAGGACAGTAAGGAAAGAACATTTTGGAGCCGCGTAGCCTGCAATACAAAACCCATATATATACTCCTATATATATAACCTCCCTTTGCTTTGCTATTCACACCATCATTCTTCTCATTCTTTCTTTCTTCATTAATTTGTCTATCTACACAAGAAGAAGAATCTCTCAAGCCAACTGAATACATATCGTCAACTTTCTGTCTTCCTTCAATGGTAATTTCTTCATCTGCTTTCTTTGGCTAAATTTTATCTGTAAAATTTCACAATTTACAAGTAAGATTGCATATATATGATTTTTCGTAAATCAATTAGACTTGATATGTTGTTATATCTTTTAAATATGATTAGATAGGGTTAAGATTGCATTCACACCATCTTCTACATTTCCCACTTGTCTATTACACTAGATATGGTGTATCTCTTAAATTTGATAAGATAGGGTAAAATTGAATACACATCGTCTTCTCCAGAACCTAATTATAGGAGTATGTTTTTGTTGTTTTGATGAGATAGAAATAAAATTTCATACACATCACCATTGTTGTTGGTGGTGGTTCTTTTAAATTTCAGATTTTAATTTCTCTGTTTAAATAACCTATTAATTCATCTGTTCAATTACACCCTTTAAAGAAAAGAAAGAATTAAAGAAAACTATGTCATTGAAAATGAAGTGAGTTTTCCGGCGCAGCGAACATTATACTCAGGCAACCACAACTATTTGTATATGACTTTAAAGAATAATTACACAGA